>NW_020954645.1:958119-1167425 GCF_900497805.2 Vombatus ursinus | reverse complement strand
TTCTTCCCTTCCTTCCTCCTTTCCTTCCTCCCTTCCTTCCCTCACTTCCTTCCTCCCTTCCTTCCCTCGCTTCCTGCCTCCCTCTCTCCTTCTCTTCCTCCCTCCCTCTCTCTTTTCCTTCCTCCCTCCTTTCCTCCCTTCTTCCCTTCCTTCCTTCCTTCCCTTCCCTTTCCCTATCCTAGCTAGCATTTATCTAGTACTCTAAGGTTTGCAAAGCTCTTTCTTTATAAACATAATCTCATTTGGTCCATGCAAAACCCTGATAGGTAGGGGCTATTATGATCTTTATTTTACAGATGAGGAAACTGAGGCAAATAGAGGTTTAGTGACTTGCACAGGGTCACACAGTTAGTAAGGGTGTGTGGCAGGATCTGAACTCGGGTCTTCCTTACTTTTAGATGACAAGTCTAGTGCTCTATCCACTACACCAAATTGTCCCTCTTGTGGCCTGCTGTCGCTCTTATTAGGGTACAAGTCTTATTCCTGAGACTCCCTATTATGTGGTAAGCTTCTTGAGGGTGGGAAATGTATCTTATGTGTTATCGTATGCCAGCACAGAACCTTATACATAATTCCTGCTTAATCAACATTTATTGAATTAGAATGAATTAAATAGTTAGCAAAGGCTTGATGGGAGATGTGGAAGTGTTGTTGAGTCCTGAAGGCAGGTTAGGGTTTGGAGAGGTAGGGAACAGAAGGGAGGGCATTGCAGATGGGGAGATCCAGCGAAAGGAGAGTGTTAGAAGGAATTAGAACCCAGAGCTTAAGGTTCCTATTGGCTATGTCCAGGAGACCCTTTAAGGCTGGAGGGAGGTGGGCCTGATAATCTCTGAGGTCACTTTCAGCTCTGATATTCAATGCTCATAGAAACACAAAATCTCAGAGTTGGAAGGACCTCAAGGTCATTAGGTTTAGCCAGCACTGGACAACAATTCCCTTCGCAACCTACGAAACTGGTGTACTGTGTTCTAAGTGCCCTCCCTAACCCCATGTTGTGTGCTCTAAGACAAGAGGTCTTTACCTCACGTGTGTCATGGACGCCTTTGGTGGTCTGCTGTCATGTATCCCTTCCTTTCGTGATATTTTCAAATGCATACAAGAAAATACTTGAGATTACAAAGGAAACCAGTTACATTGAAGTACTTAAAAAAAGTTAACAAAAGAAAACATTACATTGAAATACTTATCAAAACATTTTTTAAAAAGTTCAAGTGGACCCCAGGTTCTAAACCCCTGTTCTAAGATCCCTTCCATCTCTGACATTTTATGATTCTACAAAGGACAATTGAAATGTTGCAAGCTGAGTCCAGACTTGGTGAATAATTTCTATGGTACAAGAATGACCATTGATGGTGGAAGACTGTCAAGGAAGTTTCCTTGGAGGAGAGAGGAGAGAAAAAGAAATGTTGGAGAGTGCTAGAAAAGTAATAGGTCAACAAGCAATTATTAAATGCCTACTATGTGCCAAGCATTGCTCTAAGTACTGAGATGGGATGGAAATTGACAGAAGTTAGGCCGGGGGATGTAGATTTCATTGGTTACCTGAGTGTTTCCCAAATGCAACCTGGTACGTGGTTGCAAAACTGTAGACAAGCCAAGATATAAGAAAGCATCATTCCCTTCCCATTGAGCCATTTCTATCCACAAACACAGCCAACCCCATTCTACCAGTGTTGTATGTGTGTCCATGCATCTCTTTTTGTACCTGCCTGTCCATCCATATATCTCTCCATAACCATCCTCTTCTTCTAAATCTGCTTCTCTATCCACATATGCTTCTGTATAGCTTCACATCTATTCATTTAGGTGTTTTCTAGTATTAGCTCTATGATTCTATGATCTAATGCCAGGCACATAGTAGGTGCTTAATAAAAGCTTAGTGATGGATTGATTGAAGGGATGATGTGCACACAGGGCACCTAGTCAGCAAATGTAATAGCTAGGACTTGTCTTAGGTCCTCTTACTCAAAGTATACTCTTTTCATTACATCATTGTGGGTATTTATACATTTATCTATTCAAATATCTATGTATTTACCCATTCATTATATGCATCTATCTATCTGTCTGTCTGTCTGTGTCTCTGTCTATCTCTGTCTCTCCTTCTGTCTCTGTGTCTCTCTGTCTCATCTACCTGTCTATCTAAATATCTAGATCTCCAGATATTCATCTAAGCATTGCATCTCTATATGAGTATGTCTATCAATCTATTTATCTGTATGCCTGCCCATCTCCCTGGACATCTATATGTCCAGTCCTGTGATTTCATTGCTGTAGGGCAGGGGTGGGGAACTGCAGCCTTGAGGCCACATGTGGCCCTCTAGGTCCTCAAGTACAGCCCTTTGACTGAATCCAAACTTCACAGAACAGATCCCCTTAATAAAAGGATTTGTTCTGTAAAACTTGGACTCAGTGAAAAGGCCACACCCAAGGATCAGGAAGGCCACATGTGGCTTCGAGGTTGCAGGTCCCCCACCCCTGGTGTAGGGAATTCTCAGTATGAGCTCACTTCCTCTACCAATGCTGAGTAGCACCTGTCTGGTAAATCATAGTCCTAGAGAGTTGCCTTGGGCACTGAGATGTTGAGTAAATTGCCCAGGGCTGCAGTCGATTTGTGTAAGAGGCAGGGCTTGAACCCGGATCTTTGTGACTCCAAGGGCAGTCCCTGTTCCCTTTGTCATGCTGCCTCTCCACAATGTGTCTCTGTGTGTAAATATTAAATCACCAATATGTGTCTATTTATCTAATTTTTCTACCTCCTTTCCCTTTTCCTTTTTCCCTCATTGATCTCTTCCCACTCTGTCTCACTTGATCTCTGCCTCTATCTTTCTCTGTCTCTCCTCCCACTCCTCATCCCCTCCTCCTCCCGTTTTCTTTCTTTCCCTTCACCTCCCCTCCTCTCTCCCCCTTCCTCTGTTCCTCCCTCTATTCTTCTTTTTTTTTTAAGAAAGCATTTATTTATTTATTTTTGGGAGACAATCGGGGTTGAGTGACTTACCCAGGGTCACACAGCTAGTAAGTGTCAAGTGTCTAAGGCCGAATTTGAACCCAGGTCCTCCTAACTCCAGGGCTATAGCTCTATCCACTGCACCACCCTTCCTCTTCCTCCTCCTCCTCCTCCTCCTCCTCCTCCTTCTTCTTCTCTCTCTTTCTTTCTCCCCTACCCTCCCCATTCAATCTATCTATCTAGGTCTCTGTCAAGTCAAAACAAATGCTCTGAGTACCAGTTTCCTCATTTGCAAAACAGGAACAAATAATAGTTGACACTTAGATAGTGCTTTGAGGTTTGAAAAGAGCCTTGCATATAGAATTCTATTTGATCCTTGCAACCATCCTGCCAGGTAAATCCTACAGTTACTATTATCCCTGTTTTGCAGATGACAAAACTAAAGGTGAGAGAAGTTAAGTGATTTGCCTGAGATCGTGTAACTAGGATTTGAACTCATATTCTCAGGGCTCAGTCGCCCCCCCTGCACCCCTACACACACACATACCACCACCGCCACCATCACCACCACCACCATGTTATCTTGTATTTACATTACATTTCGTACAGGCAAGAAAGCACTCTGTAAATTTCTTTTTTCTTTTCTTTTCTTTTTTTTTTTTTTGCAGGAGGGATGGGAAACAATGTAAATTTTATTTTTTATGATGACGACCAGTTAGGCTATAGATTAAGACAGAAGCCAAACTAGGACTTTTATACAAATAGAAGAAAAACAAAAACAGGAAAAATAATGATTAAGGAAAGACCCTGTTGAATGAGCCTCATGGATAAGTGTGATTCTGTTAGGGCATTCTTTCCTCTGCTGTGCCCATCTTCCTTCCCCCAGATCCTGGGCTGGAATCTGCCTTGTTGAATCTCTCTTCTTTTCAATGAAAGGAGGGCTGTTCCCAGAAGGGCTCCTCTGAGAAGCTATGTGAAAAGAGTGCTAGTTATAGCAACGATGGGAGGGGGCCGCCATCTACCCTGCCCCACGTGGTCCGAGTCACAGCTTTGCGTGGCTGGTCCTAATTCTGTTCCCTTTTGGGCCTTATTTTCCTCTTCTGTAAAATAAGGGGATTAGATTAGATGACCTTTAAGGTTCCTGCAGTCCCAACTTCTCTGGGCACATGTTTGATATGTCAGGTTTACTTTTAAAGGTAAATTTTACCCCATTACAATATTAAACTATTCTCATATGAGTTCTTCCTTTGTAAAATGAAGAGATTGTGAATTTAACTATCTGCTATGGGCAAAGCACTCTTCTCTGACGGAGAATGCTATGAGACATATAGGACCCTAACTTTAGATCTGGAGAAACTTGGAGGCCAAATCCCCTTATTTTTTTATTTTATTTTTTTACAGATGATGAAATTGAGTTCTAGAAAGATTATATAACGTGTCCAAGGTCACATAGGTAGAAAGCATCAGAGGCAGCATTTGAACCCAGGTCCTCTGTCTTCAGAAACCAAGATCTTCCTTCCTACCATACCCTATACCTGCAGGTTTAACAGGAGAAGAAGCAAAGAAATGTGATACGTGAGAGAGTGAGATAATAATATGGGCACAGTGCTGGGAGAAATATGATGAATGAAGTAGAGCAGGGGTGGGGAACCTGCCATATGTAGCCTCAGGGTCGCAGGTTCCGCACCCTTGAACTAGAGGAAGGAGAATTCAGGGAAAGTTTCATGGAGAAAGGAGCATCTGAGCTGGGTCTTGAAGGAAGGGAATTCAATGGATAGAAATAAGGGGTGAGGGCAAATCCACTTCAGTCATGGAGGACCACACGAACCGAGTCATAAAGAAGGAAAAAAACCCAAAACATGAAAATGGAGGTCAGTCCAATATGGTTGAAATGTAGAGAATCTATGAGAAAAAACTGGAAAAGAAGGTTGGAGCCAGGCTGTATTGATCTTTGAGTGCTTGGATCGGTAGCAAAGACTTTGGTCAGAAGGCAGCAGAGAGGCAGTGAAGGTTTGTGAGTACAGCTCAGACGCATCCACAGGGATGCCTTAGGGAGACAGCTCAGGGCTGTATGTGCCCGATGAATTTAAAGGGGAGAAACTGGAGGCAGGGAGATTCCATAAGAGTTTATTTTAAGTATCTACTCTGTTCTGGGAACTGGACTAGACTCTGTGGGAAATAGAAAGCTTAGCTAAGACGGTCCCTGTCCTCCTAAAGCCTGTCGTCTTATGATACTTAGAGCATTTTCTATATGCCAGGCTCCGTGGGAAGCAATGGGCATACAAAATCAAGCAACCAAGACCGTCCCTACCCTCAGGAAGCTTCCATTCTAATGAAAGAGCCTGACGCATAAAGCAGGATATGATGTTTTCAAAGATACTCTGATGTGACATATGGGGCAAAGTCAGTTAGAGGCCCTTGAGGTTCCACATTTTTCTTCAGTCTCCACAGTTTGTTGCTCATGATTAATAATAATAATGTGCATTTGATATAGACCTGTAAGGTTTGCAAGCACTTTGCATACATTAAATTATTTTGGCCTTACAGCAGCCATGCGTGATAGGTGCTGCATTATCTTCCCCATTTGACCAATGAGGAACCTGTTAAGTGCCAGCCATGTTCACCCAGCTCATAAGGGGTCTAAGGTGGTATTTTACCCCAAGTCTTCTTGACTCTTCTATCTACCAGACCTCTCTATCATCTGTTTGGCTGTTAACCCCTGGCCAGAACTCCATTCTGCAGCAAAAGGGAAGAGCAGAGGATGGAGTGGCTCTCGTTCTGGTCTTGCCTCTAACTAGTTTGTTGACCATGGCCAGGTCACCTTCCCAAGCAGGGCTCTCAGGTTGCTCATCTGTGAAACAATGGGGTCAGGCTAGGGGCTCCTGGAGGTCCCTTCCAGGCTCAGGCTAGGGGCTCCCGGAGGTCCCTTCCAGGGTCAGGCTGGGGGGTCCCAGAGGTCCCTTCCAGGCTCAGGCTGGGGGGTCCTGGAGGTCCCTTCCAGGCTCAGGCTGGGGACTCCCCGAGGTCCCTTTCAGGGTCAGGCTAGGGGGTCCCTGAGGTCCCTTCCAGGGTCAGGCTAGGGGGTCCCTGAGGTCCCTTCCAGGGTCAGGCTAGGGGGTCCCTGAGGTCCCTTCCAGGGTCAGGCTAGGGGGTCCCTGAGGTCCCTTCCAGGCTCAGGCTGGGGGGTCCCGGAGGTCCCTTCCAGGGCTAAAACTCTCTGCTTCTGACCCTTCCAGGTAGAACAGTAAACAAGCTTCAAGAGGTTCAGGTACCCCTTCTTGATCAGTTTTGGTGTCAAATCCTCTATGGAAGCATGTTCCTCATCCAGGAAGACATGATATGTGCCACTGACATAACCCATGGGAAGAGCCCGTGCCAGGTAAGTGCTGTTGGACTGAGCTGGCTCAGGAGAACAAGGACCAGGTTCAGCAGGACATTCAGGCCAGGTTGGCCGCTTAAGAAAAGGTGGGCAGGTATAGATATTTGGACAGACAGGTGTTAGAGTTCAGAAGTCAGGAAAAGACTCAGAGCAGCCCTGATGAGTGGGGTGGGTAAGATTTGATTCATGAGAATCATTGGGATTCATGAGACATAGTGAACAGACTGCTATACTTGGGGTCAGAAAGACCCGGATTCAAATCTTGCCTTTTTTACTCTGGGCTAACACCCAACTCTCTAGACTTCAGTTTCATCATCTGTAAAATGATGGGGAGTCTTTAACTTTAGAGGGGAAACCCACTCCAGTCAGGGAAGATCACAGAGATGGAAGAAAACAGAATGGAAATGGAGGTTAGTCCAATATGGTTGGATGTGGTGACCTCCAAGGTTCATTCCAACTACAAATAAATCTATGATAACTTATTAAGTGCCTAATATATAAAGTGTGCTCTGCTAGAAATAGAGGTTGGCGGGGGGGAGGAGAAATATGGAATTTTGATAAATACATTTGTTCCTGCAAAGAAGGAAGTAAAAGTCTAGCAGAGGGATGAGACGCCAACACAGGTAGCTAGAACACACAATGATCCCTCCCTTGGATGGGAGGTGATGGTGGTGAGGGAGATAGATGAATGCTGGATCCTAGGACAGATAATGCATGAGAAGGTGATGATGGGGAACTGGGTTCTAGTTTATGGAAGGGAAGAGAAAAGCCAAGATCTGAGTCTCCTTAGAGAACCAGGAATCCTGGGATGGTGTGATGGGCATTCAGAGGACTGAGGCTAGGGTGCTGGAAACAATTCATTGAGTGGTAGCATCAGAGAAGTCTTAGAAGGAAGACCTAAAAATATCACAAATAATGGGATCAAGGGAAGTTATTTGGAAGAGATATGTTTGAATTGAAGTTTAAAGGATAGGTTTGGCGACAGGAAGGAGGAAGAAATGATAGGGGAGATAATGGGAGAGACAAAAGGTAAGACAGTTTGACTAGAATATCGAGTATGTAGAGGGAAGGAAGGGGAGATGAGGCTGGAAAAGAAAGATGGCACTAGGATATGGAAGGCCTTGAATGATGGGAAAAGGGGAACCATTTAAAATCATGGCCAAAGATATATAGAAGGCTCCTGTGGGGTATGGGTAGAGATTGGGAAGGGAAAAATTATTCACAAGTGGGAATCCAGGAAGAATGCAAAGAGCACAAGAATTAGAGTCAAAGGTCCTGGGTTCAAATCCCAATTCTCACTGTCTGTGGGACCTAGGGCAAGATACTTAACCTGAGACCCACTTTTCCCATCAGCCAAATGAAGGGGTTGGACTGATGTCTAAGGTCCCTCCTGACTCTAAATCCTATGACTACATGATTTCCCTTCCAGCCCCACTAAGTGTTTCTTCTAGATCCAAATTCCTATTAGGTCTTTTTTAAACATGTGGTAGATTCTTAGTAGTATTTGTTGAACTCAATTGAATTTATGGAGCATTGAACTTACAGTCAGGAAGAGCTGGTCAAATCTAGCCTCAGATACTTACTAGCTCTGCGACCCTGGGCAAATCACTTAACTTTTGTCTGCCTTAGTTTTCTCATCTATAAAATGAAGAGGGTAAACCCAACAGTCTCTCTCATTAATGATCCTATGCGCCATGACAAGAGGCAAACTTCATCTCACCACCCCATCTCTTTATGAATTAATTCTTCCCTTCCTCTTCCTAGGGCGATTCTGGAGGACCCCTTGCCTGCAAATTCAACGACACCTGGGTCCAGATTGGGGTGGTGACCTGGGGCAGAGGCTGTGACATGCCTTTATTCCCTGGTGTTTTTGCTCGAGTTCCTTACTTCTCAACATGGATCTCAAGTACCATGAAATCCGTGGTCATCTCCAGATCAACAACCATTGTCAGTTCCTGGACAACTCTCCCAACTCCACTGCTGTTTCTCCATGTCCTGAGAATCCAATGACTGTCCCATCTGTCTTTCCTCCCTTCCTAGCATCTTTAGAAACCTTCCTTCTTCTTCCAAATCCCTTCTCAACTCTTACAGCTTCAACAAGACCTCCCTTCTTCTTTTCACTTCATCTGCCCTGTCTTCATGCTAACCCTCCCCTCTGCCTCCCCTGGATGGGAGGTGGTAGTAGTGAGGGAGATAGATGAATGCTGGGTCCCAGAACAGATAAGGTATGAGAAGGCGATGATGGGGAACTGGGTTCTAGTTTATGGAAGGGAAGAGAAAAGCCAAGATCTGAGTCTCCTTAGACAACTAGGAATCCTGGCTAGGGTGCTGGAAACAGTTCATTGAGCCTTAATAAGGACTGAGACTCCAATGATCTAATTAAAGTGTTGTAAAGTAGAAAGCAGTGGAGTTCTGCATTTGTCCTCAGGGCGGATGGTCTTATTTCCATGGACACCCAAGGGGTGTATCTACACCACAACATGGGAAAAACATAAAAAAAAAAAACCCAAACAAACAAACAAAAAAAAAACAAAGCATGCTGTTGAAGCCTATATTCTACAGCACGGAAGAATCTGTAGCTATACAAGGTCTTAGATCTCATTTAATTCAACCTCAATTCAATTAAATTCAGCAGCCATTTTTGGGAAAAAAAAATTAGAGTTTTATTGATGCCTTGTGTTTTGACATCACAGGCAGTCTGGACTATGTAGCTTCCCCCTTTCCTCCTGCCCCCTATCTAGTGAGCCTTCCTTTGTGATAAAGAAAAAGTTAAACAAAACCAGCTGACACAGTGAGTATATTTGACAGCATGTGCACCATTCAGCACCCAGACCCTTCCTCTTCACCCTGATTCAGAGGGAGGAGGAAGAGCATCAGTCATTTATGAAGCCTCTGCTGTGTTTAAGGTGCTGGGATCTGTGCTGAGATAGATGCAAAGTTTAGGTAAGACAAGGGCAAAGGTCTCATGGGACTTAAAACTGAACCCAGCCCACCTACTGCACCATCTAGCTAGCCACTGACAAAAAAAGTCACATAGTTGTTTTGAGGATCAAATGATATAATTAATACATGTAATTTTTTTTGCTTTGCAAATCTTAAATATATGCAATTGAATATATTTAAATGCAAATGCAAAACATAAATCTTATTCTTATTCTTCCTCCTCCTCCTCTTCCTGCTTCTCCCACCATCCTTTAGGGGAGGGAGCAGGACAGAGGACAGAGGACCAATCTCTTCCTATACTCAAGATGTCACGCTTTGTCTTCCCTGCCAAATATCTCACAGTGTGATGGATGGATTTATTGATGGAATTCAGCCCTGATTTCTTCCTATGGCATGGAGGTGACCCTGGGCTCTTGCAAACACTTCTAGGAGAGTAGAAACTTTAATGGGTCTTGCTATGTTGGAAAGATTTTGGGTATGGGTCTAGTAACATACCATTCATGTACTTTCCAAGAATTACCCAGCTAAGTGGAGGAGGGAACACCACCAGAAGGTCAGCCATTGAGTATGAATTTTTTTGGCTACAGTGATTCGTGAAGCCCAACATGTCTAGGGGTTGCAACCTGCTTGTTGAAGGAACCATTCCTGCCTCTTCCTCCCCTGCCTCAGCCCGGCCCCATAATAGGCCAATTCTCTTTGAAAGGCATATCTGCCTAGATGAATCATATAGATTCTTGAGTTCCTGAGATATTGATGACTTCTCTTGGTTAGTTACCACCAACATGCCTATACACTAGGGGAACCAACTTCACTAGGAGAATTAAACAATTTATGTGTCTTTTTCTATGGGCGGCCTACCTTCCCCCATTAGACCAAGGTCTTTTTCATCTCCCCAGAGCAGAGGCTCCCCCCTAGGGGGAGAAACTGAGTTTCTATCTTCTGAAGTAAATATTCCTTTGTAAAAGGTCCAGGGTTACACACAGAAGATATAATTACCTAATCTTCAGAAGATATAATTATATCTTATATATATATATGAAGATATATAAGATATATTATACAACATATAAGAAGATATAATTACAAATAAACACATGGGAGGCATAATCCTCCTCCACCTTTGTACCACCTCAGTTTCTGGGGAGGGGAAGATAGTTAGGTTCATAGCTTAGCTCGGTTCCCATAGAACACAATCTAGTTCCAAGTCCAAACCCTGCTTTGGACTGGAGTCCCACACATCCTGACTTCTCAGGGCTTCCATAGAAGCCTGGCTGGCTGTACTCCCTGCAATCCTGACTCCAAGGTCATCATGGCTCAAACTCCAGTCCTGTGGGGATGACCTCTAGCACCTGAAACTGAGGAGGGCAAACAACACAGGATGGAAACACACACTACCAGACCCATTTCTCAGAGCTGAGGTAAAAGAGAGGTAAGCAGGGGGAGGATTTTCCTTCCCCTCTCATTGGTTTAGTTCATGGCATCCATCCTGGGTGAAGCAGCTGAAAAAGATGGTAGAAAAAAGAGTACAGCCCGAAGAGAGCAAACGTCTCAGTCTTCACAGTTTTAAAGACACAGGCAGCCGGTCGAAGGAGGCTACCCCCAGCCATGTGGTAGCGGACACATCGGGCTCCATGTTAGGCCAACTGAGCATGCTACTCAATCATGTTTCTGAAAGAGGGGTGGGAGGAG
The DNA here is from genome assembly GCF_900497805.2 of Vombatus ursinus. Lineage (NCBI taxonomy): Eukaryota > Metazoa > Chordata > Mammalia > Diprotodontia > Vombatidae > Vombatus > Vombatus ursinus. The sequence goes on along the minus strand of NW_020954645.1, from coordinate 1,156,467 downwards.
ACAGACTTGATGTAGTAGATGTGAGGCAACCACCAGTGAGGATAGACGGTTCCTCATGAACCAGCTCCTTCATCCTTCAGACTGAGTTCCTCATCTGAAAGTTAAAAAGAAACAAACAAACAACTTTAGGGATGTCCTCTGCTCTGAGTGGCAAGGTAGCTCAATAGATGATGGCCTGAAAGTAGGTGTTTAGGGGAGGATCCCACACCATATTCTTGCTTAGCTCAGGTTTTACAGTGTTTTGGTGGAGGAGTCTGCCTTCAGCCCCAGCTTCCCCATCACTTCTCCTAGACGCTTTCTGAAGGGTGAGTTCAGGGCTAGGAAGAAGCTAGGGGAGGAGGAAGCTAGTTATTGGGGGTGGGTGAGTATGATGACTACTCAGGATAATTAGATTGTCATCAGAGACCTAAGGAGTGGGATCATAACATTTCATGGAGCCTCAGAGTTAGAAGTGATGTCAGTGGAAACCTAAGCCAACCTTTATCTCGAAGATAGCCCTCACTACAGCACACCCGGCATGAGGTGGTTCAGATTTTACTCAGGAATGTAGAGGGGCATTAATCCAACACGGCATGAGGAGCTCTGAGATCCCCAGCACTAGACAATTCTCTAGAGTGAGGGCCCTGAGGTCCCCAGGAGTAGGGGGCTTCTACAGCATGAGATCTCCAGGACAAGAGAGTTCTCTAAAGAGGGCGCCTTGAGGTCAGTCAGTTAATAAAGACTTATTAAGTATCTACTATGTTCCAGGCACTGTGCTAAGTCTCAGGAATATAAAAAGTGGCAAAAGACAGTTTTTGCTCTCAAAGAACTCAGTCTTATGGGGGGAGGAGAAAATAAACAAACTATAGGATAATTAACAAAGAGAAGTCACTAGAATTATAAAAGGGGTTGGGAAAAGTTTCTTGTAAAGTATGGGATTTTAGTTGAGACTCGAAGGAAGACAAGGAAGGTAGGAGGCTGAGGTAAGTAGGAAAGCATTCTAGGTATAGGGGACAGGCAGAGAAGATGCCTGGAGCTGAAAGATGGGGTGTCTTGTTTGTGGGTCATCAAGGAGGTCAATGTCACTGAGTTGAACATGTATTGGCAAGTAAGGTGAAAGAAAAATGGAAAGGTAGGAGGGGGCTAGGTTATGAAGGCTTTTGAATGTCAAGCAGAAGATTTTGTTGTTGGTCTTGGAGGCAATAGGGAGTTTGTTGAGTGGTGTGTGTGTGTGTATGTGTGTGTGACATGCTCAGATCTTCACTTTACACTTTAGTGGCTGAATGGAAGGTGGACTGGAGTGGGGAGAGACTTGAAGCAGGCAGACCCACCAGCAGCAGGCTATTGCAATAGTCCAGGTGTGAGGTGATGAGGGCTTATACCAGAGGAGTGAAGGGGATGAATTCAAGAGATATTGCAAAGGTGAAATTGACAGGCTTCGGGGACAGCTTGGATATGGAGGGTTAGAGATAGTGGGGATTCCAGGATGACTTACAGGATGGGAGCCTGAGGGACTGCGAGGATGGTGTTGCCCTCCACAGTAACAGAGAGAGTAGCAGTCTGGGGGAGCATCTGGGGGAAAGATAATGAGTTCTGTTTTGGACATGTTGAGAGTTTCAGATGTCTACTGGACATCCAGTTCAAGATGTCTGAAGGTTGGGGTCAGCAGAGAGGTTGGGGCAGGGAAGACAGATTTGAGAATCATCAGCAAAGAGATGGTAATTAAATCTATGGTAGCTAATGAGAAGTAGTATAGAGGGAGAAGAGAAGACAGCCAAGGATATAGAGAGTAGATACCAGGACTAGGGAGTTCTATAGAGAGGGGATCCTGAGGTCCCCAGGACTAGGGAGCTCTGTATAGAGGGTGCTTTGATGTAACCTGGACCACTCCGTGTTAGGTCAGAGGTTTCCCTAACCCACAGAGTGAAGGCAGTACGAATCCCCATGGTCACCCAAGTGTCAACTGGCAAAGTCAAGGGACAGTTGCTGGATCCTTCAGCTGACTCTTTTTCTTCCTTCCTTCTTTTCTTCCCTCCTTCCCACCTTCCTTGCTTCCTGCCTTCCTTCCTGCCTACCTTCTTTCCTTCCTTCCTTCCTTCCTTCCTTCCTTCTTTCCTTCCTTCCTTCCTTCCTTCCTTCATTCTTTCCTTCCTTTCTTCCTTCCCCTTCTCTCTCTTTCTTCCTTCCTTCCTTCCTTTTTTCTTTCTTTCTTTCTTTCTTCTTTCCTCCCCTCTCCTCCCCTCCCTTCTTCCCCCTTCCCCTTCCCTTCTCTTCCCTTCCTTCTCCCCTCCCCTTGCCTTTTCTTTCCTTCTAATACGTACAATTTGATTGCTTTGCTATTATCATTCTAAATTTTTTTTTAGCTCTGTTGGAGAAATTAACAGCTCCATTAAAAGTGTATTTGTGTGCATGGCTTCTTTCCAACATTCATCATTTTCGTCTTTTGTCATTTTCGCCACTCTAATGTATATGAGATGAAACCTCATATGTGCTTTAATTTTGTTTCCCTTTTCCTTAGTGATTGGGAACATTTTCTTCAAGTGACTGTTGACTGTTTGCATTTCTTCTTTTGAAGACTGACTGTTCATATCTTTTCATAGTGCTTCTGTGTGTATGTATGTAATTACATAAATATAATATAGGTAACATATATCATGCATGATATACAATATCAGCTCTTTATCAGAGACCTGATACTCTTCCTAGTGGACAGTTTTCCTTCTTATTTGTGTTAAATTTGTTCTTTCAAAGCCTTTTTACTTTCATGTAATTGAAATTGTCCATTTTGTATTTTATGATTGTCCCATCACTTGTCTGGTTAAGAATTTTCCTCTTGGACATAATTGTGCAAGGTAATTCCTTCCAATCTCCTATTTTTAAAATGATGTAATCTTTTATATTTAGGTCAAGTATCCATTTAGGCTTTATTTTAGTGTATGTGATGTGAGATGTTGGTCTGCAACTAATTTTTACCAAATTTCTTTCTAGTTTTCCCATAAGTTCTTGTCAAATAGGGACTTCTTTTACCGTTAGTTTGTGTTTGGGGATTGCTTGGCCACTAGGCTACTATGTTGATTGTTTCTGGGCCTTCCAGCTGACTCTTTCTGAGTTGCCTGTTTCTGGGAAGTGGGGATATCACTGAGTGGTGCACTGGGAAGCATGGTGAATAAGGAATAAGGATAGACTCAGGTTTACATCCTGGCTCTAATATTTACCAATGGTGTGACAAATGGCAAATCACTTAACTTCTCTGAGACTCACCTATGTCTCCCCACTTAGTGTGAGTTTCCTCCTGGGCCTTATTCTCATCTTTCTTTACACTCTCTTCCAGAGTGATCTCAGCTGTTTTCCTGACTTCAACTGTCATCTCCACCTAGATGGAAATTTATACATCAAATCCTAATCCCTTTCTTAACTCTGGTCCAGCATTGTCTACTACTAATTGGCTATCTCTATTGTAGCATCCATCATTAAATGATACTTCAAATACATTGATTATAATGATACATTAAATGATACAACATGATAATCAAACTCATTATCTTCTACCCTAAACCTGAGCCTCCTGAAAATTACCCCATTTCTCTGTTCAATGCACCAGGAACACTTAAATATCCAAGGTTTGAAACCCAGGACCTATTCTTAACTCTTCACTCTTGCTCACTCCATAGGCAATTATTTGCCAAGCACTGTCAATTTTACCTCCTTACATTTCTCACATCTTCTTCCTTCTCTTTTCTCATACCATAACCACCCTGATTTCATACCATCAAAATTTCTCACCTGGTCAATTGTAGTAGCATTCTAACTCCTTCCCCTACTTCCAGGCTCTCCTCTCTCCAATCTATCCTCCATATAAGTGTCAAAAATTTTTTTCTAATGCATAGGTCTGACCATATCACTTCACTGCTCAGAAAACCTCAGTGCCTCCCTATTTCCTTGAGGATAAAGTACACACTACCTAACGTTCTCCACAATGAGACTCTCACTTCCCTTTCCAACCTTACTTCATATTACACCACTTCACGTAGTCTATGTTCCATCTCAATGGAACCAAGTACTGTTTCCTGAACTCGGTGGCATGCCAGAGTCAGTTTGAAACAGCTCACAAGAGCCGATTGTTAAGTTTTCAGAGTGAGTGTTTACACTTCGGAAATCAGCAAATGCTACAAATAAGGGGCAGCTAGGTGGTGCAGCGCGGGGGATGGAGCACAGGGCTTAGAGTCAGGAAAACTCATCTTCATGACTTCAAATGTAGCCTCAGACACTTACTAGCTGTGTGACCCTGGGCAAGCCACTTAACTTGTTTGCCTCCATTCTTCATCTTTAAAATGAGTTAGAGAAAGAAATGGCAAACTACTCCAGTATCTTTCCTAAGAAAACCCCAAAATGGGGTCACAGAGAGTTAGACATGACTGAAACAGCTGAACAACAGCAAATAAGGGCTGGATTTATTATTTTGTTGACTGTCTAGACTTAAGAAAGTGGTGGAGAGACTGTTACTAATGCAAATTAAACTCAAAAGTGTATTGTATATATAGTTTTCCAGAAACATTTATGAGTATACCTCTGCCCCTTCTCTACCCTCTATTTTCTGCAGCTGGGAATTTACACAGACCTTCTCCTGTGCCTGCATATTTTCTCTCCTTATCTCTGACTCTTACAATTTTTATCATACTTCTAAACTCAGTCCAGATGCCCCTTCTCTGTGATCCCCCACCAACTAATATTCTCTCCCTCCTCAAATTACTTTGTATTTATAGGAACTTAATACATGCTTATTGAATAGAACTGAATCATCTCATCTGTAAAATGGGATGATGATATTATCTCACTTGCAATGTGCCAAGCCCTCTGCCAAGCATTGGGGATACCAAGAAAGGTGAAAACATTTCCCACCCTCAAGGAACTCACAGTGTGTTAGGGAAGACAACATGCAAACAGCTATGTACAAGCAAGATAGATACACCATGGAGGTAACCCTGGAGGGAAGGCATGAGCATCTACGGGGATGGGAAAAGACTTCTTGTAGAAAATGGGAGAGCTGAAGGAAGCTAGGGAAGCCAGGAGGCAGAGGTGAGAAGGGAGAGAATTCCAGGCATGGCGGATAGTCAGTGAATATGCCTGCAGTCAGGAGATGAGTGTCTTGTGCCAGGAACAGGAAAGAGACTAGTGGCACTGAATTGTAGACGACACGAAGATGAGTGATGTAGGAAGGTGCCAGGTTATGAAGGACTTTAGAAGACAAACAGAGATTTTTGTTTGATCTCGGAGGTAATAGGGAGCCACTGGAGTTTATTGAAAGAAGAGTGAAATGATCAGATTTTGGCTTTAGAAAGATCGTCTTGGCAGCTGAGTGGAAGATGGACTACAGTGGACAGAAACCAACCAAAAAGCTATTGCAATAATTGAGGTGTGAGGCAAAGAGGGGCTGTCTGAGGCTGGCGGCAGTCAAAAGAGAAAAGGGGGCATAGATGAGAGCTGTTGGGAAGGTAGAATCAACAGGACTCAGCAATTGACTGGGTATGGGAGTGGGGGAGGGGAAAGAGGGTGAGGAGGCAAGGATGGAGTCTAAGTTCCAAGCCTGGGTGACCAGAAGAATGGTGGTGCCCTTGACCGTAATAGGGAAGCTAGAAAGATGGGAGAGTCTGGAGGAAAGACAATGGTGAGTTTAAGACGTCTATGGGGCAGCTAGGTGGTGCAGTGGCTAGATACTAGGTCCTGGAGTCAGGAAGACCTGAGTTCAAATCCTGTTTCAGACACTTAACTCACTGTGTGCCCCTGGACAAGTCACTTAACCTTGTTTGCGTTAGTTTCCTCATCTGCAAAATGAGCTGGAGAAGGAAATGGCAAACCACTCCAGTATCTTTGCCAAGAAAACCCCACATAGGGTCATGAAGAGTCAGATGCGACAGAATGACAACGATGACAAAAACAACAACATCAGCACCACTGCTGCTACTTAAACTGCCTACCCAATGATATTGCGTAGCTTACTGCAACTCACACACCTTTACTGAGCCTCAGTTTCCTCCTCTGCAAAATGGGAACAAGATGCTATAACGAGAGGGCTTTGTAAACCTTAAAATGCTACAGAAATGGGAGTTATAATTACCATTATTCCTTACATTACCTCCTATGCAAGGCTGTCATGAGGCAAGCGCAGTGTCCTTGACACTGTGCTCTGGAAACAGGAGCTTATTATTGGGTTAATGTTTCTCAGATTTTCCTAAGTTGGGATGTACTTTGGAATGTGCTGGGCATGTGTGAAGAGAGAGTAATAATTCCTAACAACAATAATGTCTCCCTGCTGCAAATATTTGTTAAGATAGATAAATACATAGAGATATGTGTTTATTTATTACCAACCATCTACATGTGTTGCCCTCTTCCCTGCTTACCCCAAACATGTGAATCTATATGAATATATATTGCATTCACTATCCTCCTCCTTCCACTGTGATCCCTCCATTCTCTATGCAGGTCCATCTTTCCTGGACACGGAGCTAAAGTAACCCTGCCCCTCCCATGCATAGGCTAGGTCCCATGGATTCTCCAGTGCTTCCCTATCCCTATTATTCCTTGAGAAAAGCCCACTGTATTGTTCTTGATGTCCCCCTAAAACCCACAGGTTCTTTGCATAGGAACTGTTGTCTAGTCCTGCCTTCTTCACTCTATGCAGTCTATCCAAATCTATCTAATAAATACACTGTATTTATTGGATAACATTGTATGCATTCTATACAACAAATACCCTATATTTTTATTGGATAATAGGATTTTAGAGCCACAAAGACCTCGTGGGTCTTCTAAGAGTCCAAACTGAGGGATGGAAAGAGACTTTACCAAGATCGTGCAGCAGAATCAGTATTTGAACCCTGGTCTTATAACTGCAGATAGAATCAATCAACAAGCATTTATCAGATTCTTACTATGTACTTTCTACTGTCGTAAGCACCCGAGAATACAAAGAAAGAGAGAAAATGGTCCCTGTCCTCAAAAAGCTTACATTCTAATGGGAGAAACAACCTATACACATTTAAGTACACAGAAGGTATAAGCAAGTAGATTTAAGCATTCTTTCTACTCTTTTCTGAATCTGATGTTTTGAGACCAATTGCAGGACTTTTCATTTATCTCTGTTGCCCCTTATTGACAAGAGGGCTGATGGAAAGTATAGTTTTTCCTCTATGGAAGGATGTCGGGAGGTAGAAGCCAGTTTCAGGCAAGGGAAGCCCAGAACCTTTGCAGCCAGTCCTCTGGAGCCTATCAATGGATTGCAAAGAAGGGTGCTGTTACCCCAAATTGAATATAATCATGAGCAGCTGGAGCTTTGTCTTTCTCACTGACCTACTTAAGAAGTGATCTGGTGGAAAGAATTTGCTGTTGAACTGGGACAGGGTGAATTTATCCCCTGCTACATTTCTTCCCTCTCCCCTGCCTCATGCTGCCTGGCAAATGGGCATCACTAGTCCTTAAACTGTTTACTTGCTGCCTGTACTTCTCTAATCGGTTTTGTCTCCAGACAAATCAGCTGATTTCCATTGCATTTCTGAGTGAGGTTCACTATATGAGTGGGCTATGCTGGATTAGGGTGGGGGGACCAGGAATACAAAGGGGGACCTCTGGAAAACAGTCCTGGACATATCTCTATTCAACTTCATCTTACTTGTTTCTAGTTTTGGAGGATTCATGGAAGTCCAATGCTAGTATACAAATCAAATAATAGTAAACAACCTTATATTACAAAGTACTTTATGGTTTTCAAGTATTCTCTCATCCATTATCTGATCTGATCCCAAAAACACCTCTGGGAGAGAAGCAATATAGGATTGGGCTTATTTTGCAAATGAGGAGATTGAGGCTTATGGATATTAGGAAGTTAAGTATCAAAAACTTACATGAAATTAATGAATAAAAAAAATCTCAATGACCCTATTTCTATAGGCTTTAAAATTTACAAAACATTTTCCTAAAAAAAAAACAAACCCTGTGAGGTAGGAGTATTATTTCAGTTCTACAGATGAAGCAACTGAGGTTCTGAGAGGAAATGCTTTGCCCACAGAATTAGTAAGAGCTAGAGTCCAGCTCGTCCCCGGGTCTCCTGATTATAATTTCAGTACTTCTACTACTACACCACGTTGCTCCTAATGGTGGAGTTTCAGGCACCACCTAGTGGGTGAGAGGTATTTGGGTTGGGGGGGGAGGAGGCAGGGAGACCTGATGACATCCCTGAAATTATGTGAAAACTGAGACCCAGAGAGGAAGTGACTTCCCAAGGTCACAGAGCAAGTCAATAGAATTCTAGAATGTGAGATCTGGAAGGGACCTTTGAGTTGATCCCACATAACACACTAATTTTACAGATCAGGAAATTGACATTCAGAGAGGGATCACAGCTTTAAAGATGGGGGTAACCAACTTCAGAAGCCATATGAGCCAACCTCCTTGTTTTGCAGATGAGGAAAACTGAGAACCGAGGACCTTCAGTGATTTGCCCAAGGTCACACAACTAGAAGGTTGAGAATGTGACTCAAATCCAGGTCCCTTGACCCCAAGCCCAGGGTTCTTTATTTCTACTGAGACTAAACAGCAGAGCTGCCCAGCGGGTCTGAGTGGGTAGTAGCAACATGGGTTAATCGAAAAAACAGGCTCCCTCTTCCCACACCCCCCCTCCCCATCCTCCTCCTGTTTTCAACCCTCCACCACAGACTAATGAGCAAAGCAGGCCCGCAGGGTGAAAAATGATTCTTCCACGATGAGTGGTAGGCTGTAACTTAAGGCAGGGGAATCACAATGTGCTCTTTCCCAACACGGGAACCATTTATCTTCTGAGGTCAGCCTGGGGAAGGCCATAGGTTGGGATGATGAATCAGCAACCTCCTTTCCCCCTCTCTCCCATCTTCTCTCTGATAGACAAAGGAGCTCTGGGGATAGACTGCTATGCTCTGGAAGCTGGGACAGTGTGTGCCTGGGTCTGGGGGCACGTGGCCACCGGGAGAGATAAGGGGCTGGGTTTCTGGACAGCCATACAGGAAGGTGGGAGCACATGTAAGGGCCCCTGAGCTAAGAACACGGAAGAGGCACGTGGACCTGGAGGAAGTACCCCCCACCTCCAACCTCTGGAGAAGCCAATCCCTTGGAGGAGTTTCAACAGTGTGTGTGTGTGTGTATGTGTAAGGAAGCTTTCCAAGAAGTCAAAATGTCAAGATCTGAAATTGCCATTGTCCCTTACAGACAGACACAATGCAATAGGAAGGCCTGGCCATCCTCCCATTCCCAGAAAACACTGACAATGACACCTCCCATCTCCATAACGGATTTAGGATTGACAAAGCACTTGCTGAACAACACCCCTGTACTGGAGAATAGAGAAGGTTGGGTGTGGGAGGGACTCCTAGTAGTGACCTTGTCTGACCGGCACATTTTAGAGTTGGGAAAACTGAGGCCTAGACTTGAGCTGCTAGTAAGCACCTACCAGGGGTGAGGAATCTGCAGCCTCGAGGCCACATGTAGCCCTCTAGGTCCTCAAGTGTGGCCCTTACTTCAAGTTTGGATTCAGTCAAAGGGCCACACTTGAGGACCTAGAGGGCCACATGTGACCTCGAGAATGCAGGTTCTCCACCCCTGAAGCTGAGGTCTCACCCTGAGGTTTCTTGACTCATGGTATAGTTGAATGAGCGCCATGTTTGAAGTCAGAAGCTATGAGTTTGAATCTAGATTCTGCTCCTCACTCTGTGTGACCTGGGATAAGTCATTTCCCTCTCTAGCCTCCAGTCTCTTCCTCTGTAAAATGAAGGAATAGGACTAGCTAACTGTTTTCTCTCAGTTTTCTTTCAGCTCTAAACCCTGTGTATAAATAAATCTTGATTGATCGATCGTCTCTTAGGGGAGTGCCTCTATCTACTATGCTCTTGGCTCCTTGATCTTGATAGGAGTTAGGCTATGTTTGCATGGAGGAGGTCAACCTCTGTAGTACGATGTGGAAAACGCCATGAAGGGATCTCTTCTCCTGTTGTGGGTTCAACGGAGGAATACGAGGGTGGTAGGCTGGTCCAGCAGACATCCTGCATCCCCTCCCAGTCATTTGAGAGGCGAGTGAGCTTGGCTTAAAGGATTCCCCAAGAGTGGTGGCTGTGCAAGTAGAGAGAAGGGTCCTGATTCTGGTGATGGTGTGTGAGCAGAATAGACAGGATTTGGCCATTGCTTGAATATGGGGATTGGGGGGTGAGGGACAGTGAAGAGTTCAAGGTGCCTTTGAAACTGAGAACCTATTTAACTGGAAGGAGGATGGGGCCCTTAAAAGAAAGATGGGTGCTAGGAAGAGTGTTTGGCTTTGGGGGGAAAGATAAGTTCAGTTTTAGATCTGTTGATTTTGAGATGCCCACATGCCACCTAGGTGGAGATGGCCAATGGGAGGTTGGTGCCAAGTCTAGGGCTCCCTTTCCCTTTCATTGAGCTCCACACCCCAAACTTTGCCAGACTCTGTACTGTAAGCATAAACCCTACTTCTGTGGCCCCACTCCCCACATGCACTCACAGATAGTCTCATCAGCCCTCACAGGCACAGTCCCAAGTGGTTTGAAATGGAATCAACTATTGGGATGCTCCATCCTACTGGACGTCTTAAAATTTATTGTGTTTGTTTTATGTTAACACAAAAGAGAGCTCCTGCTTTGACTAAGAGCACTGACTGATTCAATTGGATGGATTATTTTCCCCATGTATCTCCTCTATCCTTCCTGACTGGTTCCTAATTGGAGCTGGGTGTAGATACCAAGGCCAATCCTGTAAGCCCTTCAGGGCTGTTCTTTGGAAAAGAACTATATGATTAAGTAAACATAACCACTTACTCTGAGGGACACAATGATAAAACAGGCATAAAAGTTCCCATTTTTGCACAGAGTTAAGATTTACAAAATATTTTCCATATCATCAGAGCCCAACTTAGGGTGAAGCAAAGGGGCCTTTTCCCTGGGAGACTGAAATTCAGAGTGCCAAAAATACAGAATGACTGCAATTCTGCTCCTTAAGCAGGTAGAAATAATGGAGCTTAGCAACTGCTCTTCAAATAACTAGCTAAAAAACAGGCCACTGCCAGATGACACTCCTCCTTACTCCCTAACCATGAGTTGTGACTCCTCCTCCACCTCCTCCTTTATCTGTCCTAATTCTGCCATCTTCCCTATACCAGTAGCAGCCTCTCTAGTACTGTCAATTTTCTTAGCCTTCCACCAAGGTCTTTTCTCTACCCTCTTCCAAGTACCATCAACCCCATTTTACAGAAGAGGAAATGCAAACTTAGGTGAAGTGATTTGCCCCAAATCATCTGGGAAGCATGGTGCCTTGCTTCCAAGCCCAGTTCTCTTTCCACTAATTCAGGCTGCCTCTGGGCACCCAACCCAACCTCCCTACAAGGGTCCCTCCTACAGCTTCTGTTTGAACCTTCCAGTAATGGAAAAGGGTTTCAGTTCTGAGGCTACCTCTTCAATTGGATGGCAGCTCTCTTAGTGAGGAGCTCAAGTCACATATAATTTTATCCTGGGTCATATCTTCATCCCCCCATCCTCCAATCTTGTTCCTTCTAATGCTGGTTGTTTGGCTGTTGTCTGTGCTGGAAGAGGACCAAATGACACCACTATTTTGGGGTCAAGGTACAGTGTGTCCAGCTGAGGGATCAGACCAATAGGAGCTTGGAAGTCTCTACCACAGTCTGGGCACAAATAGTCCATGTGAACATTTGTAGTGGAGATGTCTCTAAATTTGTGCATCTCACATTTCCTTTGAGCTACTGCAATTCTGCTTTGCTCATAGAGCACAGTGCCTTCTTTGACGTGGGCACACCATGCTGGGCAGTCCTGTGCTGGTGTCTCCTATATTTAGCAGTCTATTCCAAAGTTCTTCAGAGAGACCTGTAGCGTGTTCTTGTATTGCTTCTCCTGACCTCCATGTAAGCACTTGCCTTGTGTGAGTTTTCCATAAAACAGTATTTTAGGCAAACATATGTTTGGCATTAGAATAATGGGGCCAACCCATCAGAGTTGCGCTTTTTGCAGTAGAGTTTGAATGCTTGGCAGTTTGGCTCGAGAAAGGACCTCAGCACCTTATCTTGCCAGGTAATTTTCAGAATCTTCCTAAGACAATTCAAATGGAAGTGATTCAGTTTCCTGACTTGGTGTTGGAAGACTGTCCAAGTTTCACAGGCATATAGCAATGAGGTCAGCACAACAGCTCTGTAGACCTTCAGTTTGGTGGACAGCCTAATACCTTTCCTCTCCCACACTTTCTTTTGGAGCCTCCCAAATGCTGAGCTAGGTCTGGCAATGTGTGTGTCAGCCTCATCATCTATGTGTGCATCCCTGGAAAGTATATTGCCAAGGTAAGTGAACTTATCCACAGCATTAAAATTTTCTCCATTTGCTGTAACCGATAGTTTCAACTATGAATGATGTGGTGCTGGCTGGTGGAGAACCTCTGTTTACTTGGTGTTAATTGTCAGGCCAAAAGTAGCATAAGTGGCAGAGAATTGATTAATGCTCTGTTGCATCTCAGCCTCAGAAACTGCATGGAGTGCATAATCATCTGCAAACAAAAAGTTAGGCATCAACTCTCCCTCCACTTTAGTCTTGGCTTGTACCCTTTTCAAGTTAAATAATTTACCTTTAGTGAAGTAGCTAATATTGATGTCATTTTTGTCCTCATTGAAAGTATTCAACAACATCACTGAAAACATCATGCCAGAAAGCATGGGAGCAAGCAAATAGTCCTGCTTCACTCCACTGGTGACTGGGAAAGCACAAAAGCATTGTCCATTATCCAGAACCCATGCAAGCATGCTGTTGTGGAACTAGCATACAATACCGATGAACTTCTCTAGGCAGCTAAATTTTGCCATGATCTTCTACAAGTCCTCACAACTGACAGTATCAAAGGCCTTGGTCAGATTGACAAATGTAGTGTACAGACCTCTGTTCTGCTCCTGGCATTTCTTCTGGAGTTGTTGGGCAACAAATACCATAGCAACTGTTCCTTGGTCCTTTCTGAAGCCACACTGCCTCTTGGTAGATGACTATCTTCTAGGTGAAGGATCAGTCCATTAAGGAGGACTCAGGTGGGAATCTTAACAGCAATGACTAAGAGAGAGACAACCTCCCGCCCCCCCCCCACGATTGTCACAGGTGATCTATTTCCTTCTATTGTCACAGACAACTTACTTCCTTTTCCTTTACAGAGATGGGCAGTGAAGGCATCCTTGAACTCCTGGGGGAAAACCTTCTTTTGCTATATCACCCAGAAGATTTCAGTCAGCTTTTTTTATGAGCAGTGGACCCTCTGCCTTGTAATTCTCAGTTGGAACAGAATCAGCACCAGGTTCTTTGCCACACAAGAGGAGCCTAGTGGCATCCAAAACCTCTCCTTCAGTTGGAAATTTGGCTAGAGAGAGATTGACTTCAACCTGAAGTAAATAGTTTATGACTTCAGCATTGATTAATGATGGTCTGCTGAGAACACTATGGAAGTGTTCAACCCATCTCTCTAGGATTATGTCCTTATCACTAATCATTGTGGCTCCATCAGCACCAAGTAGTTGAGATGCACCATACATTTTTAGCCCATAAATAGATTTCAGGGCATCATAAAAGTTCTGTGGATTGTTAATATCAGCATAAAACTGAATCTCATTTGCCTTTTTACTGAGTCAAGAATCCTGCATCTCTCTAAGCTTCTCTTGTACTTTACTTTTTATGGAGTTAAATGCTACCTTCTTAGAGACAGACAAACTGTCCTACTGGTAAACCCTGTGGAGTTCTCGTTTTTCTCTTAGCAGCTTCTGAATTTCCCCATCATTTTGGTCAAACCAATCCTGATGTTTGCGAGTGTTCTGACCCAGATGAATAAATGCGGTGCTGCACACCCAATCTCTATAAGCTGCCTATTCCTTTTCTACTCCACTGTTGCCAGCTGTGTGTTGTCTCAGCTCTTCCTCCAAGTTAGCAACAAACTGCTCAGTCACAGAGAAGTACTCTAATCTGTTGACATTAAGTCTTCTGGTAAGTCATCTTGCCTTGGGGCTACCACTTTTGTTGAATGAGAATGTTTAGCTTGAAGAGGATAAGTCTATGGTCAGTTCAGTACTCTGTGCCGCACATAGCCTTTGTTACTCACACATCCTGTTTGTCTCTTCTCCTAACAAAGACATAGTCTGTTAAATGCCAATTCTTGCTGTGGGGGTGCATCCACAACATTTTGTTGCATTTAGGTAAATGGAAGACAATGTTGGTGATGAGGAGGTCATGAGACACACAAGTCTTCAGTAGTAAATGACCATTGCTATTGCTGTTTCCAACTCCATTCCTCCCAAGGACTTTCTGGTATGTCGATGGGTTATGCCTACTCTGGTGTTAAAGTCACCCAGATTTATAAGCATGTCATCTTTCAACACATTGATGATGAGGGTCCAGGTCTTCAGAAAATTTTTCTTTGACCTCATCAGGGTTTGTCATGGTGAGATTGATGATGGTGGCATGGCACTTTCCTCCCTCTGGCAATCACATTGTCAGGAGCCTGTCATTTACTCCTTTGGGGAGGCATACAAACCTGTTGACTAGATTAGCTTAAATTGTGAAACCTATACCAGCTTCATAGCGCTCCCCATCACTGCAGCCACTCCAGGATAATGCGGATCCAGCTCTGACTTCAGTAAGCGGGGCTTCATTGGCCAGCCTTGTTTCATTCAGGGCTGCTTTTTCTGCTGACTTCTGCTGAGTTGTCTCACGACAATAGCTATTCATCTTTCAGGTCTACTGGATTTCATGTTGTCCATAAGTGTGCACATATACCAATGGTGAGTGGAATCATCTTCACAAAAGGTTTCTGTACATTTTTTTTGTCTGTGTGTGTGTTTTGACTGCAGGCTGAGATTGCTGTCTGCCACAGTAACTAGGCCAGGATTAGGTTGAATGAAGCAGAAAATTTTTAGGGCACCTTTCCTAGCCCCTTCTTCATGCCAGGAAGCGGGCAGTGTGGTTCTTAAAAAAGGCTGCTCAGACACACAAGGGGCTATCGAATCCCATTGCTGCTTCAGGCCAATGAGAAGACAACCCTATGGCCTGGGCTGCCTGTGTGCAGGATTGTGACTACAACTCCCAGTGTATCCGTATCTGCTGCTTCATCACTTATCCATTGCCACAGGACTCTGAGGTAGGTAAGAATGGTAAAATCTATGGGTGAAGTCTTTTGACCCACATATAAATTAGATTTAAGTGAGGCAGAGTTGTGTAAAGTCATTGGCCTCTCTCTCTTCTAGAGTCATTGAGTTCCCATGGCAAGACAAAAGTCAAGATGACTGGTGATGGCTTGGGATGCAGTGGATGACCTTGGCATCTTCAATGTCTGACCAAGCTCTAAGCACTCCCCGCACCTGCTTCAGTCACCTTCATGGCTGTTGGAACAAATTGTTCTCTTCTGCCAGGGAAAGTCTTCACAAGCTTGGAGCAGACACTCCCCTAACTCACCAATGAGTTTGAGGTCTGTTGCCTACCCTCAACTTGGTTTAGCTCGTCTGCTGAAATGGTTTATTGGAGTGTGGCCACTGTGCATGCTACAGCTTCTTGAAGCCACAGGTGAATGTTAGGTGACTGGTTAGACATCAAAAGTAGAAAGTAGCCCTGAAAGGGCTCAGCAACCCTTCCACCAAAGGTGCGAGTATTTTCTGAATACCCCTAGACCCCATTTTACTGCTAGACGTCTGTGTAACCTCCAACACCGGACTTGGATTCAGGAAGACCTGAGGCCCCTCAGACACACCTACGTACCTGCTGGCTATGTGATTTTGGGCAAATTGCTTTAACTTCTCTGGGCTTGGGACTCCAAAATAAAACCTGCCCCATAGGATTGTTGTGAGCATCACACGAGATAATATCTGCAAAGGGCATCAGAAACCTTAAAGCATTGTGGAAATGCTGGTCGTTGTTATTATTAGCCTCAAAAGCAAATTCTCACATACGAGTCTGTGCACCAAATGGAGATAAAATGTGACCAGTGGCCACCACTTCCTGGTAAAATCAGGACCCATTTGTAAAATTCCAAATTCTGAATAAACAAATGGACGTTTGGAAAGCAGTCTCATTCTCTTGGGTCACGTAAAGAGCAGACCCACTTCCCATACGCCAGAATTGCGAGTGGTAGTCCAGATGGAAATATAAGGATTCACCAAGAAGGACAAAGGTACTGTGGAACTTTGGTTCTACAGAGTTCCCTAGTGAATGGTTCCTAGCTCCAATTTCCCTAGTGCTCTCTGTCTCAGAGAGATGGCTATGTGGGGGCTTTCCAGAAGGTGGGAGATATGTCATATTCTCTAATGATCAGCACATTTTGGAGTCAGCACACAAGTCACTTTCCCTCTCTGAGGCTCAGTTTCCTCATCTTTAAAATGAAGATAATCATCCTTGACTGGGGGTAATAATCCTTTAACTTCCTATCTCATAGGATTGTTCTGGGGAAAGTGCTTTTTAAACCTTAAACAGGGGTCTTTTCACTACCAGCAGGTAGGTAGGACAATTTCATTGCAGGGAAATTTCAGAGAGGGTGGTCTCTGTGTAAAATATTACTCATTTCATGGGTGAGATGGAGCAAACGTCTACCTGTTCCCTAGAGCTAAATGGTACATTTTCAGCATCAGCATGTACACTTCGGAAATCAGCACAGGTTATAAATCAGGGCTTGATTTACTGTTTTCTTGTTCAGACTTCAGAAAGTGACAGGGAAAATGTCAATAATGGACATTAAACCTAAAAAATGTCAATAATGGAAATTAAACTTAAAATGGAAATAAAACTTAAAAAATAAAACAAAATTAAAATTAAAAATGTGTCCTGCATTTTTGGAGAGCCGGTTATTATACATTTACCATCATACAATCAGCTATGAAAGACTTGGGTACTCTGATCAGTACAATGATCCAAGAAAATTAGAAAGGACTCACAATAAAAAATACTACCTACCTCCAGAGAGAGAACCAATGAACTCTGAGTGCAAATTGAAGTATAATTTTCTCATTTTCTTTATTTTTCTTGCTTTTTTTTGTGTTGGCTAAGATGGAAGTATGTTTTGAATGAAGTATGTTTTACAGGTATAGTTGATATATTTTTTGCCTTCTCATGGGGTGGGGGGAAGGCCAGAGGGAGAGAGGGAATTTGAAACTCAAATTTCAATAAAAAAAAACAATAAAAATAAATAATTAATAAAAATTTAAATCTTTGAAAAAGAATGTTAAGAATAAATAATTTTTAATTAAAAAGTTTAAAATAAATAATAAAATTTTAAAGTTTAAAAAAAAGAATTTTAAAAATAAATAAACAATAAAAATTTTTAAAGAGAAAAAAAGTGAAGACAGAAAATTGAACAATAAAAAGCCCCCAAAACTGTTTACCATCACACCCTGCTTGCAGTTTCCAATTTCCATGGCTGCTTCTAGGAAGTTGAGACTTTCCCATAGTTGGATACTTGCTGAGGATCTGACATCTCTTCCTGGGTCCTGTCCATTAATCTTTGATCTGTTCCTCAAAGCCACACAAAACAAGCACACTCCCTCTTCTGCCATCCTTCCCAGCTTCATTCAACTGATCCTCCCAGGGTCCAATGTCAAACGACACCATCTTGTTCGAACTCCACTGGACTCACTCCATTTTGACCATATAAGATGGTCAAAAACATGGCGCCCAGAACCGAACACAGTTCTTCAAATGTGGTCAGACCAGGGCAGATCATGGTGGGACACTCCATCCATCCAGCTCTGGACACTAACAGTTCCTCTTTTAATGAACCTTTGGATTGTTTTAGCTGCTGTGAGTATGGATTCATACTGAACTTGTAGCCCACTAAGACCCTCAGACATATTTCATGTGATTTCTTGGGTAGTCCATGACTTACCCTGCTTCCTACCCCACCCTTATCCTCTACTTATAAAACTGATTTGGGGATATTCAACCTTGCAGATACTTCTGTTAGGTATTTCTTTTCCTCTCTATCATGAAAATCCATGCAGAATAAATACAGTTAGAAAGATCCTGGGATGAGAGAGAGTGAGTTGAGTGAGTGAAAGTTCTTTAGCCCTGAGGGAGGAGAAAGGGAAGGGCTAAGGAAATAAATAGGTTGCTGCCTCAGAACCCTGAAAGTCCAGTTCAGGAGACAGGATTCAAACATTCAGTTTACTAAGCACTAAAGCCATAAACAACTGGAACTGTGCCTGGGGAAAGTTCATGTTGGGTAGTTGGGGGCATAGCAGGACGGGACAAAGGTCATTCCGAGCCATCCATCAAGGAAGTGGGAGATGGTCACACCAGGAAAGGGGGACATTCCATCCCTCAGAGATTCTGGTCCTTACCCTCATGGGGGTTGGGGAAAAGATGAACCCTGGGGGAAAGATTCCGGTTATAAGACCCTGGGGATGGTCATGCTATTTATCTGGGGAGGGTCAGGAGGTGAGGTGATTAGAGTCAGGAATGGCTGCTAATTACCAAAGGGAAGAGTCACCATCCTCCAGCCCCATGAGGGAAGAGATAATTTCATCATATCAGCAGACTGGGTAAAGCCAATTCTCCCCATGGCTTTACTCTCTGTGCTTAGTGCCTGGAATGGGAGAGATATTGAATAAACAATTAATTGGCTGGTGGGAAGGACCAAAAAAAGACTCCAATATCTAGAGCAGGAGTTTTTGACCTGGGGTCCATGGACCCCCAAGGAATCCATAGAGAGATGACAAGGGGGTTTGTAAACTTGGATGGGATAAAAATACATCGTAATTTTCACTGATGTCTAACTGAAATTTAGCATTTCCTTCAATTACTTAAAAGCATTATTCTAGAAAGGGGTTTGTAGGTGTCACTAGACTGTGAAAGGAGTCCATGGCACCAAAGGGTTAAGAACTTTAGGCTTGGAGCCTGGGACTTCCTACCTATGAGATCTGTGAAATCCAGTGATGAAAGGGAAAATGGAGGCAGGGAGGATTACTAGATGCTATAACCTTTTATTTCTGGTTGTTAGACTAGGTGAGGCCTTTGTGACCAATGGTTCAGGGCAGGCCTACAGACACAAGAGGCTGGGTGAGTGGACCTCTGCAGGCCCTTCCAGCTGGGGTATTCTGGGATTCTTTTCCTTCCCCTCCTGGAAGAGAATCTCATCCAACTTTCTCAGCTTCTTAAGTGGTGCTCTTCATTCTTTACGATCCTTCCATCCCATAAAAGAGGTCTCACTGCTGCCTTTTGCCCAGAACCTCTGGAACCAGCTGTCCTGAATCTGGCCTGCCTTGCCCAGACAAAAGAGGTTTGGAGGCCTGTAGGGTTTCGGATGTGTCTGCATGTGGCCAGAGCACGTGTAGGCCGTGTGTGGGAGAAGGTTGTATCATCTGTGTGTTCGTGTGTGTGGGTGTGCTGTGTGAGAGGGGAATGTGCATACAATACAAGCATATCTATGAGTTGTGTCAGAGTGTGGGTGCATGTTATAGATGGGGAACATATTTGGTGTGTGTGTGTGTGTGTGTGTGCATCTTGAGTGTGACTTAGGAAAGGAAAAGGGAAAGGTTACTACCGATAAAGATAACACATCAAGGGAAAAACAGCTCAGGTCTCGGCCACAGTGTCTCATCATGTGAGCCCTGGTCAGTCCTGAGGTCTTTTTAACTTTCTTGACTCTCTGTGTAGAGAAGGGACACCCTTCAGTCACTTAGGAAGGGCCATTGTTGCCCTGGACTGGGCATATCCTTGAGTCTGAGAGAGAGAGAGAGACATACAGAGACAGACAGACACATCTGCTACCTTCAGGAAGCCCCTGGTTCAAAGGGGAGATAGCCCCTGCCCTCTGGTAGCTCCTATTCTGAGGAGGGAGATAGAGCTCTTGCCCTCAAAGGGCCCCTAATTTGAGGGAGAAGATAGCCCATGCGTTCAGGAAGCCCTTGGCCTGAGGACAAAGATAGGATGGAAAATGTGTCCCCTCAAAAGACTCCATGGGATTGCGTGATTAAGTTCTCCTCAATTCTTCCCCCCACCACCCCCAAGCCAAATGTACTTAATTTGAAATATTTTACTGGATAATGGCTAATATATTCTGTAGTCTTCTCAACATCAGGAGCTTTAGTTGTATCCCGACTGCACATGATGCTTCCTCCAAACAGACAGGGAGTCCCTAGAGGTAAGGACCATGTCACCTCCCCCTTCCTCTCCTCATGCCCCAGCCAGAGTCATAACCAGAGCAAGACACCTGGCACTCTGCCCAGGATGCCAACGTGGGAGGGGGCAACTCTAGGAGTACAGATTGTACTCTATGGGGGAGGGGCCATCCCTCCTCCCAGCTCACCTGTACCTATGGTTGGACTGCCCTCTGCCTCATTGTCATCTTCCCTTACCCTTCTCCTAAGTGACTTTGCGCCAGATGAAAGAATTTCTGGCTATAGCTATGAGGTCAGCATAGGGTCATGCCGGGGATATGCACTTCTCTCTACCCACCCCCCTCCACTCCCATTGCCCAGGGAACTGCCAGCCTGTTCTCTCCAGGGACAGTTCTTTTGAGGGGAGTTCATGCTACTTGACCAAATGAGGAAACTGGAGAGCTGCTACGGACCCAGAGAGGGAAAGAGCCTTTTCTAGCCCTAACCTGGGGGCTGGCTCACCCACCCCAGGGGAAAAAGAAGCAATCCCTCCAGGAATATCACTGGAGTGGTCTCCACTACTCAGCACATCAAGCTGGGGATGCAAAAAAAGCATCTTGATTAATAAAAAGTTTGATGGAAATTTCATATGTTGACTCCGATCCTAAACATTTTCCAGTCACATCTGGTGGTGGTTGGAAGCCTGGCCTGCCTGTTTATGTTCACAATGAGAACATTTTTTCCAACCCTGTCAACAATTATTTTCTCCCTCTGAAGGGTCAAGGGGCAGACTCACTCGAGTTGTTAAATTCTCTGATTCTGATGAGCCACTGGCTCCTTCCTTCTTCCCTGCCTCCTCCTCCTCCTATTTCTCTCTTCTTGTCCCTCTCTTTTTCCTTTTCCACATCTTTATCCATTTCTTTTTTCTCTTTTTCTTCTCTATCCTTCACCTTCTGCCCATACTTCATGCTTAGGTAAGGACCAGCTGCACTATAATGGCAAGAGCACTGAATTTGGAGATGGAAGACCTGAGTTTGAATTCTGACTCTGCTGTTTACCATTTCTGTGTATGGACAAGGCCCTTTCCCAGGTCTGCTTTCTTTATCTGTAAAATTAGAGAGTTGACTATAAGTCTTCTAAGGTTGCTATAGCTCTGTCTTCCTTACTGAATACCCTAGGGGTTTGAAGAAGAGAGAGAATGATGTGGGCCAGAGTGGTTAGACAGCCTGTTGTAATGGAATAAGGGCTGAAGGGGGAATTAGGAGACTTGTCTTCTAGGCCTGACTCTGCAGCTAATTTGCTGCATGATCTCAGAATCACCATCTTCAATCTAGACCTGTTTGACCAAATACCATATCCAGGTATGGGCAGGACACACTTCTATCAGAACTAGACAATTGGAAGACAATATATACCACTGGGACCAGGCCACCAGGCCTCAACTCCAACAGGCCAACGTCACTAGGCAACATCGACCCTGGGCTTGGACCAGTCTACAACTCTACCTGTCCCTGATCATTTGGTCATACTTTCACTCAGCTCCAATGACCAGTTGGAGGCTTCCTCAGAGTAAGTATTTAATGAAACATCATTTCCTTCCTCCCTTTGTTACTTCATTCCTTCCTTCCTTCCATCCTTCCTTCCAACCATCCATCCTTCCTTTCTTCCTTCTTTCTTTCCTTCCTTCCTTTTTTCCTTCCTACCTTCCTTCTTATCTTCTTCCTTCCTTCCTTTCCTCCCTGTCTTCTTTCTTTCCTTCCTTCCTTCCTTCCTATGTCCAGGACACCTCTCTACAAGATCTAGACTGGAGAGAGTAACTGAATTTTCTCATCTGTGAAATGAAGGGGATGGAATAGATACACTCTATGGTCCCACTTAGCTTTCACATTCTTTGATCTGAGATCATTATGTCCTGGAATGGTCAGGGAAAGATCAAGAGATTTAAAGCTAGAAAAGACTTTAGAGACCAAGTACAACCTTCTTGTGCTTTAGAAGAAGGAACTGAGGACCAGAAGTGATTTGCCAAAGGTGACTTAGCTAGTAAGTGGCAGACCTTGAATCTGAACTGAGATGCCTTTGACTTTAAAGCTAGTACTCCTCAGATTGAACAATCTTTCAGGAGGAGGTAATATTTGAACCGTTCCAGAAAGATGTGGTTTTCCTGGGCTGAGATAATCAGTTGAGAGCATCCCAAGAAGAGAAGATGGTGTGAGAAAAAGGTACAAAGACAAGGAGGAATAAGGATGTGTTTAGCTTGAGCAGAATGTGTTTAATCAAGCCTTAGAGTATTACACAACTGAATTGTTATTGTTTTTATTAATAAGTGGAAAACAAAATGAACAGCTTGCAGGCCAAAGACTTTGAGCTTTATCCTGTGGACAGAAGGGACGCACTAAAGATTTCTGAATAAAGGAATGGGGTATGTAGAAGCTTATTTGGTTGATATATATAGGATGAATTGGAGAAGGGAGAAACTGAGATAAGATGGGCTATGATGATAGTATAGATGGGAGATGATGAAGGCCTGAATTTGGAGGGTAGTGGTGAGAGTACAGTAGAGGGGACAAATGTGAGAGACATTGTATCAGTATGCTCTCCATTTCCCATTTTATCAATGTCTTTCCTAAAAATGTGACATTCAAAACTGAAAACAATATTCCGAATGTGGTCTGGTCAAGGAAGAATACCAGGGAAGTCTGTCCCTAATTCTGGACGAGTTACCTCTTTTCACTCAGACTCAGATTGCTGCTTTCTTAGTTGCCAAATTGTATGGTAGAACCATATTCCTGGTCCCAGACCAGGCCCTCTCCATAGTAATACACTGGACCCAACTTGGGTTATAAACCACGCTCTAACCTGTATAATGGACAGCTCAAACTCTCTACAGACAGAGATCTAATATTGGTTATAGAAGGAGACCTAAACCCAACCAAAGACTGAGACCATTATAGTAATGGTCAAAACTGAGAGACTTAATCTCAATTACAACTTGAACCATAGGCCCAGATCACTTGTTGAATCCTAATCTCAGCCATAGGCATAGAACTTTGATCAGGGGTGGGGAATCTGTGGCCTCAAGGCCACATGTGGCCCTGAGGGCGCAGATGATTCCCCACCCCTGACTTTGAGCCATAGGACAGACTGAGTTTGAATGAAAGCTAAAACACTGAGGCCTACCTCTGGTTACAGCCTAAACACTAACCTCAGTTACCATGGGCTGAGCCCCAAAGCCTTGTTTGAAGAATGAGTAGTAATCTGGTCACAGACTGAGGCCTAACTCTAGTCATAGACCGAAGCCTAACCAAGATCTTAGACTAAATCATATCAGCATCACAAAATTTTAGATCTGGAGAGCACACCAATAGTCATCTTTTCCATCTCATACCTGAAAAAGAAAGCATAGTACAATAGGATAAAGGTCTCCAGCCTTTGCTTTAACCCTTCCAAGAAGGGGGAACCCACTGCCTATCAAAGGAAGCCATTGCACTCTTGGATGCCTCTAGTTGTCGGGAAAACTTCCTAATATGAAACCTAATTATTATTTTTTTTTTTGGCGAGGCAATCAGGGTTAAGTGACTTGCCCAGGGTCACACAGCTAGTAAATATCAAGTGTCTGAGGATGGATTTGAACTCAGTTCCTTCTGACTCCAAGGCTAGAGCTTTATCCACTGAGCCACCTAGCTGCCCCTAAAATCTTCATATTTGTCATTTTTTTTGTGAGGCAACTGGGGTTAAGTGACTTGCCCAGAGTCACACAGCTAGGAAGTATTATGTGTCTGAGGCTGGATTTGAACTCAGGTCCTCCTGACTCCAGGGCCAGTGTTCTATCCATCGTGCCACCTACTTGTCCCTGGGTCTTCTCAAAGTGAAATATTCTATGATCTTCCAACTAACTTTCATATAATATGGACTCAAGGCCCCTCATTGCATAGGTCTGACCATATCACCCCTCTGCCCCAGTCTACTGGCTCCCAATTACCTCCAGGACAAAATATAAAGGCCTCTGTTTAGCGTAGCCTGGATTTTCTACTTTTCTAATTTTATATTTTATTCCCCTCTCTGCAGCCTATAATCCAGCCACATTGATTCATTTGCTGTTCTCAAACTCTATCTCTCATCTCCATGCTTCTTCACCGGCTGCCGACATTCCTGGAATGTTATTTCTCCTCACCTCTGCCTCATAATTTCCTTAGACTCTTTCAAGACTGAGATAAAATTCCATCTTTTGCAGGAGGCCTTTCCAGTTTCCCCATCTACTAGTGATTTCTTTGTACAGCCGTCCATCTACTCTATATGTATTATACCTGATTGTTTACATGTTCTTTCCCCCATTAGAATGAAAGCTTCCTGAGGGCAAGGACTGGTTTTTCCCTCTGGGTATCTGCAGCACTAAGCTCACATAGTAAAGGCTTAATCAATGCTTTCTGACTGCCAGTCTGACTTACAATCACAAACTGAGTCCAAAGGAAAGTCAAAGACTGAGAGCTAACTTGGGTCCTAGACAGAACCCCTCTCATAGATTTCTAACATTCTGAGACCTGACCTTGGTCACAGACTTTACTGATCCAGTCATAGACCAGCCTCTCACCCCATCAGCTGGTGCAAAACTACATACTGTGGTTTGATGTAGACGCTAAGCAATCACATGGAGATGGCTCAAGCAGTCTTCCCCACCACCGGAGACATAGCCCAGGTTCAGACCAACTCTCTCTCTCTCTCTCTCTCTCTCTCTCTCTCTCTCTCTCTCCATCTCTTTCTCTCTGTCTCTCTTTGTCTCTGTCTCTGTCTCTCTATCTTTCTTCTCTCTGTCTCTTTCTCTGTCTCTCTCCATCTCTCTGTCTCTGTCTCTCTCTGTCTCTGTCTCTCTCTGTCTCTGTCTCTCTCTGTCTCTTTCTCTCTCCACATCCCCCACCTGTGTCCTGGCTGTAAGAAACTCATTCACTAAGATGTAGGAATAGTGCTCTAGAACAGAGACATGCAACTTTTGTGTGTGTTATGGACCCCTTGGGCAGTCTTGTGAAGCCTAGAGAACCTTTTTCATTTTTAAATGAATAAAATAAAATACCTTGGGTTATAAAGGGAATCAATTATATTGAATTATAGTTATTAATAAAATATTTCAAAAACAAGTCCATAGATGGTAGGTTGGACACTCTTGACTACGTCCTACTACAAGACACTTAAAGGGGGTTAGTATTTTAACAGGATAAAATACCCAAGAGATACGATCGGATTGCAGCATTTCAAGCAGCACCATTCCCTGGGTGGGAGAGAGTGGGAGAAGGGTAGAAAACAAGGCTTTCTTGGCACCACCATCACTATAATATACAGCTTACTGTTGACTCTGCTCATTACTGGTGCCATTTGGGAAAGCTACCATGCCCTACTTTTTCTAAGTTGAATGAATTTGTATCTAGAATCACACAACTTGGGCATTACAATGACCACAACCATGTTGTAACCCTCTCTAGGAAGGCTTCCTCCTTTTCTTTCTCCCAACCTGTCCCCTTCTTTAAGGCCTACATGAAGACTCACTCTCATGGGCAACACCCCTCTGCCTGTTCCCTGCTCCTCATCAAAGGGGATGAACCTCTCCCCTGTTTGTTTATTCTTCACCCTCTGAGTTCTGATTCACAAGAAATTATAGATTTCTAGAATATTAGATCAGTGAAATGTTAGAACCTCTTTCCTCTCCAAACTCTTGCAAAGGTCCCATAACTTCTGACTCAGGCCCACCTGAGAAAAACAGGGAAGAAAGACAGGTGGGACAATGGATAGAGCATTGGACTCAGATTCAGGAAGACTTGAGTCTGAATCCTACCTTACTAGATGTGTGATCCTGGTCAACTTACTTAACCCTTCAGACTCAGTTTCCTCATCTGTATAATGGAGATAATAATAGCATCTTACCTGCAGGATTGTTGTAAAGATCAAATAAGATAACATTTAAAGTGCTTTATGAGCTTTAAAATACTGTGAAAGTATGAGTTATTATATGTGAGCATGCAGGTGTCATTGACCTTGTGATCCAGTCATCACTGCATAGCCCTTTGGCATCATTCTCTTTGCTTAAAATCTCAGGCAGATGATGGCATGGCTTAGTACTTACGACTTCCTTAGAGAGAAATGCAACACAAGGGAGTGTAAAGATCTTATGGAGGAATACCACACCACTGAGAATCACGTTGCTCTGCCCTCTTCCCAGCCCCTCCAAGGACCGTCACTTCTCTGCTAAGCCAGTTTAAGAACACCATTCCAAAGCCTTAGGCTTTCCTTGACTTCATTTACTTCCTACAGCCAACCTAAGAGAGGCTCTGCTGTCAGATGCCATTGCCATTGGGAGTACGGGAGAGGGACAGAGAGACAGAGAGAAAGACAGAGACACGGAGGGAGAGGAAAGGAGGGAGGAAGGGAAAAAGAAAGAGAGGGAGAGAAAGAGACAGAGAGGGAGAGAAAGAGACAGAGAGACAGAGAGAGAGAGACAGAGAGAGAGAGACAGAGAGAGAGATCTTTTCTCTCTTTTTCTCCCTTTCACCCCCCCCCCTCCCCACACACACTTTAAAGAAAGGCACAGGGGAAAGGCAGAGTGATTTCTTCCATGCCTGGCTCTCTTCTCTGCTTCCAGGGATGAATTCCTTGGCTTCACAGAGAGTATCTCTCCTCTGCAGAGCTGGCAGGCTCTAGAAAGGTCACAGGGGCGTGGGTGATCCCTCGGCCAGCCAATGGCCAACCAGCCTCCACCTCCATCCAGGGGATGGAGGTGCTTCTTCACATTCCCAAAGGACCCACAAATGTAACTACATCGTCTTTACTCTTCCTTTACAAGCTGTGAATGACCACTCCCTGTTTTTTGTGCCCTTTATAATCCATGAATGGGTCATTCAGGGTGTGAGTCTCATACCCTTTACAAATTACAAAAGGAATCTTGCAAAAATTGGAAGGGGTGAACCCTTTACAAAGTGAAAAGTCAAGTGCCTTAACACCCCACTGTCTCTGGTTCCTGCTCTTTACATTCTACAGTCTCATCAAGTGACTGGGCGGGTGGGGGGCCAAGGAACTCAGTTAGCCAGAAGTCCCTTGTTCTCCCCCACCCCATCCACTACATTTATATAAATGTTCCACGTGGAACTTCATTCTTTCATTTTATCCTTACAAAAACGCTTTAAATCAGGCAGGGAAGAAACGATCAGATGATAATTTATGCATAGCCCTGAGCAGAACCCAGGTCCCATAGCTCCTGATCCAATATTCTTTCTTCTGAACCATATTGGCTATTTGCTTAGTGAGTGGCTGCCCTTCTGGGCCTCGCTGTGCTCCCTTGACCATCTCTTGACCATCCCTCCCTGGGTCAGTGCTGGGATCTAACCTTAGGAAACTTAGTGAGTCTGGACTTGAGAAGTCCTTGAGCTTGACTTAGCTGAGGTCAGATTCAGGGATAGCCTTCTCCCCGCCCGACACCACCACCAAGGAGAAGACCTGGGGTAGGATCTGCCCTCTAAAAGGAATAAATGGGTGTAGAGGGCCTAGGCAGGAGTCCTCCATTGTTGCCAAAGGGAGGGCAGGATGCCCATCTGGTCTATGGGAAGGTACTGCAGTAGTGGGAGGGTACTACAGTAGGGATTAAGTCAGCTCAGGAAGCAACGGAGCCATGAGGCATCATTCCTAGGGCAGACCAGCAGTGACATTGATATTCTTGCCCATCATTCATTGCTGGTCCAGAGAGCGGAGTGCTTCAAAGTTAAATGAACCCATCCCAAGACCTCCAGGCTAGAGGGCACTGTGAGCATGTCAGCCTCTTTCAGCTCTAGCCGGCATCACCTTACTGCTCTCCATTTTTAACACCTGCTTACCTGGAGACACTATCCAGGACCCATACTGCTTGGAGTTCCTCTAGTGGAGGCGCCTTGAAGGCAGGGCATAGTCTCTCCTTCCAGCCAGTGCCTCCCTGAGGGTTTGACCTCACCTTCCTTTTTAATCAACCAATTAAGTCAAGTGAACAACCACAGGCAATCATTATGTGCCAGGCTTGGTACTAAGTCCTGGGAATAGAATCACAAGTAAAAAAGAAAGACAGTCCCTGCCCTCATGGAGCTTACCTTCTAATAAGGGAAAAGAACAAGTCAAAGAGAGCTGAAAAGCAGGGCAAGGCAAAGTTCTCACACAGGGGCACCATAGAGAGGTCACACAGGACAGCAAAGGACATAGCACTTGGAGGCAAGAGATCTGAGTTCGAATGCCACTTACCCATTTATGTGAACATGGGCCACTCCTTTGCCATCTCTGAGTCTCTGTTTTCCCATGTATCCTAGCCTGAGCAAACTGGAATTAGGTGATCCCAAAGGTCTAGTCCAACTCTGACTACTAAGGATTTGATAGGTCAATTTGCCTCTTTGATCCTCAACTTTCTCATCTGTAAAATAGATATAAAACCTGCACCATTCACCTCACAGGATCATTTTGAGGAAACTACTTCATTCATCTCCAAGTACTTTAGAAATGGCAGTTATTGTTATGAGACAAAGAATAATGTAAGGTAAAGAGCACTGTCCTTAGAGTCAGAACCCTTGAATTTAAATGGCAGTTCTGTTACTAGCTGGATGATCCTGGCCATATCCCCTCACCTCTGTGAACTTCAGCTTTTTCATCCTTTCACTCTCTGCCTGAGAAAGCTTTTGTGATGGATTCATTATTTAAAAATAAGGTTATTAGTATTATTATTATTACATAGTTATCTGAATTCTAATTCCTTTTAGTTCCAGGACCTTCCCTCTGTTATTTCTTATTTATCTTGCAACCAGTTTGTTTTCATGTTGGCTTTCCCATTAGACTATGAGCTCCTTGAGAGAAAGGACTATTTTTGGCCTTTCTTTCTATCTCTAGCACTTAGCACAGTGCCTGGCACATAGTAGGCACTTAATAAATGCTTAATTGACTGACTGAATTAGTGGAGCTGAGCTATGGGAATGATATTCCAAAGTTACTGCAAGATTTAGCTCTGAAAGGGGTCCTAGAGGTAACTCAATTCACCTCCCCTCATTTTACAGAGGTGAAATTCAGGTCCAGAGGTGGAAGTGACTTGTCTGAAGTCACATCTGTAGCAAGCAATAGCAAAAATCTGTGTTAGACTTTGAACTCAGCTCCTCTGATTCAAAATCCTGCTCTTTTCCCACTACACCATTGTAACAAGCACAATGATGCTATTTTCAGTCTTATGACTGCCTTTGCTAAACCTGACTCCCAGAGGCGAAGAGAAGGCAAGAAGCACAATCTGGGGGTATTCAAGGCGATTGGCAGCCCCTCCAGGACAATCAGTTTGAATGTGTGTCCCCTCCTCTTCTCCCCTCCCCCTCCCCCATCAGTTTCCCATTCCCCCCACTAGATGGAGGCAGACCTTAATGTATCCTAGGATGACCAGCCATGGATAATTTCCATAAATTCTAAAGGCCAAAGTGTGTGGTCCTGGGGGAGATTAATTCATTTTTCTTTCTTTTTTGCCTTCTTCTTCCCTCCCCCTTTTAATTCAGTGGATAATGGATAGGAAAGGGCCAGGTGATGTAAAATGTAAAGAGGGAAATGGGCCAGATGGGAAGCCAGAAGACACAAGGGCGGAGTAGAAAGTTTTCTCTAAAGTTCATTCTTAGGGACCAAGCAGGTTCTGGTCACTTCTCACTGCTCTTCTAACTCCCAAATGTGTGGGGGATGTTACAGGGGAAGGGTCTAGGGATGGCCAGACAGTAGCTAGTATCCCAGAATATCAGATCTCATTGGGACTCAGATCAGAGGACATAGAATGTCAGAGCAAAAAGGACCTTTAAAAATCACCCCATCCAATCCCCTCCCGAGTTTCCATGGTTAAGGGACTCGTCCACAGGCAGCCAGCTAATATGAGTCAGATCCAGGACTTGAAGTCAGGTTTTATGACTCTAAGATCAATGCCCTTTGATATAAACCAGACTTTACTGATCTATCTATACAGTCTATGACTCAGCTAGGTTGCAGTTAAATAATTCGGGGGTCGGGGAGAAAGAGGAGTGACTGTGACCGTTTTCTGCCCTGACAAGAGGACCAGTTTGGCAATGCATCCAATCGGGCTATTGAGATCGTCCAGCCCCCTTCCTCAAATACTGGGAAGCTCCCAAGCTTCACCTCCAGTTTGTGCCCCAAGAAGAGTCCCCCCTCCCCTTCTGAGCAAACTCTTACTTAGGATAATGAGAAACATGGGACTTCAGGGCTGTGAGGGATTTCTAAGAACGCCCTACATTCAAATTTAAAAAGTCAATCCTGCAAGTACCAGATGGGGAGATGAAAAAGATCTGAGGGTTTTAGTAGCCTGCAAGCACAAGATGAGTCAGCAATGTGACCTGGCATCTGGAAAAGCTAAGAGAACCTTAGATTTCATGGACAGAGGTCAAGAGCCCAGAACAAAGGAGGTGGCAACTCTGTCCTCCTCTGCTTTGATCAGATCACATCTGAAATACTGTGCTTGGCAGAGTGCTTGGCCCATAGTAAACACTTAACAAGTTCTTGGGTACTGATTCTTTCTGTCTTTCTTTCTTTCTTTCTGTCTGTCTGTCTTTCTCTCTTTCTTTTGTTCTTTCTGTCTTTTTTCTTCCTTCCTTCCTCCCTCTCTTCTTTCTTCTTTCCTTCCTTCCTGCTTTCTTTCTCCCTCCCTTCCTTCCTTCCTCTTTCTTTCTTTCCTTGTCTTTTTGTCTTTCTCTCTTTCTATCTTTCTTTTTGTCTTTTTTCTTCCTTCCTCCCTCTCTCCTTCCCTCTCTTTCTTCTTTCCTTCCTTCTTCTTTCTCTTTCTTTCTTTCTTTTTTCTTTCTTTCTTTCTTCCTTCCTTCCTTCCTTCCTTCCTTCCTTCCTTCCTTCTTTCCTTTCAACAGAGGAAAGAACCAGCTCTATAAAGGAGAGATGGTAGGAATGAGAAACCTTGATTCTCATTAATGAAAGAAATATATGTTCAGAGGATCATGGAATTAGAGTTAGAAGGGACCTTAAAGATCAGTGCCCTACTAGGAGCAGCCCTAGGGCTAGAACCCAAGCCTCCTAACTTCCAACCCAGCACCCTTTCTATTTCCTAAACCATCATTATGCTGGTAAGAGTGTCAGGTCTAGGGCTTGTCCCAGACATGTTCCCATCTGAGTGATGTGTTGTCTTTAACCTCTCAAAGAAAAGGGATACAGAGTGTTCCTGATCTCCTAGCATCACCAAGAGCATCCTAACAAGTTAGGTCCCTTGTTTCTAGAACACTTTAAGGTTTACAAAAGGCTTTCCTCAATCTCTGCAAAGGACTGCAAAGAGTTTTGGTGTAGGGAAGGAACGTTACCCGCATCCCAAAGCCCAGTGGTGTGGGACTGTTTCCTCATTGGTGGAGATCAGTGCCCTTGGCCTGTATGAGAGATGAGGGGAGAACCACAAAGAAGAGAGATATGTTCCCTTCAGGCTTCTTGGAGCTCTTAGGTCTCTTTAGGTGCTTCTGGCTTTCAGCTTCAAGAGAGAAGATGGATGATGCCAACCCCACTTCAGGGAAGTAGGAAGGGAAAAATGGAAAGGAAGTAGAAAATTAGACTCTGGGAAGGGGTTGGCTTGTAGAACTTCAAAATCTGTCCTTATTCTCAGCTTGTCATACTAGTTACTTTGGGGAATTTCCCTTTGGATGAGCTCTGAGGCTCTCTCTCTTGGCCGAGCTGAGTTAAGGGAGACCTCCTTCACTTTGTATTATCTGGTATATATTCTCCTATGCACACTTTCTCTGACTTCTGTTTTGCTATTGATTTGGATAAATGGAGTTTTTTTGGTAAGAAACAAACAAAAAAACCCAAACCTGTTTCTCACACCAACCCTATGAGATAGGTAGTCTAAGGATTATTCTCCCCATTTTTTAGCTGAGGAAACAGAGACTCAGAGAGAAGGGAAATGAGTTGCCCAAGGTCATAGTTAGGCATGGCAGAGAGGAAATGGAGCCCAGGCCTTCTCTCTCCAGGTTCAACGCTCTCTGTTGTACCACGACTGCCTTACTGGCTCTAATTGTTTCTCCCCTCTTCTGGCAGCCTGGGAAGGAGGAGGGGGGGATGAGGGGGAGGTTAAATCAGGGGAGCTTGGCCAGGCCTAACAGATGGGGTCAGAGAGGCTGAGAGGAAAGGACAATTAGGCGTCTTTGTAAACATGACCATCTGAAGCTTTTGTAACTTATACAAGATGTGGCTTTTTCCCTAATTCATTAGTCAAGTTTTGTTTCTAACTCAATCACGTCTCAGTTGTCTTAATGGGCAAAGACTTTTCTTCTGGGGGATGTGGGTAGCCCAAAAGCCAAGCTGGGACCGGAGAGTGAGGGACCATCAGCCCTAAGGCTCTGAGTGCTGCCATGAACAAAACAGAGAAAACTTCATGGTTCTGGGTTTGGAGTTTAGGCTGGTCTGGACTCAGATGTCTTGGCCCTGAGCTCTGAAGTTCAAGGTCAGTTTCCTCGCTTCCTGGACTGGATCCTTACAGACATCCACTATTCAATTTGGGGATTCTCTGAGGCTTTGATTGACAGGGCTTTTTTTTTTTTTAAAGCTTTTATTGTAGAAAAGACAGGGTCAGAGAGGCTGGGCAGAAGGGACAATTAGGCGCCTTTGTAAACTTGACCATGTGAAGAGGAGGGTCAAAGGAGGGGAGAGGCCTGCGCCTGGGGCTGCTGGTGCTCGGAGACATTGGGGTGATGATAATGAATAGCAGCGAGAAAGAAGAACCATTCCACTCTGACTTTTCTCTGCCAAAGAGAATAGTCTGCTCTGGAATGAACTGAATGAAAATGGCTAATAGGAAACTGAAGGCCAATACCCTGTGATGATAAGGACTTAGTAACTGTTGTTGTCGTTTAGTCATTTTCTACTCTTAAGAACATTTAGGGTTTTCTTGACAAAGATATTAGAGTGGTTTACCATTTCCTTCTCCAGTACATGTTACATGTGAGAAAAGTGAGGAAAACAAGGTTAAATGACTTGCCCAGAATCACACAACTAGTAAGTGTTCGAGGCTGGCTTTGTACGCAGGAAAATAAATTTTCCTGACTCCAGGTCTGGCACTCTATCCACTGGACCACCTAGCTGAATCTAGTAACTAAGGTTAGAGATTTTGAGCTAGAAGTGAACCTAAGAAATCATTTATTCCAACCATTTCCTTTTATGGATGAGGAAACGGAGACCCAGAGGAGCAAAGTGACTTGCCCAAAGTTAAGCAAGAAGTGAGTGACCTCTTTCTGGTAGTACGCTGTAATGGATAGGATGATGGACTTGGAGTCAGAAGACCTCAGTTTGATTCCTGCCTTAGACACTTGCTGTCTGTGTGAACCTGGGTAAGCCATTTAAACTTGTTTGTTACTCAGTTTCCTCATCTGTAAATTTAGAGTGTTGACCTTTAAGGTCCCTTCCTCTATGATCCTCTGATCATATAAAGTCTCTTCACCAAGGACCAAATTTTCTTGTTCCCACCACCTCTTCTTTCCAGAGATGGGTTCTCTTCCCCTCCCTTTTCCACCTCTGCCCCCTAGCTTAGTCTGTAGAAGAAGGTACAGACTTTTCCCTTTCCCTTCTCTCTGCTTCCCCAAAAGTTCATTGGGCCTTGTTTGGGAGTGTTGAAAGACTTCTCACCATTAATTGCTAGATGGTGTTAAATTGTCACAGAAGAATTTTCCAAAGTTACAGAGGTCTCGGCAGTTAATTCTAGTCATTCATAGTAAGGACCAGATAATTAAATCTAATTCTTTCTCTTTCTCCTAATTTTGTCTAGGGCTAGCTGATCTCAATTTTGTCCAGAATGGAAACTGGAGCAGCTAAAATCAAATAATCATAATTTGAAGGGACCTTGGATAGGTCATAAATCTGGAGCTGGAAAGGACCTTAGAGCTCATCTAGTCTAATCCCTCTCATTTTACAGATGGGGAAACTGAGGCATCGAGCGGTTCGGTCACTTGCCCAAGGACACATAGGTGATAAGTTTCAGAGCACCACAAAGATATGTAATATAACTTGTATTTGAATAATAATCCCCTTCTAGACAAATGACCATTTAGCTTCTGATGGGAGACCTCTCCTGATGGGAAACCCACCCTCTTGAGGCAGCCTTTTAGATACCCCTCACCAAAAGGAAGTTCTTCCTTATATCAAACCTTAATCTGAGTCTTTCCATATTCTCCTGAAGGTTCCTAGTTCTTCTCTCTGGGGCCAATCAAAATAAGTTTAAACTTTCTGGCACATGACAGCGCTTTAAATACATGAAAGCTATTCTACCCACCTACCTTTCTCCCCTTCCTCTCAGTCTTCTCTTCTCCAGGCTAAATAAATACCTACAATTCCTTCAAGTAATTTTCATATGATATGATCTCCTGTCTTACCCCCATTTTGGTCTTCCTCCTCCAGAAACATCCTGGCTTGTCAATAACCTTCCTAAAACGTGGTGCTCAGAACCAAACACAATACTCCAGAAGTGGTCTGACCAGAGAGGACATCAGCAGTATCACCTCCCTCTCTCTGGATACAGTGCTTCTATTTGATGAAACTGAAGATTGCATGATCGTCTTTTGGTTGCCACATTACCCTGCTGAGTCACACTGAGTTTGTGAGTCACAGAAGTCCCATATCTTTGTTACATGAACTCTTCTTTAAATCTCTCCTGATGGGATCTCATTTTTCATTTGTGCAATTGATTATTTTTAATCCAAGTGTAGGAATGTGGAATGTGCACACACACATATGTATTTAATTTCATTTTCTTAGTTTCAATTCATTGGTCTAGCCAGTTGAGGTCCTTTTGGATCTTGACATTGTTTTCTGATGTATTAGAAATCTTTCCCCAAGACAAGATCACAGCAAACTGTCTGTATGGATGTCACGTAGCTGGTTATATCAATAGCAGCAAGTATCCTACTAGCTGACAGAAGCAGGTGGTTCATCCTTTGTAAATAGTTCTTTGAGCAAGAGGGATCTCCAGGGTCTCTTCCTGTTCTGTCAATCTATGGGTCAATGAGATTTGGGGTCCATATGACTCTACCTCAGCTTAGACCAATTTCAATCTTTGGTCAAGTCATTTCCCTTTTCTGAGTCCTCAGTTTTCTTCCTTTGTAAATGTAAAGAATTGGAATCTAAGATCACCAAGGATTCAATGATACCTACGTATCTGTTATTGGGGAGAGGGATAAAGAGACACAGAAAGAGAGAGAGAGAAAGAGAGAGAGAGAGAGAGAGAGAGAGAGAGAGAGAGAGAGAGAGAGATTTGGTTTGAAAGCCTCTTTCAGCCATCTCTCTGAAAGCATCTGTTTCCTGTAAGCATAACCACTCCTGGGAATCAGCAATCTTAAATGCCAAGTGTGAAGAAACACCTGTCCTTGCCACCTAGTTGTCAAGAATAATTGGTTAGAAAATAAAGCTGCCAGATAACATTTTTCCTTGGGATGGGGTGGGATAAGCAGGGATAAGAAGCTACCTCATGGTATTCTGGGATCTGTCTCCTGCCATGACTCCCTGCCACTGAAGGTGCCTTTAGAATTTCTTTAATGAGGCAGGTTTGATAATTCCTCTTTATTTACTGGTGATGGAGCTAAGTATAAAGGCTTATGCTGACAGTCTTGGCTTATCCACCTCATTGGCCTGGATGGTGTCAGGGCTCCTGCCTCCTAGGGCCATATTCTCAGAACTGTGGTACCACATAAAGAGGACTGGTGGGGCCTCTCCAGGCTCAGTTACTTACTAGTTGTGTGAGCTTGGGCAAGTTCTTCTTGGGGCCTCGGTTTCCTCCTCTATAAAATGAGGGTTTGAATTAGAGCAGCGGCCCCTAACCTGAGGTCCATGGACCCCCAACGCATCTGTGGATAGTTTTCAGGGGCTCCATGAACTTAGATGAGGAAAAATTACGTCTTTATTTTCACTAACCTTTAGTTTCCTTGGTAATCCTATGTGTTTTATGTAATGCCTTTAAAAACATTATTCTGTGAAGGCATCCATAGGCTTAAAGGCAGCTGGTGGCAGCTGGGTCTGGAGTCAGGAAGACCTGAGTTTAAATATAACCTCAGATACTTACTAGCTATGTGACCTTGGACAAGTCTCTTAAGCTCTGTTTGCCTCAGTTTCCTCAACTGTAAAATGGGGATACATACAGAGTTGTTGGGAGGATCAAATGAGATAATTGTTTTTTTAAAAAAGTGCTTAGCAGAGTACATGGCACATAGTAGGCTCCACATAAATGCCTTTCCTCCTTCCTTCCTTTCCCCCTTCACCAGACTGACAGTGGGGTCTGTGACAAAAACAAACAAACAAACAAACAAAAAACAACAACAACATGGTTAAGAACCTTTAGGCTAGGTGATCTCCAAAGACCCTTCCAGTCCTACATCCTAGGAGACTGGGGACATCTTGTTGTCTCCTGGATGCCATAATTTTCTTCCCTAAGCCCTGACACATCAGGCTATTCCAATCTGCTCACTCTAGTCTAATCTTATATTTGTTCAAAACCATTGGCTTCCCGTTATCACCTCTCCATACAACCTTCCTAATTCAGAGACTTCCCAGCCCCTAGCTCCTTGGTAGAATGGAGATACCAGACTCACCTTGAAAACGTTTGACAATCGATATACCTTCTCTTGACTCAGCTCTTGGCTGCCCAACTGTGCTGTACGTCTCCCATGACTCATCCCGGGATGTTCTCAGCCCAACCCTTATGGGACCAATGGAGTAGCTTTCTAAGCTTCAGGTTTCAAAATAGAAAAGCATCTTAATATCAAAAACTTTGAGCTGAACAGGGATCTCAGAATTTATCCAGTCCAGCCTCCTCATTTTACAGTCAAGGAAACTGCGGCCCAGAGAAGGGCAATGACTTGCTCTAAGCCACATAGATAGTAAGCAGAGCAGTGGAGATTGGAACCCAGACCCTCTGGCTCTAACACCATTGCCCTGAGCATAACACATACTGCCTCTCTCTAAGCACATTTCCTTTTAATACCTTGGTAGTTTTCCCATCTACTCAATATAGGACGTTTCTCCAGCAGTGCAGGCCACAGCCCATCTGTGCCTTACTCAGTGCCTCTTAATCTCGTTCCCTCATCAATCATCTCCAGAGATTCCACCCATTATCTAGAAGGAGCCTTCCTCACAATCTCTAGATGTCACATTGTCATCAGTTGGACACCCAGACTCTTACTCTCTCTGTGTGACTTGCCCCTCTCTCTTTCTGGTTGCACATTCCTCTACTGATTTCCTGTATGCTGATTCTATGGCAGAACACATCTTGACAGTAATACAATTGACCAAAAGGCAAGAAAATATAAGAACTCTCTGGACTTACTCTATTAACTGGGGGAAAAAACCTTTGATTTGGTAGAGCAAGATATCACCTTTAGACATCAGCAAGACATCTCTTATAGATGCATCAATAGCATACAAGAATTTTGAAAGATGGAACAATGGAGTTAAATTTTGTTCAGTTACTCTCTAATGGTTGGTAGCAATGAAGAAAGGCATAGAACAGAGAGATGTGCTCACCATAGGTTGCCAGATCATAGAGTTAGAGTTGGAAAGGACCTCAGAGGTGATCTAGCTTGTCTTGCTACTTTTAGAGGTAAGGAAACTGAAGTCTAGAAAAATTGAGTGACTTGCCCAAGGTCACACAGATAAGAAGGGCAGAGCTGTGCTCACCACTCTCTTGGAAGAGGTCCAGTGCAGTGTCCAAATGGAAAAGGGCTTCCTTCTACATGGCAAAGCCCTCCTTAAAAATATAGCAGATCACAAACATTCCCTTCACCAATTATAAGAGGATGTGGCCCTCATGCACCACTCAGACAAATTCCCGTTCTGTTCTTCCCCAGGCTAGCGGCTGTGTCTTCTCCATTAGAGTGGGGAGTCTACCAAAAATTGGGGTGCTTTCCCCTTGCACAGACTAGTGCCTCCTTGAGGGCAGAGACCCTCATATGGGATATGTCCTGATGACAGGAACCTTCTCTCTCCCCACCCACCTGAGATTCCCTTAGAGTACCAGTGCTCTCTCTTCTTCACACCAGTGGGAGTTTATCGACTGCCCCAAGCCCCCATGACCTTAGTCCCTTCAGCAACTGCCACCATGTACTTGTACACCCAGGTTCAATAAAAGATGAGACTCTTAGCTCTACAGTAACAGCCCAGTAGGACCCTGGGATTAAGGCTCTGGCTGAAGCCTGGGGTCTGTCTTCCTGATAATCCAAACTATCCCTCAGCTACGGCCCCACTTTCAGTATAAAGCCAACAACAGGAACATTCTTCGTAGGCATCCTAGGGCCCAAATCTGAGCAAAACCCAAGCTTGTGTTAATGTATTCTCCCATCTAGATGGTCCCTGTCCACAGCCTGTTCATTCGACAAGAATAGAGCAGTAGAAATTTTTTTTTGGTTGGAAATGTTTTGGTGCAATGGAGAAAGTCCTGAAACTGGAGATAGAAGATCTGGGTTCAAATCCTGCTCCTTCTCCTTACTAGTTGTGTGACATTCCTCTTCTTAGGCACCAGTTTCCCCATCTGTAAAATGAATTAGTTGAGCTAAATGATCTCTCAGTTTCCTTCTGGCTCTGCCATTTTATGGCATGCATCTACAGGGCCAGATTCTGGACTAGGAGCTCTGGCGGTAACTTCACCCTTCCCAACCCCCACCACCCTCACTTGGGGGCCAGTTCTTTATAGAGAATCATGGAAAATCCAGAGACTGGAAGCTCTGGGGTCCTGTTGCTGAGGTCTTGTCCCTTCAATCAACAGCCTCGCCAAGTGCTCCCCTCCCTTCTCATCCCTTTATCTTGTTTCCCTATTGCCACTGCCTTGGAAGAAAGTGAGAAGGCAGATGAAGTCCCACCCATCCGGGCAGAGGGAGGGGTGAGTCTTCTGTTTCCTCCAGATTTCCACAGGGATGTCCACCCTCACCCCCAGCCAGCTCCAGCCTAGTGGAATGCCCACCCTTGTCCTGAAGAGGCAAGAGAGTCCCTGCCCTCAGAGATTGTCTGGTTTGAGGGGGAGACACAACTCCTGCCCCTCAGCAGCCCCAGCTCTGAGGAGGGAATATCCAGCTCCTCTTTACAGAGTCTCTGATGTGTTTGTGTGGTGTATTAGGTTGGAGAAACACAGCCCCGTGGAGATTGCCTGGT
Organism: Vombatus ursinus; assembly: GCF_900497805.2. NCBI lineage: Eukaryota > Metazoa > Chordata > Mammalia > Diprotodontia > Vombatidae > Vombatus > Vombatus ursinus. The sequence goes on along the minus strand of NW_020954645.1, from coordinate 1,117,205 downwards.
ATGGGGAACAGGAGGGTAGATACAGTCTCTCCCTCCTGGCAGCCCTTGGTCTGAAGGAGAGATAGCTCCTGCCCTCAGAGAGCCTATAGTCAAAAGAAAAGATACAGCTTCTGTACCTGGGGAGCCCCTAATCTGAGAGATAAACATAGCTCCCCTACCCTCAGGGAACCCCTGAATTGAGGGAGAGATAGCCAGAAGGAGAATATATAGCAACTGTCCCCAGGAAGCTCCTGGTCTGAGTGGCAAATAAAAGCTCATACCTTCAGGGTATGACACATAGGATTACCAAGGTCCCTGGTCTGAGGGGGAGACACAGGGAACTCCTGTATTAATTCCTGCGTGGTGGGGAAAGTCCTGAGCTTGGAGGAGTCAGAAAACCACCCTTGGAATTGTCTTCCTTTCCTGTTAGCAGGACCTTGGGCAGACCACTTGACATTTAGGCGCCCCAGTCTCCTCCACTGTGTGCTGTCTGCTAAGGTCCCTTCCAGATCTGGCTCTTAGGGTCAGCCAACCTAGGGTCAGCACCCCCTGCCTGGGTCTGCCATAGGATCCTTTTATGTTCCTAGGCATCTTACCTGGATTATTTCTTTCACATTAGAGAATCCAGGCTTCATATGGTCATGATCACCGGGGCCTTGATTCTTAGCAGAGTGGAGGTCCCCGAGGAAGCAGGAGTCACTTTGGTCAAGGTTCAACTGAGGTGCCACCTCCTCCCTGAAGCCTCTCCTGAGTCAGAGAGTATTGGGACTCCATATTTCCTTTGCCCTCATCACTAACATAATATTATTATAATAGTTTACATAAACAATAAATAATTTACATGAATCATATATACAATATATTAATAATGGATAATTTATATAAATTATAATAATATTATATTATACTTTTTTAAATAAATTAATTCCTCATCCTCCTTAGTAGGCTATATACTCCTTGAGATGAGGTCAGGACTGTTTCGTGGTTGTCTTTAGGGGCACAACCCTAAGCATTAGGACTATGCACAAAATGTTCCTTGAATAGAGCTGAGCCAAACAAGAACCTTGCTCCCTCTTCTTCTAGGGTTCTATTTTGCAGCATGTGGGGCAGCAGAGGAGAGAACGTCCTGGCTCGTGGTCTTGGCTCTTCTGAGATATCGCTTGTCCCTAATTTCTTGGGTGCCCCTCGACAAGTGATTCAGGCTCTCTGGCCACCTTTTAGCCAAGCCTCCAGCGAGGCTTCACCTGAGGAATCCTGTGGAAGGAGTGTAAGGAATTAACCCTTTAGAATTCATGAGATCTGAAGATTTAAAACTTGGTGGGTCCCTTGGGACTGTCTTTTCCAAATCCTTCATTTGATAGATGAGGAAACAGGCTCAGAGATGGTGAGCACCTTGCTCAAATTTTGATAGCCAGTGGCTCTGAACTGAGTCTTGAGCCCTGATGCTCTGACTCCAGGTCCAGGTTCTTCCCCTGGCTTATTTTGTCTTCCCGGAGTATCAGCTCCACCCGTCCATACCTGGCAGGTGGGAGCCGTGTTAGACCTGCCAGAAAAAAAAGAGAATGCTTCCTTTGGTCCTGGTTCTCTTCTTCAGCCCACTTCCTCTGCCTCCCTCCGTCCTTGAGATTGCTGAAGCCTGGCCTTCGTGGCTGAAGCCTGGCCTGGGTGTCATGGGCAGAGCTGGGACCTGAGACCTTGGGACCCAGAGGAGAGAAGGCACTTTAGAGAGGCAGCTCAGTGGGCAGGGAGGGAGATTCTTCACCTGGGGTCTGGGAACTTGTACTTTTAAAATATTTTGATAACTATATTACAATGGAATTGTCTTATTTTGAAATCCTATGTACTTCATTTTATGTATTTTGAAAAACGTTATTCTGAGAAGGGCTCCTTGGGCTTCACACTGCCAAAGGAATTCATGAGACAGAAAGGGTTAAGAACCCTCAGTATAGTGAACTCAAGTCAGGAACCCCTGGGTTACTAGCTGTGTGATGTGGGCAAGGCCTTTAACCTCTCTGGGCTTCAATTTCCTAATGTGTAGAAGGACTCAGAGACCTCTAATGACCCTTCTAGCTCTGCATTCATGATCCTTTGTGTATCACAGGTGTAAGATAACGTAGATGCCATCTAAGGTTAGGGTTGGGCCTGGAGTCAAGAAGACCCAAATTCAAATCCAACTGCATACTCTTACCAGTTGTGTTCTCCTGGGCAAGTCTCTTAAGTGCTATCTCAGTTTTCTTATCTGTATAATGGGGATACTCACAGTATCTACCGTGCAGGGTCAAATGAGATAGTATCTGCAAAGCACTTTGCAACCTTAAAGCTCTATATAAACTCTATTATCATTATTATAGTCTGACTCACTCATTTTACAGAAAAGGAAGACGAGGCCCAAAGAGATGAAATTTGTAAGAATGTGTTTGTGAGAATGCTGATGCAGGTAAAGATTTGTACGATGATGCCCTAGCCCAATCTTCATCCTTCCTCTCACTCTGAAGCTGTCACCAGAGCTAAGCACCCCTGGTCCTGGCTGCCTGCTAGTTGGGAGGATGGAAGGAAAGGAGCTTGGGAGAGACGGGAGCTGGTAGGGTTGGACTGAGGATTGAAGTGGGGGGGGGGGAGTGAGGAGAGGCCGAGGCAGTAAAACTGGAAAGGAGCTGCCTTGGCCCCCTCCCTTCACCCAGGTGCCCCCACTGGGCCTGAGCCCTGGAGCTGCAGGCGAACATTTGCTCTGAATTATGGGGCTCAGGGGCTGCCTGCCTGCCTGCCCTTACTGTGGTCCAATGTGTTTCATAACATTTTATGCCTTTTCCCCCAGAGTTAATCTCAGTCCCCCCTTCCCCTTCTCCTGGCCCTATTATTAAGGCCTATTAGGCAAATGTACGTGGTCCCCCCCCAACCTCCCCCCTCTCCCCCAGCCTTTGTGTAAACTCAGCAAATTCTGAGCAGGCCTCTGGCCCATCCTTCTCTGCTCCTTCATTTGTGGGTAGGGGCTGGGAATGGGGCATGGTGGTGATCTCTGCTGGTCCTGAAACCTCTTGGACTGGACTCTGGGAACATTCCACTAAGCCCAGCGCCCCTGCACCTGGCTGCTGGCCATGCCTTCATCAGTAGTGACTGCACTTAGATTGGGAAGTCAATCCTAGCCAGAGGAGTCAGGGAAGGCTTCCTGGATGAGGCAGCAGATGTGCTACCTTTGAAATGATCTTTAGGGATTCAACAATTAACACAGATAGGGAAGTTCACCACCCTAGGCATAGGGAAAAGGGGAAGCAAAGACCCAGAAACAAAATCCTCCAAATTCAGGTCACTCTCCCCTGAGGTAGTTAATGCTGCCTTCTGGGAATCTGGATGGTGGTGGCTGTTGAGAGGCCACTGGCCTGAAGGCAAGTGGATAGACCAGCTGGCGTATAAGGGGAAGGCTCTGTGAAAGTAAAATATGTGTCTCTTAGGTAGTGAGTTCTCATCATCAGAAATCGCCAAGGGGTGACTGGAGGACCACTTGTCAAAGATGTAGCTAAGGAGATTTGGACGCTCTGAGATCTCTTCCATCTCTGAGAGTCTGCGGGACTTGTCACCGTGTCTCATGCAGAGGATGGAGAAGTCGGAGAAGTCTTACAATCTAGGGACAATTTTTCTCTCTGATTTCAAGACCACTGGCCTGAAAACATGGTAGTGTATGGAGCAGCTTGCTGTCAACAGGTTTACACACATCAGTCTAATCCAAACCAGCCCCCAAGGCTGTGCAGTGAGAAAGGAGACAGAGAACAGATGACAAGGAGCTGGGAAGGAACCCAGGGGGAAGTACGAGGGCTGGAGACCAGCAGGAAAATCCAGCCAGCTAGGAAGACAGATGGGTGGGGTGGTAAGAGAAAGGGAGGTTGGGCCCGGTTAGAGCAAAGAGGGAGCTAAGCCAGAGGGAGACCAAAATACACCAAGTGACAGCCAAAAGGGACCAGTAAATAAAACAGACTAAAGACTCAGGGGTCAGCTGTCAGGGCAGGGAAGGGAACTTGGAGGGGGGTGGGGTGGACCGAAGAGGGCTGGGGAAGATGAGGCTGGGCCCAGGATGGAACCCCAGGGCCTGGGGTGGAATGCATGGAGGAGGGTGGAGCCCAGGGACTGTACGCTTCCAGGACCCAGGGGAGGGACTTCTAGGAACTACAGGGACTGGAGTGGGAGATGGGGGTGGAGATTTGATGATATAAGCAGCGCAAGGCTTATTACTGCGATTTTACAGATGTTCAGAGGGGGCAACAGGAATGTGAGTTTATAAGATTTTATCCCCAAACAATCCTATAAAATGGCCCACCTGGGACTCGGGCAGTCATCCCCACCTAGGCGGGGGCTGGTTCTTAATGTTTGAAGGGAAACGATGCCAAGATGGAGGGTTCAGTGCCCAGCGCCAGCGGGCAATTTTCTTATAGTAATAACAGCTAACATTTATATAGCACTTTAAAATTTTCTAAGTATTTTTACATATATTATTTCATTTGGTAGCCAATGAAGTTGAGAGATTATGTGGCTGCCCAGGATCCCATAGCTAATAAGTGTCTGAGGTCAGATTTGAACCCAAGTCTTTCTGACTCCACGTCTGGCACTCTATACACTACAAAGCCTAGCTACCTAGAGGAAATACTGGCCTTTGACTTTAGGCTTTTTGGATATAGATCTAATCCCAGTCATAGAATAAACCCTAATCCCACCCATGATCTTATAAATATCTGCTAGAACTCACAAGAGATCTTCAAGAGGGAGAAGGTCAAAGAGTGGGTTTCTCCAGATGACCTGACATGGACAGAGACCTAGTTCAGATCTCCAAAGCCTTCAATAGAGCATAAAAAGAGAATGAAACATGGCGGGATAGTCTGCAGACCAGAGCTGACGCACTGAGGGAGGGAGAGCAAGAAGCCAGTGCTGTCGTTCTTGACTTGATGACCCTCTTGGGCACGTCTCCCTCCTCCCTTGGTTTCCACAGCACTCCTCTCTCATGAGTCCCTCCATGCATCTGTCTGATTGTTCCCTCTCAGTCTCCCATGGTGGATCCATCCCCAATAATTATAGCTAGCATTTAACATAGCACTTCAAGGTTTTGCAAAACATTTTTACAAATACACGCAGTCATTTTATCCTCACAACAACTCCGGGAGTCAGGTGCTATTATTATCCCCATTTTGCAGATGGGGAAACTGAGGCAGTCATTGGTGAAGTGACTTGCTCGAGGTCACACAGTTGGTAAGTGACTAAGGCAGGATTTGAACTTTATCCACGACACCCACCATATGACTCTTTTTTGCCTCTTGGATGAAACAAACTCCTCTACTACTACCCTGTCATTTGTTTATTAGAAAGGAGACTGGCCCTAGAGTCAGGAGATCTGGGTTCAAATTCTTGCCCTGACATTCCCTATATATGTTGTTGTTGTTGTTTTAGTTGTTTTTCAGTCGTGTCTGACTCTTCATGACCCCATTTGGCGTTTTCTTGGCAAAGATACTGGATTGGTTTGCCATTTCCTTCTCCATCTCGTTTGACAGATAAGGAAACTGAGGCAAACAGGGTTAAATGGCTTGCCCAGGGTCATACAGCAAGGAAGTGTCTGAGGTCAGATTTGAACTGATGAAGATGAGTCTTCCAGACTGTTCATAGCCCATCTAGCTGTCCCTTTGTCACCTGTACAACAGGGCTTATAATAGTTGCATTGCCTATCAAAAAAAGGTCTTAGAGTCAGGAAGGTTTGCTAGCTGTGTGACCTTAGGCACATATGTCACTGTCACATCTTTGCACCCTAGGTGACTTGCTTAGTTAGACATAGACAATGCTGGTTTGTGTTGGTGGGAGAGATTCCATACTGGTTCCCTAAACTCTTCCCTCTACCCACCACATACTCATTGATGAAAACACAGGTCTAGAGAAAAACAAATAATAAAAAAGTCACTTACTATGTAGGGTTTTTGTGAGGAAAATTCTTCTCAAATCTTATGTGCTAGAAAAAATGGAATAGTAGCATTGTTATTTGTCCCTAGGGAGCTGTGTCTACCCTACTGAACACATCATGGATTCCTCCTCAGTCTGTTAGGAGGCAAGTGGAGAGAGAGCTGAGTGAACCAAAGACGTTCATCAAGAGGACACCAAGGATCTTGAGTATGCTCTTGGAGTCTTGGGCCCTAGGACTTGGGGTTCTCTTGGCACTTGGAGAAGGGAGTTCGGGAACTAACCCCAGGCTGTTCTCTTGGAAGTGGGTTGGCTCCATGCCTGAGGAGAGTGTGTGTGTGAGGAGGCTGGGAAGAGGGATTAAGTCTTCTTGGTCTATTGGTCCCCAGAGGACAATACTCAGAGCCATGGAGAGAGGGGTGAGCAGGAGGAGAAGTGACATGGTGGCAGAATTTGTTTCTGTGGAAGGAAAAAATCCCTAATGATCTAAGCTGTCCAGAAATGAAATAAGCTGCCTCGGGCGGTAGTGAGTTGTCCGTCAAGAGAGGCTTCATGGCCACTTGATGGGAACACTTTAGAGGGGATTCCTGCTCTGTGAAAGGGTGCACTAGACACTCTCTTCTCTGAAGATAGCACCAGGGAAAACTCTGACTTTCCCCTCAAATACCCTTTGAACCCCTTATAAACTTACTCACCGAGCCAGAGGGATTGTGGGCTATCCTTAGATTTGTCTATTTTGAATGTCATTCTCTAGAAAATATAGGAACAAACCTTTCCCTCCCGTCTGGTACCAGACTCTGTGAGCAGAGGAAGTCAAGAGCGTTTTCTCTGCCAGCTTCTTGTGGGTTCTGAGCTGAGTCTCCAAAAGTGAAGATAGATTGGACTGAGTCATTCCCATTTAGGTCTGAGAATAAGGTGCTGTCAGGGCTCAATCTTCGAGTAGGCTCAATCAGCCAAAAAGTATTTATTAAGCACCTGCTCGGTGCCAGGCACTGTGCTAAGCGCTCAGGCTCAGTGTGTGACTAGGCTCAGGGACTGGTCTGCAGCCAAAGCCAAGGCTAACAAGGTCACAAGTCTGTGACCAGGGTTAGGGCCCAATCTGTAGACAAAGGGAAATGCATAATCATTTGAATACATAAAGACTGAAGGATCGCAGAGTCAAGGAGTGAGCACAAGAAGATTGTTTCTTTGTTTATCTCCTCCCACTATTTAGCTCAATGCCTGGCACACAGTAGGCACTTAATAAATGTTTGTTGACAGTTTACCTGAAGAAGGCATCAAATCAACAAGCATTACCTATACTCTGCTAAGGCTGGGGATACAAAGAAAGGCAAAAAAAAAACCCTGCCCCTGCTCTCAAGAAGCTCACAGTCTAGTGGGGGAGACAACCATGGAACCACTATGTACAAGCAAGATATAGACGAGATAAAGTGAGGATAATATCAGAAGGAATATACAAACATTAAGGGTTACCAAGCAGGAAAAGCTTCTACCAGAAGGTGGGATTTTAGTTGAAATTTAAAGAAAGTCAGGGAAGCTAGATGAGGAGGGGGAGCATTCTGGGCCTGGGGGGTGGAGATGACAAGTCTGGAGATGGAGTGTCTTGTGCCAGGAAGAGCAAAGAGGTCTGAGTCACTGGATTGTACCATACAAGGAGGGGAGGAAAGTGCAAGAAGACTGGAAACGCATCTAGGAGGTGACATCCAGGTGTGCACCAATCATTCTCAACTGTCCTTGGCTAGCTGAGAGCTGATGGCCTTTATTAGGACAGACCTTGAAAATGTTTATTGAAAAAAAATGATTAAAAGAAAAATAAACAGAGAAAGAAAGGCTTAGCAATGTCTTGAGTGTGTTAATAGAGTACATGCCATTAGGGTTTTGTACACTAAAGGATGAACATGTTACTGGTCTATGTGAAATTGCCAATTTGCCAACAGACTGAAACGTCAGTTTCCTCTACTGCAAACAGTGTTCTGTGAAAAAACAAAAACACACAAAAAATAACAATAAAACAAGCAAAAAAAATGAAATATATCCAGCTAACAAGAAAAAAAAAAGAAGACTGGAAATGTAGGAAGGCTCCAGGTCATGAAGAGCTTTAAATCCCTACTGGGATTTTATATTTGATCCTGGAGGCAATAGAGAGTCATGGGGGTTTATTGAATAGGGCGGTGAAATGGTAAGACCATTTTAGGAAGATCACTTTAGTAGCTGAGTGAAGGATGGACTAGAGGGGGGACAAACCTGAGGCAGAAAGGTCAACCAGAAGGTTATGGCAATAGGCTGGGTGTGAGGTTGTGAAGGACTGTACCAGGGTGGTGGCAATGTCAGAAGGACATATTTAAGAGATGTGACAAAGGTCTGCAAATTGACAGGTCTTGGCAACTGATTGGATGTGAATGGCTGGAGTGGTAGAGAGAGAGAAAGTAAGGAGATGAGGATGACACATAGGTTTTGAGCCTGAGTGACCGGACATTTTGGTACCCTCAAAATAATAGGGGCCTTAGGAAGAGGGGAGAGTTTGGGGAAAACGGTTCCGTTTGGGACATGTTGGGTTCTACATGTCTATAGGACATTCAGCTTGAGACGTTCAGTAGGCAAGTAGGGTGGGAGATTGGAGGTTGGGAGAAAGGTGGGCTGGATAAATTGATCTCAGAATCATCAGCATAGGATGATCATTGAATGCATAAAAGTTGATAAGACCATGACGTGACATAGTAAGGAGAAGATGGCCAGGACAGAGCATTGGGGAACATCCACAGATAATCCATACAGCCTGGAAAACCTTCCTGAAGGGGGTGAAATACTGAGAAGTAAAGTAGGAGGTTGGTGTAGGTGGGAAGAAGCGGGGGCGGGGGGCACTCGGGGGTGTGAATGTGGGTGTCCACAGGCAAGGATCAGTTCTGTCCGAAAAAAGCAGAGGGGATAAGCCCCTCTAAGCCTGTCTCCTCTGGCAGAGCATCAGACCCAGGGGCCCAGAAGGTGCCAGGGAGATCTTAGGCGGAGGCGGGATTTGGTGCCGAGGTTGACACTCTTCCTCTTATCGAAGTAGAGCTCTTTGGACTTGGTCCGCGAGGCCAAGCCTCGGAGCAGAAGGATTAGGGATCCTCCAATCAACAAATTCAAAATCCATCAATCCACAAATTTCGGGACTCTGAGCTCTGAACTGAGGCTGGACTGACACCTCAGCCTGTGGGGACCGTGGGGCCTGAGGCTGGGAACAACACCTCAGGGTCAGAGGTCTGGATCCTCGGTCTGATAACCGAGAGCAGACCGGGGAAGCCTGGAGAAGGAGATAATATGGAAGCACTTGGGGAAAGGGATTAGGAGCCTAGGAGGTGATGGAAAGGGGAGGAGGAAGGGGTCCTTTCCTGCTCTCTTCTGTCCCAGAGACTGTTAGAGTCATAAATCTCGGAGAGTTTTATTGTAAAGAGAGATCTTAGAGTCCCAAATCCAACCTTTGCTTTTGAATGATGAGGAGAGGTCAACATACTCATCACATTTTTAGGATTTGTTCAGTCATGTCTGACTCTTTATGACCCTATTTGGGGTTTTCTTGGCAGAGATACCGGACCGGTTGACCATATCCTTCTCCAGCTCATTTTGCAGATGAGGAAACTGAGGCAAACAGGGTTAAGTGACTTGCCCAACATCACACAGCTAGTAAGTGTCTGAGGCCAGATTTGAACTCAGGACGATGAATCTTCCTGACTTTAGGCGGGCAGTCTATCCACTGTGCCACCTACCTGCCAAAGGAAAGATCTTAAAGAGAATCTGATCCCACCCTTCGTACTTCAAATGAGAAAAATGAAACCCAAACAAGGGAAGGAATTTACCCAGCGACACACAGAACCAGCCAGGTAATAGGCAGATGGCTTGGTCATCTCACTGAGATTTTTCACTTGCCCCTTTCTTCTTCCCCGGGTCTTCATTCCCATGCCTATATTCTGGGAATCTTTCCACCATTGGTTGCTCTGGGCTCAGGCAGAGGGACCCCAACAAAGGTGTCAGAGGAGACTGACTATGGAAGGGCTTTCCTCAGTAACTGCCCTTTGAAGCTGTGAGAAAAAGTGTTTGAGACTGACTGAATGAAGAGATGACAAATGCATTTGTACTATGTGCCAAGCACTGTGCTAAACAATTTGGGGTACAAACACAAAGTTAAAGACAGTTCCTGCCCCCAGGGAGCTTACATTCTTATAGTGGGAGACTATATATATATATAGTGACCAAGGACTAGTGATTTAGTTTGGGAAGTTCAAGGGATTGTGAGTGGACCTACAGGAGACTAGACTGATAAAGGATTTCCAGAAACAAGGCAGAATTTATTTGGTTATGGCTTGAGAACTGGAAATGGGGAGCTTGCGTGTGAAGAGTGAGGATTTAATGAATTTTGTCATCAGTAAAAGGCTATGGTTGGCGCTAGGTATTCACTGTTCTATGCCCTAAAGTTACTCCAAGGGTTGATATTCTACACCCTGGAGGTTCCTTGAGCTACCCCCTTTCCTGATGTGACAATATCTGACGCAATGGATCGGCATTCAGTGCTCTCATATCTCTACTGGAGGGCATGACAAACCTCATCCATCAGGAAGCACTAATGCAGTAGAGTGGATGTCTCATTTCCTGATTCCCCACCCCATAATAGTCTCAAGGATGCCAGAACTCCCCCCAATCCCAATCATCACCCAGGATCTTCCTGACTACCCTAAGGGATAGAGTAGGGTTGCAATGTGATTAGTATGAAATCCATTCCTAGAGTCATAACTAGGACAAGGCACTCAGGACATTCTCACAGAGTGCTGTGGCTTTTTGTGAATTCACAAGCCTGCAGAATGTCTCATTGGTAAACTTCATGAAATCGCTCAGGATTTCAAAGTCAATCTGCTTTTAGAAATTGCAGCTTCCACTGCTCAATAGGACGCAAGTGAAGCGTGTCTGAGGACACTGACTTCCAGTGTCAACACCAAACGTGTCACAATCCCACCCAAAGATATCCAGCTAATGTGCTTCATACACAGAGAATGTGCTTAAACACCACCACGACACAAGGGCATTTCTTACTTTCAAAATGGAAGGGAAAAAATACTTTCTCCTGCGACGTAGAGTTCTGCATATTCGATACCAAATTTGCCCATATTCCTAGTTATATCTATGTCAAATCCTCGGGGCTCCAGAGCTCAGTTAACAAAGACTGAATTCAAAGGCAAAAGTCTCCACCAGTACTGCCACTGTTACTGTGAAAGGGCCAACCTGGGCATAGATAACCCGAGCCCCTGGTAGCAGGACCAATGATCTTGGGAGAATTCATGGTGGAGGGATCAGGCAGGAGGTGCCAAAATGATATGCTCCTTAAGCCTAGGCTTCTACCATCCAGAAAGAAGTGTCACTTCTGATGTGAGCTACCCTGGGGCAATATCCCAAGTGTCCTCTCCTAGTTATGGCTCTGGGAATGGACATTAGACTGATCATATTGCTAACCCAATCCTATTCTTTAGGGTTTTCAGGAAGATTCTGAGCAATGGTGGGGGTCGGGGTGAGCTCTGGCAGTCTTAGAATGATTGGGGGATAGGGATCAGGAGATGAAACTCCCACTCTGCCACATGAGCTCTTCCTGAAGCTTCTAATTTAAAAAAGCCAGAAAATTTACTCTACCTTCCCCCTAATGACCAAAAGGATACTCAAGTTCTTTGGCCCAGACACCCTCCAAGGCATCCAGTCGACTTTTGCGTGATGTTTCTTTCTTTACAAATAGAAGGATCTGTCCTTGCATAGCAACCATCCTGGTGTATTTAGAGTATAAAAGAGGACAGTCCAAGTTTCCCCTAATCAGTGCTATATGATATCACCAGACTTTTAAATTCATGCATCTCCACGTCTGTAACACAGCTTTGGAAGAGGCTTCATTGGGGTTCATGGTGCTACAAATATTTATGTATTTGTCATATCCCCCACCAGACTGTAAGCATCTTGCAGGCAGGGGGTGTGTCTTATCTTCACTTTGTGCCTGCCTAGCACCTAGGAGTGTTAAACACAAAGTGAGTGATTAACAAAAGTTTATCAAATGGAATTGGATTTTATGTCTTGTCTTTCTTCCTGTCCCCTCCCTCCCTCAAAGCCAGGGAAGTTCCATGAATGCATCTAAACTGTCTATCTCCCTAGCTAAATGCTTGAGAAAAGCTCAATCCAACAGCTTCTCTTCTTTGACCTCGAGCTATCTCCCTGAGGGCTGAAACCCTCTTTTACCTAAGCTTCAGAGCATCTTCAATGCCCTGGTGCCTTGTACTAGGGTATGCGCCATCCTGCGTCTAACTAGGTCTAGCTCACTTCATGTTTGGACTATTACAACGACCTCCTAACTGGCCATCCTCCCTCTAGGCTCTTCCTCTGATCCATCTTGCACATGTTATCAGATTAATTGCCTTACAAACCTCTTTCATCACATCATTCCCCTGCTGATACACCTTCACCAGCTCCCCATGTCCTGAATTCTTTAGTCTGATATGCAAGGCCCTGTACAGCACTGCTGTGAAACACAAATAGAAACAGGGCCACGAAACCATCCATAAAGATCTTTGTGGGAAATATATTCACTTAATGTAATATTATCTATGTTTTATTGTATTTTAGTTTATTTTGTTAAATATTTCTCAATTTCATTTTAATCTGGTTTGGCACACACAGCCACGTGTCTGACACTGTATAGCACAGTCTCAATTTACTTTTTTTCGGCCTTTTCTCCTTCAAAGATATCTTCCATTCTAACTCAATTCCATCCACTAAGCATTTAATGACCAATGAATCTCCACTTCCCTACCCCACCCCCAACTCTGACTCCTGGCCTCTTAAACACATCATTGCCCATTCCCACCTTCATGCATTTGTTCATGGAATCTCTCCTTCAAGGATATAATGCCACTTTCAGATTTTCAAAGTGTTTTAAATGCATTATCTCTCATTTGATCCTCACAGAGTAGGTAGTACAAGGGACAAATGTTATTCTCATTTTAAAGATGAGAAAACTGAGCCTCCAAAAGCAGGAGGCTTGAGATACTCAAGGTCAAAGAACTAGAAGTGGCAAAGACTAGAAGAGCTCAAGTTCTTTAATGGAAAGCCCCTCCTCACTCTTGTCTGTCTTTCCAAATTCTACTTATTATTATTTTAAATTCTTCTTATTATTCAAAGCTCAGATCAACTCAGTCCACACTAATGGCTTCCTCCTCACTCTTGTCTGTCTTTCTAAAGTCTACTCATCTTTCAAAGCTCAGATCACCCCAGCTTGCACTGTTGGATCCTTCCTTACTCTTGTCCTCTGCCTTTCCGAATTCTACCCATCATTGGAGACATAGCCAATCCTAGTCCATATCAATGGCGCCCTCCTCTGAGATCCTACAATCCCAACTGGCTCTGACCCTCAGTTGGAATTTACTCATCTGCATAAATCTTAGCTTCCTAACCCCATTTTCTCTCCTCTGGGGTCTTTACTCTTCTGCAATACCCCCACCTCCAGTGACTTGCTGGGCTCAACATATATTTGCTAATCGGCTGATGGATTGGGGTGGCTAGGCCTTTCTTTGAGCTGTGCCTTTCTCTAAGATGCCCTTGATAGTAACTGGATCCCAGTTCAAGTCATTACAAATGATAAATTCTCATGCTTTCCTTTGGCCTTTTCAAACCATTTCCTCAGTCCCACACCCTGTCTGTGCTGGGCTTGGGTGTTTGTGGTCTTGCTAAGAGATATCAGGCTCCTCCTTGGAACTGAAGGAGGGAAAACTTAGAACATAGTAGCTGCAGCCAAGACATAGACGGAATACAGCTCTTCCACCAGCTGGCTCACAGCCAAGCCAACAAGATCAAAAGAGCGCAGAAGGCAAGAAAGGGGAAATGACCCCAGGGAGACTCATCCCCATTGCTGTGACTCAGCTTAGAGGACACAGACCCTGATGGGGGTGAGGTATGAGAGGCCCCAAAGAGGGCCCATTGGAAGGAACGGTCCATTGTCTTTCCAGGGCAAAGGCTGGAGAAGGAGAATCCCAAATCTTCCCGTCCCACATAGGGGCTGGGAGGTGTTGTTATCAGGTGTCAGTGGGGCTGGTGTCTATCTAGCCTGTCGCCTAGGGAGGAGCCCAGCATCCTTCTCTCTGCTCTGCTAAAGCCCTGGTGATATGGGGTTATCTCCAAGCTGCCTCCTTAGTTCTGCTGATTGTCATATCCGCCTCCACGATAAGCCCTGAAGAAGGAGGAAGGAGAGAATGGGACACATATGCGCACACACACATGCGCATGCGCACACACACACACAGAGGCTGCACATGCACAAACAATTATACTCACACACACATAGATTGTAGTACATGATCATAGAATTTAGAGCAAGAAGGGACCTTAGAGGTCATGTTATCTAACCCCTTCATTTTACAAATCAGGAAACTGAGACCCAAAGAGGTTATACTCATGCTCACAAATAGACACATGGAGATTCGTAGATGTCTTCCACAATTATACTCCCACATATGTACTCAGAGACATATACTCATACATACACACACTCACAGATAGACATATGTTCATATGTATGCTCCTATATATACTCACACACTCCCTCGCATCCATACATTCACATACATACTTCTACACATTCACACACAACATGTATATATACACATATGCCTATATGGACGTGTACTCGTTCTTAGAATCCCAGAGTCAGAAAGTGCCTCAGAATTCATCTACTCAATATCCTCATCCCATGTAGAAATGCTCTCTATGGCAGTCCTAACAGACGATCATGCAGCCTTTACTTGGATACAGCCAATCCCACCATTGGGCCACTCTGCTGATCAGAAAGGTCTTCCTTCCTTTCAGGTGGCCTGAAATCTGCTTTCCTATAACTTTGATTCACTCATCCTAGTTTTGTTCTCTGGGGCCAAACAGAAGCCTGATCCCTCTTTCAAAGGGCAGACTTTGCTTCACACTTGAAGACAGAGGTCATGTTCCTCCTTAGTCTTCTCCTGCCTCTTTTCTTCTCTTCAGTCCCCTCTTCATCCTTATCACCCATCTCATAATGAAATCTAGCTTGTCAATGACTTTTCTAAAATGTGACAAGCAAAAACCAAAATAAGATATAATGTGACAATCAAATCCTGATCCAATGCTCCAGTTGTGACCTGGCCAGGGGAGAGGACAGTAGGCCATCGGGGCTCTCACTCTGGACACTCTCCTTTGATTAAAGCAGCCTATAACCGTGCTTGTTTTTGTTTGTTTGTTTGTTTTTGGTTGTCACTCTCATTTTAGATATAAAGGATTCGTGGTTCACTAAGAACTACCTGATCTTTTTCATAGATTGCTGCAGCATTTGAATCCAACAAATCAGATTTATAGGATCATCATTTAGAGCCAGAAGGGACCTTAGCAGTCATCTAGTTTAACTCCCTCATTATACAGATGAAGAAACTGAGGCATACTGATAGAGGTTAAATAATCTGTCACGGAGGGAGGAGCCCAGTATCCTCTCTGCTCTGCTAAAGCCCTGGTGATATGGGGTTATCTCCAAGCTGTTTATCCCACACAGCTGGTATATGTCTGAGGCAAGACTTGAATCCAGTGCCCAAATCCAACTCCAGTGTCCTATCTATTATGCGACTTTACCTCATGAATTCAATTCATTTCAGTTCAATTCAATTCACACATAACATTCATTTGAGGGCTCACTTCTTCAGCTCATATTGGCATTGGCAGGTTGGGTCACCTGCTGCCAGAGGATCAACTACTAAGTTGGATTCTAGAGGTAACCTGTGAGTAACTACTTCTAACACTGTAGCTCATCAGCCCCCACCAGTGTGCCTCTCAATAACAATCAGCCAATATACTCATATCTTATCAAAGACATTTATTCAAATGGTATGACAAAAACAGTAGTTACAACACATTCTTTCCAGAACCTGGGGCACACTCTCCTACAAGTACACACATAGTCCATGAAGGGAGAGCGAAGAGAGAACTTGTACAATGGTAGTGAGGCACATGTGTAAGACATGCTTGAGGCAAAAGCAATGCATAATTCTGGAACAGTGGGACCTTGACATGCTGCTTTCTTTCTCTGGAAAGTCCTTACAAATTTGACTATATTGCAAAACTGATGAGTGAATTGCTGGGCCAGATCCTTTCAGTACACGGCATCTCCACTGGATGAGCAGCTTAGTTGGGTTCCATTCTCACAGAGTATGGTATCTCCACTAGATGGAATAATCCACAACTGGGCTGCTCATCTGAGCCCTCATTGAGCTGCCCTGCTGCTGAGCTTGGCTGGGCTAGGCAAAGTCCTTGGTTGCTGGGCACAGCTACTGCTAAGTGGCACTGGACAGGTTGCTTAATTACTGGGAATCTGATGCCTGCCTGAACCAGGCAGATAGCTTGGCTCCCGCATTCATTTTTCATGCTACACTCCTTGGGCTTACTCTTTGACAAAAGCTACCACTACGACCTATGGCTTGGCTGAGTTTTAAAGAGTTCTTTTTAGCTGGCGTGTTAACTGCACTTTCAGCAAAGGCAGTAACCATTAACCTAGAGTTGATATAAGCCTCTTCTCTGAGACTCCCTGAGGACCTCAGCTGTGAGGCTTGCCATCTCTGGGCAGGAAGTGGGAGATGTCTAGCCTCTTCTCTTTGAAAACTCTTTTTGTCTCAAATCGGGGTTCCCTCAGTGGAAGACTTCCTTTTTACTTACGGTGACCACTCTAGTTACACTTCCCAGGTTCCTGTTAGGTTGGGTTTTATGCAGATGAGTGGCTGAACAAAAGTATAGGCAGTCTGTGCCTCTATACAAGTTCATTGTCTTCACTAGCCTTTTTAGATGAAGTGTTCCAGCCACATACCCTTTCTAAGGTGTGGAATGCTTCCTTTAAATCTGAGATTCTCCATTCATTTTCAATATGTTTGTTTTTGCCCTATATGATTTTCAACCTTGGTAAAACCCAGGGGATACACCTTTACATAAATTTTTTAAGTACATATGGAAGAGATACAAAGTATCAATAAGACACAATCCCCAGTGTGCTGTACTAAGGCAACAGTTTTCCCCATCCTATATTTGTGGAGTTCAATTTTTGAACTTTAGTGTAAGACTTTACATGGATTTTTATTCAATTTAGTCTCAAGAAAGAAAGGAGCAGAGAAAAGGAGAGGACAGGAGAGCAGAGAGGAGAGGGGAGGAGAGGAAAAGGGAGGGGAAAAGGAGGATAGGAGAGAAAAAGGAAAGGGGCGGATAGGAGGCGAGAGTGAAATGGAGGGAAGGGCAGGGGAGAACCCACAGGAAGCCTCACTAAATACTTGTGAAATTGAATTGACATAAGTTGGATGGAATGTACATCACACCTAGAAGTGCTTAATAAATGACCATTTGAGAGAAGTGAATCATTTGGAGTGAAATGGACCATCAGGGGTGGAATTTATTAGCACTAGAACAGCTTACAATCATATAGCACTGGAAGTTTTGCAAAGTGCTTCACAGACATTAGTTCAGTTGACCTTGACAACAACTTGGTAAGGCACATACTATTATTTTTCACATATTATGTAAACTAAGGCTCAGAGAGTTTAACTGACTAGGGTCGTATAGCTAGTAATTGGAATGGAAGTGGAACAGAAACAGAATGAAATAGGGGAGAAGGAATGTAGTCTGGTCAGGAAAGGAATTAAGATGAGTCGTGTCCCAGACCCAAGCCCACCTAGTCTCTCTGTCTTTGTTTCTATCTCTTTCTGTCTCTGTCTCTATCTCTGTCTCTGTCTCTCTGTTTCTGTCTTTGGCTCTCTCTGTCTCTGTCTCTGTCTCTGTCTCTGTCTCTGTCTCTGTTTCTCTCTCTCTCTCTCTCATACACATACACATACACACACCCTTATCCTGAGAAGTCCCATCTCAGTCTTTCTGAGAGCTCATCTTCAGCTCGGAAATGCTGACAACCGGATTCTCTGCAAATATCCTGAAATAACACCCTCGCCCCAGTGCTAGGTAAACAAGGGCCTCCAGGGAAGAAAAATGGGTTGTTTTCCCTGAGCTACAAATGCTCCCTTTTCCCCCATGACAGCATATGTCAGTAAGGAGAGTACTTGGGCCGCCTGTCAATGGGGAATAAACATGTTTGCTTTCCCGAGAGGAAACCAGGGGTTTGACTTGGAATTTTGCTCTGGAAAATCTATTTGGATAATAATTAAGTCTTTATGGGCCCTTGACCGAGGTCAGTGCCCCAGGGAGGGGGAGATGAAGGCTTGAGGGAGATTGGGGGGAAGGAAGAAGGAAGGGAGAAGGGAGTATAATTCCATTGAAAAAAGTCCAGTCTCCTGACTGTCCATTTGATTACTGGAGAGTAATGACCTTCCTCTATGGAGACTGCCCTCTTCTTCCTGCTCTCATCCTGGCAGTGGGACATGTGATTCAAGATTTGTCTCCTGCAGTAGGAATGGAATACAGTAATTTATTCCCACTGGCTAAGTTATCCATAATATTATTCATAGCAGGTTAAAGTTCCCTTTCAACTGGTCTTCTTTCAGGTAGTAGTAACATGTGTATATGAAATGACTGGTGGGACTGGAGGGTTAGTCTGTGGTTAGAAAACAATTTGACAGCAGGTTATGGTGCAGTCTGTGATCAGAGGTCCGTCTGTGACTGGAGTTACTGATTGGAGTCAGGTCTGAATCTCTGGCCAGGAAGAGGGCTCAGTCTGAAGGTGGAGAATTGAGTATTTTAGGAGTAATGGTGGTGGTTTTGAGAATGATGATGGTGGTAACGATGGGGATGATAATGAGGCTGGGAAACTGATTCTAGTGATGGTCAGGATGATAACAATGGCACTAATGGATGGTGGTGATTGTGATGATGATGGTGATGTAAGTGTGATAATTATGTTGTTGATTCTGGTGATGGTGATAATGATGAACAATGGTAATGATGATGGTGGTGATGATGATGACAATGATAGCAGTAGTGAAGAGTATGGTGATCGTAATTGTGAAGCTGATAATGACAATGACGATGGTGGTGATACTGATTATGATGATGGTAATGATGATGCCTAACTGCATTTTGGCAAACTACTTTGTCTCCATAGCCCACTGAAGCCTAGATATCTCTGCCAATTTCTCTGAACCCTACTTTAGCCATTCCACCCAAACTATATGCCAGTCTGGCTTTCCCCCAGCCCCTAATCCTCCTGCTGTGGCATCTGTTGGTTTCCCAAGTCCATGGAAAGCTCTTAGAGCTTTACTTCAACTGTCATTAACCCCAAACCCTGGAAACAACCTCCCCTGGAAAACTTTCTTCCTTTGATGCACCCTACACCTTTCCCCTGATTCCAATGCAATGCATTTTCTGAACCAGAGGAGTATAACTGAACAGTGTCTCTTAGGCTTTGGAAATCTTTACTACATGTGGTCTGGAAATCCAGAAGGTAAAAGTATCTTAGGGAGGCAGTAAGATTGAAACCAGGTTTGAGTCCTGTTGCTATTTTACCTATTACTAGCTATGTGACCCTGGGTAAATCACTTCTTTACTCTGAACCTCAGTTTCTTCATCTATAAAATGGGAGTAATAATACTTGCACTACCTACCTGGGAGTTATGATTATTTTTTCTCAGGTTGTTTTTTTTTAATGGATGTTGGAGGGGCTGTAATTTTCATGCTACTGAATGGCATTTCCCTTGATTGGGAGAGCGGGGTAGACATCCTTATACAGAGCACAAATAGAGAATATCAACTCGAACAAGCAGAAGCTGGTGCCTGGGATTACAGATGACAGAGTCAAAAGAGCAAAAGTAAGTTCCAAACTAGACTTATGGCTGGGTTGGAGGGGCTGAGTAGGGCCAGGGTAAGGAATCTAGGGGTTGGGACCAGAGGAGAAACAGGATATTGAACTGGACAAAGAATCTCCCTATTCTCTGTGCTTTCCAACCTACAGGAAAACAGGAGTTATCAAGGTTGGTCACATGCGACCAGACCATGTCTTCCCACTGTGCTTGAACTACCTTTTTCCAGAGAGGTTTCTGCTGAGCTCCTTTTCTTCCATAGCCAATGGGGACTCTACAAGATGGTGATTTGCAGAGAGAAGACCAAGGAAGAACAGGGTGCCACAGTAGAAAGGTCCCTTCTTGTAAAATAAGGGGGGTTCAATGAGGTCTAAGATCTCATTCAGATCTAAATCCTATGGCCCATGATGACTTTTATGTACAGACCGTCTAGATATGTCTTAGCAGTCAGGGCCCTTCTCACCACGGACCTCACCAATGGCTCAGAACTTCAGGACACCGCTCTTTCAGCTCCCAAACCCCAAGAAATCTATATAGTCAGTCAGTCAACAAACAATTAGGAAGTGCTTATTACAAATTAAGCCCTTTGTATACAAAGACAGAAATAGTGTCTGCCTTCAAGAAGCTTCCATTCTAATGGGGAAGACAACATGTCAATGACTAGGTCAGGGGTGGGGAACCTGTGTCCTCAAGGCTACATGTGGCCTTCTAGGTCCTTGGTATAGCCTTTTGACTGAGTCCAAGTTTAACAGAACAAATCCTTTTATAAAGGGGATTTGTTAAGTTCGGATTCAGTCAAAGTGCCACACTTAAGGACCTAGAGGGCCACATGTAGCCTTGAGGCTGAAGGTTCTTCACCCCTGGACTAGGTACATTCAAAATACATACAAAGTAGACTGGAAGTAACCTCAAAGAGTGGTTCAGTGGATAGAGCTGAACCTGAAGGCAGGTGGAGCTGGGTTAAAATCCGGCCTCAGACACTTAATAGCTGTATGACCCTGGGCAAGTCACTTAACCCTGTTTACCTAAGTTTCCTCATCTGTAAAATGAACTGGAGAAGGAAATGGAAAACCACTCCAGTATCTTTGCCAAGAAAACCCCAAATAGGGTCACGAAGAGTCAGACACAACTGAAACAATCGAACAACAACAATCTCAAGAAGAAGGCATTAGCAGTGTGTGTGTGTGTGTGTGTGTGTGTGTGTGTGTGTGTGTGTGTGTGGTGTGTGTTGGTGGGGAAGAGAATGGACCTAGAAAAGCCTACAGAAGGTGGGATTTGAGGTGAGTTTTGAAGGAAGCCAGAGAAGCCAAGAGATGGAGGTGAAGAGGGACAGCATTCCTGGCATAGGGGACAGACAGTGCAAAGATGTGGAGGTGGGAGACTGAGTGTTGTTTGAAAGGAACAACAAATAGACCAATGGAACTATATCATGGAATGGATGGAAGGTAGTAAAGTCCAGGAGGCAGCTAGGTGGCACAGTGGATAGAGCACTGGCCCTGAAGTCAGGGGGACCTGAGTTCAAATCCAGCCTCAGACCAAACACTTGACACTTACTAGCTGTGTGACTCTGGGCAAGTCACTTAACCCCAACTGCCTAAGCAAAAAAAAAAAAAAGTAAAGTCCAAGAATACTGGAAAGGTAGGAGGCCAGGTTATAAAAATTTTCAAATATCAAGCAGAACATTTTATTTTTGATCCTAGAAGTGATAGGGAGCCATTAAAACTTAATGAGGTGTGTGTGTGTGTGTGTGTGTGTGTGTAAGACCAATTAGAAGACTATTGAAACAGCCCACATGAGGAGCCATAAGAACCTGAACTAATGTTGTGGCTGTATGTATGGAGAGAAGTGGATGCATAGGAGCAACGTTGCAAAAGTAGAAGTTACAAGATTTGACAACAGATTGAATACAGGGAATAAGGGAGAAGTTGAGGATGGCACTGAGGTAAGCCAGGGTGACTAGGAGCATATCATGACCTTTCCAGTAATATGAAAGTTCAGAAGAAGGGAGAGGGTGGGGGGGAAGATAATGAGTTCTATTTTTGACATGTTGGGTTTGAGATGCCTATGAATCACCCAGTTGTAGCTGTCCACAAATCAATGGTGACACAAGACTAGACCTCAGGAGAGAGCCTAGGATTGGGTATATAACTCTGGAAATCATCTGCATAGAGATGATAACTGAACCTAAGGGATCTGATAAAATCACCAAGGAAGACAGTATAAAGAGAAAAGAGAACATGTCCTAAGAAATAGCTGAAAGGAGGAAGGAGTAATGGGATCCATGATTTCTGGGCACCCCATGACTGAAGAATCAGCAAAGGAGACAGAGAAGGGGTAGTCAAACAGATAGGAAAAGGCCTAGGAGAGAGCAGTGTAACGAAAACCTTGAAAGAAGAATGCATCCAGGAAGAGAAAGTGATGAGTAGTTTAAGGTACTTCAGAGAGGTCAAGAGGGATAAGGATTGAGAAAAGATCATTATATAATTGGCAATTAAGAGATCATTGGTAACTTTGGAGAGAGCAGTTTCAGTTGATTGATGAGGATGGAAGCCAGACTGCAGAGTTTAGAAGAAAGTGAGAGAAGAGGAAATGGAGGCACTGGGGGTAGTTAGCTTTCTTAAGGAATTGTAATGGAGGAAAGAGAAGAACAAGAAAGTGTCTGAAGCTAGATTTGAACTCAGGACTTCCTGTCTTCAGGTCCAATGTTCTAGGCACTGTACCACTTAGTACCACTCTTTTTGGGACTCAACCAAGGAGTCCCAAAAAAATAACATTGGAAGACTGTATAATTCTGATCCATGTGCTGAACAATCCTGACTTCAGAGGATTGACTGTGAAGTATGTCTCCCACCTTTTGGCAGGAAGGTGGTGAACTCCAGGTATGGAATGAGGCAGACTTTGTCAGACATGGCCAATTTGTTGATTTGTTTTTCTTAACTGTAGTTTCTTAACTGTAGATCTTTGGCTCCATTGTGAAGGGGAAAACCAATACAATTTTTTAAAAAAGTACTAACAAAATCTAAGCAAGTGCAGTTGGGCACTGTTCTTTAACAATGAGCTGACAATTTAGGATGCAAGGTTCTTTAGACCTTGGCTTTGGTCCCAGCTTCAAAGGTCTAGATTTTTCCTATGATTTGATCAAGGTGATCAAATCATTAGATCAAGTCTACTGATTGACAGAGAGAAGTCTTATAAAGGTGACTTTCACCGCAGAGGCTTAAATATGGTATGCTGGAAAAGGTGATGAACTTGAAGCTAGAAAAGTATTTAGAAGAGCCTGGACTTTGGACTCAGAGGTACTGGGTTTGAATCCAGGCTCTGATAGTTACTGATCATATGAGCTTTAGTAAGTCCCTTCTTCTTTGGTCTTCAGTTTTATCATCTGTAAAATGGACACCACAGTCCTCATGTTACCTATCTCACAAAGCTGAGAGAATAAATTGAGATGTTGTATGCCAAGTGCTTTGTAAACCTTAAAGTGCTATGTAAATAAATGCCAGTTATTATTTGAATTATAACCTCTTAGTCCTAGAAGGAGCCTCAGAAGGGCCTCATAGGCTATACAATGGATCTGAGAGATTGTTTAGCCTGGCTTCTTTGTTGTAGAGATCAAATTAGTCAAGCTCAGAGTTTAAGCAGCTTCCAGTCCCTCTTCCTGAGTAGAGACTTGCTCTACAGTCTACACCATCCCCACTAGATGGGCATCCAGCCTGGGCTTGAAGGCTTCAAGTGATGGAGAAGCTATTTCCTCCGAAGGCAGCCCATTCCATTTTTGGATAGCTCTGATTGTTAGGGGAGTGCTAAAGACTGGGCACATGAGGGAAAGCCTCTTGTAAAAGGCAGTCCTTGAGCTAAGCCTTGAATGGAGCTAGGAATTCTGAGGAGCAGAGGTGAGAGAGGGAAGCATTCTGGGTCCGTGGATATACCCTATGCAAGGTATAGAGATAGGAGGTGGAAGGTCATGCACTGGGAACACCAAGCAGGCCAGTTGGACTGGAGCATAGATTGCGTGAGGGGGTGTAATGTATAATCATCCTGGAAAGATAGATCGGAGCCAGTATGAGTCATCAGGGGCACGTGGCAGCCAAAACAAGTAATGCAACCTTGGGTTCCTCTGAGAGGCATAGGATCCAGGAAGAAGGAGGTGATGGTCCTTGTGTGCTTTCCT
This sequence comes from Vombatus ursinus, assembly GCF_900497805.2. Lineage (NCBI taxonomy): Eukaryota > Metazoa > Chordata > Mammalia > Diprotodontia > Vombatidae > Vombatus > Vombatus ursinus. Next base: position 1,093,334 of record NW_020954645.1, on the reverse strand, counting down.
TCAGTCAGACCACATTGGGAGGGTTGTGTTCAGTGGTGGGCACCACGGTTAAGGAAGGAACATCCTCATTGTTCAAACCTCTGAGCACACAACAGAGTGAAGGCCTACTTAAACTCCCCTTGGAAAAACCAACCTTGGTTCTCAGGCACTCTCTGGTCTAACCAAGATTCTAGAGCAGAGGTTCTTAACCTGGGGTCAGTAGCCTTTTTGGCTTTTTCAAAAATATATTTTGATAACTATTTCAAAAGAGTTGGTTTGCTTTATAGTTCAATGTATTTCATTTTATGCATTTAAAAACATTACTCTGAGACGGGGACCATGGGCTTTACCAGACAGCCCAAAGGGTCCCTAAAATAATAAAAAAAGTGAACAGCTCCTCTAGAACCTTTCTCCACATTTGGTGGTAACCCCAGAATCCTTCATGTCAACTCCAGAACCTACAGCCTCGGCTCTTCCATTAGAATCCCCAAGGGTTAATGACTCAATGCCAACTGACTCAAAATATCAGATCCTGCTATTAGGGATTCTGCCCTAGTCACTAGATAGAATTCATAATCTACCTCCATGGGGCTAAATCTAAGCAGAACGGACCTTTCCAGGCATCCTGGGTGTCCTGGACTCTTTGCCCAAGACACCCCTTGCATTGCTTCTCCTGCAGCTCCCACCTCTGACAGCTCTTAAAGAAGTAGGTCCTTCTTGTTGTCTTCTTTACTCTGTCCCTTTTACTATTGTACTCCCTTACTTTTCTGGCCCTTCCTCTTTCAGTCCTTCCCGAGCTCTTTCATTCTCTACAGTTCTTCTCAGCCCTCAGCAAATGGCATTCCCTTTCTGGGACTAATTCTCCTGTCTTTGGGATTGACCCACCTCTGTATCTTGTCATACATTTCTGTAACATCTTTTTCACTGCTTCAGGTACATATGTGGAACCATATCACTACAGACTTTGCTGCCTATATTCCAGACATTCTTCTCAACCCCCTCACCCTGGAACCGCCTAAACCCTGCCTCTGGGATTTGACTTTGATTGGTGACCTTTCGCCTTATTGTGACTGGGACCAGTCCTCTAGGCCACTTCCCAGTCATCTACATATCTTAGGGCTATGATGGTGACTTCTCTCCCCTCCACTTTCCATCTCCTTTTTGTGTGTTATCTTCTCCCTTAAAATAGAATCTCCTTGATCACAAAAATGGGAAAAGGACCCACATGTACAAAAACATTTATAGCAGCTCTTTTTGTGGTGGCAAAGAATTGGAAACTGAGGGGATGCCCATCAATTGGGGAATGGCTGAACAAGTTGGAGCATATGAATGTAATGGAATACTATTGTGCTATAAGAAATGATGAGCAGACTGACTTCAGAAAAACCTGAAAAGACTTGTATGGACTGATGCTGAGTGAAGTGAGCAGAACCAGGAGAACCAGAGTTGTACACAGTAATAGCCACATTTGACTAATATTGATAGACTTAGCCCTTCTCAGCAATGCAAGGATCTAAAAGGTCTCCAAAAGGTCTCAAAATGCTATCCACATCCAAAGAAAGAACTATGAAGTTTGAATGCAGATTGAAGCATACTATTTGCTATTTTTTTCTTCTGTTTTGTTTTGTTTTCTCTTTTTTGTGGTTCCTCCTGTTGGTTCTAATTCTTCCTTACAACATCACTAATGTGAAAATATATTTAATAGCAATATATATGTATAGCCTATATCAGATTGCATGCTGCTTTGGGGAGGGAGGGAGGGAGGAAGAGGGAGAAAAATTAAAAACTCAAAAGCTTATGGAAGTGATTGTTGATAAATTAAAATAAATTAATTTTAAAAAATGGAATCTCCTTGACAGAACTTTACTTTCTTATATTTGTACTCCCAGCACTTACAGGGGTGGGGAACCTGTAGCTTGGAGGCCACATGTGGTCCTTGGGTGTGGGCTTTTGACTGAGTCCAAATTTTACAGAATAAATCCTTTTATTAATGGGCCACACTTAGGGACCTAGAGGGCCATATGTGTCCTTGAGGCTGCAGGTTTCCTCCCTTGCTCCATGGATAATCCCTGGTGCATAATAAGCATTTAAATCATTTTTCATTCTTTTTTTATTCATTTATAATATGCTGCAGTCTATACCCACGATTAATTTCTCCAATGCCCTTTGGGTATCCTAGAGATTTAATTCCTCAGAGGTTGTGGTATTGTATATTCACAAGCCATACAGTGTTTCCAGAAGAACATTTCAGTGTACTAGAGAGAGAGAGAGAGAGAGAGAGAGAGAGAGGTACTCTTTTGCTTTAAGGCAGGTCCTGGGGTCATTGAAAGAACTGAATTTTCCCAAATGCCATCTAGCCCAGTTTCTCCTTCTGATTCAATTCTAGACCAGGTTCATTGTCCATCTTCAGCATCTGCCCAAGGACCAACTCTATGGGCCGAGGCTGGACAATAGGCATTATTGGTGCATTTGATTTTTCCTGTATGGATAATCAGGCCAAATTCTCTAAAATCATGTTGGATCTCATTTCAGATGCTCTGTAGCATTCTGGGATGTGATGCCATTAGCACAGTATCCCCATATAGAAGCAGCTGGAGGATGTCAGCATCGATAGGGGAAACTTCTTTCATTTGGACACTGCACTGGTCATCCCCAAGATAAAGTCAAACCCCTCTGGCAAGTATATGTCAGTCTGTTTTATGCTTTGATTGACATTTTGATTCAGAGGGTTGTCAATCAATCAATCAGTGAATCAATTAATAAGCTTTTATCAAGCACAGACGAGATAGCAGGAACTGTATTAGGTGCTGGTAAGATTAAGAAGTCAAAAATGAAACAGTCCCCGCCCTCAAGGAGCTCACATTCTTTCAAGAGAGACAACTTGCACACATATAAATATACATAAACTAAATACAAGATAAATACTTTGCAGCTGGAGTGGAGAACAGAAAATTAGGAAAGGCTTTATGTAGGAATGAATATTTTAGGAAGGAAATTAGGGAACTATCAGGCAAAGCTATCACCATTGTTGCACCTTTTGAGGAATCTTGCATGATTTTAAGGAACTCATAAGAAATGCCTTATTGGAGGCAAACCTTTATGGCAGTATGTAGCTCTACCAAATAAAAAAAAATTCACAGTCAACAAAAGCATAGTGAAGTCTTCATATTTTCCAATCAACTGTGTGATTATAAAGATATATTCTTCTATAGAATATCATTAGCAAAAGCCTAACTATTCCTTTTGTATTTTCATCACTGATTTCCTTGATAGTTATGCAAATTATTTTCATAAAGTTTAAAAAAATAGTCCAATAGTTTAACTCCTGTTCCTAGAGAGGTTGAGGTTGGTGAATCTCTTGAGCTCAGGAGTTCCGAGCTGCAGTAGGGCTAAAGGCAATCTGTTGTCCACAGTAAGTCTGGCACCAATAATAGCTGAATTAGAGTGGAGGTGGGGAGGGTCACAAGGTTACCTAAGGTGGGGCTAATTGACCCTGGTGAGAAACAGAGTAGGTCAAAGGTTCTATGTTGATCAGTACTCAGATTGGGCCTGTGAATGACCATGGCACTTCCAGTCTGGATAAGATAGGAAAACCCAGTCTAAAAGAAAAAGAAAGGAAGGAAGAATGAAAGAAAGGAAAGAAGGGAAGAAAGAAAAAGAAAGGAATAATAGAATGAAGGAAAGAAGAAAGAAATAAAGAAAAAGAAGGGAAGAAGAAAAGAAAATAAATGAAGGTAGCTATGTGGGTTGTTTACTATTGATATCCTCTTGAGCCCCCCTTTTTGGGATATAGTAATATGTTTTTTCCCAATAATTTAGCATAGTTTCTTATTACACATATTTAGGAATCAATCCCTCTAAAGTTTCAAAATGGCACCTCCTCCAACCCTGATCTCCTTTGGGGACTTTTAGATTGTCTAATCATTCTTCCCATTTTTATTATCTTCTACTTTCCTCCTGTCACCAACATAGACTCAGATATTAAAATTCAATTGTGATAATTCCACAGTCATTGATGGAGAAAGTAGTTTGTTATAGAAATATTGACAGACCTTTTCCATTTTTATCTATTTATTGCCCTTCTAATTTCAACCTTCAATACTCTCAGGGTGTCTGGCTTAGTGGGCTTTCATGGTAAGCTTTCTGTAAATTCAGTTTTCCTTTTACCACTTCAGAGTTTTATTAGGTAGTACTGCTCACAATCTTCCCCCACACTCTTCCATAAGATTTTACAAGTGAATTTATAATCTAACATAGTGTTGCCCTTGGCTGCTATATTTCTCTGCTTAGCAAAGAGATCAAGTGTTTGCTGGTTAAGGTGGTGTCTAGGCACTTTTGGTCTCCTTATTGTGGCAATTACATTATACTAATTAAATTTTTGTAGGAAATGGTCATAGTTTGTTCCTGTATTCATTTCCTATTTTTCTGCAGGAATACTTTAAATAGGTCAGGTTGGAGCTGTTTCGATATTTTCTCATTTTTATCCTTCTAATATGATGTTAATTTCGAACTTTGCTTTAAGAAGTTAATGCTTCAACTGTATACACAAAGCTGACTCTGTGCCTCCCCAAAGGCAAGCAATCAGTTGTTTCCTATGTAAGAGATACTTAATTTCATTTTTATGATGTTACTTTGTGTTCACCATGGCCAACAAATCCCAACTATCTTCAGTACTCATAGAAAAAAAAAGTATTCATGAAATAGGCAGTTTCAGAGAAACCCAGAAAGACTTATATGAACTGATGCAGAGTGAAATGAACAGGATCAGAAGGACAATTTATATAATACCAATGCCAACAATATAGTAAAGAAAAAATTATTCATGATATATAGATAATAGACTTACATGTTGTCTACAAGGCTTTGTCCATACTTACCAATGTATTTTCTGGTCCATATTTACCAATGTATTTTTTCACCATCAGCCACTTTTCTGGTCCATATTTTCTGGTCCATAGTTACCGATGTAATTTTTCACCATCATCCTCTTTGCTTTGCAATGAAGTCACCAATTTCAGTGTATCAGTTTGTAACCAGGGACTAGCCAATGAGAACATTTACAGTATGTTCTACCTGATGCAGTCTGGACATGGACTTAAGAGAATGGGCAAGGTAGTCTATGACTGTTTCCTGTCCTATACCTCATGGTGTAGAATACAGCCTCTTTGATTGGCTGTTGAGCTGAAATTGAGCATTCATACAAAAGACTCCTGCTCTGGCAAACAGGAATTCCCTCTTTCTTGGTGGCAAATAAGGGGATAACTGCCTCCAAGTGTGAGAAAGGGAGTATCAGTGTTCTGATAACGCCAGCTGCCCATCTCCCCAGCTAGACCTACAAGAATTTTTGAACATGGCTCCTCTGTCCTTTGCCTCTTTTTGTGTTCTGTCCTGCTCTTAGATCAAGTAATATTATAGACAGAATAGACTAGTCTTTGTTACTAACCTTGTGAGCTAAGAAAAGTCCAGAGAATTTTCAGGGACTCGAGTCCATCCAAGTTTCCTGGCAGCAGAAGCAGGTGAGACACCAACATTGCCATGGGGACTGACCTGTTTGATCCCAGGAAGCATCTTCAGGTTATACAGGGGACCTGATAGTCTGAGGTATTACATGCTGATTTAATTCAGAGGGCCTTATTGAGTGTTTTTCTCTAGCTTTTCTACCTCCTTATTCTCTGCCACATGTGTTGGTGCACAAGCTGTAATTATCTTCATGGTGGTCTTTCTGCTTTTGCTCATCATGAGCACTGTAACACTAGATGCCCAAGTGTCCCATGAAATGATGTTTCTTGTTGCCTTTGGACACACAATAAAATCAACTCCACCAACTCCTTTGTCTGCAGTTCCAAGGAGAACCTGTGAACAGTTTTCCCATTGAGCTCCAACTTTCTTATATGTTTGGATTTCATTTATTTTGAAAATGTCAATATTGGTAGTTATTATATTACAAAATTCAAAAAAGCAGGGTCATGGCTTCAGAATAATCACAGAGGCAACTGCAAACAGCACAGATTAAAGAACAAAGTTCTTTAAAAAAAATTTAGGTGAAATGCGGTGAGCTGAATCGCAGAGAGTATTGGTTTATTTGAGTAAAGGGGAAACTGGGAGGTTCCATGAAGCATTTCATAAGTGAAGCTATCTGCTGACATGTTAACTACGGGGACTGATTGGACATGGTATTTAAGGAGAAGGGAGGGCAATAACCGTCACTGGTGTTGGCAGATTGGCTGTGAAACTTCTGCTTCCCCACATATTTAGAGTAAGAAGGGATGGTAGCTGCAGCTGCATTGGTGACCTAACGCCTTCTGTCCTGTGGGTATCATGTGCGTACCACTCATTGTGTGCACAGACCCACTGGGAACAGGAACTAGGAGAGCAATGATGATGTGTTTTCATCTCTTTTCCCCTCCCACCTTCCCAACAACATCTCATCTACCAAGGCTGTGTTTGGTCCCTGGATCCAGGCTTCAGGTCACCTAAAGGACAGCACAGGAATTCAGGTTGGCCATAGGTTGCCTAACTGAGTGAGCAGAGCATGTTGAGACTTCTCACTCCCTAGGGACATGTCTGAGGGGACTTAAAGTCTAGTTAGGAGGGTTCTTAAGTTTTTTGTCTGCCACTCCTTTGGTGAAGGCTATGCACCTCTTATCAAAATAATGATTTTAAACACATAAAATAAAATACATAGGATTACAAAGGAAACCAATTACATTAAAATACAGTCATCAAAATATTTTTTTAAAAAAATTCATGGGGGGCAGCTAGGTGGCACAGTGGATAGAACACCAGCCTTGAAGTCAGGAGGACCTGAGTTCAAATCCAGCCTCAGACCGAACACTTGACACTTACTAGCTGTGTGACTCTGGACAAGTCACTTAACCCCAATTGCCTAAAAAACAAAACAAAAACCAAAAACCAAAAAAAAAAAACAAAAAAAATTCATGGATCCCAGTTTAAAAACCCCTGCTAGCAGATGAAAACTCACACTTCCATAATGAAGAGTTGTTTCAATCTTTAAAAATATTTTTAAAAGGGTTTTTTGGGGTTTACAAAGCAATTTCTCCACAATTGACCCTGTGAGTTAGAAATAATTATTCCTGTTACACTGATGTCAAATTGAGACACAGAGGAGTTAATTGACTTGCTCTGGATTCCATAATTAGTAAATTTTAGGGCTGGGATGTTAAGCAATGTGGTCTAGTGGATAAAGTGTGAGACTGGGAGTTGGGAAGACTTAGGTTATAATCCTGCCTCTGATGCTTATCAGCTGTGTAACCGCAAGCAAACTGCTTAACTTTTCTAAACTTCAGTTTCCTCATCTATAAAATGATGGAGTTGGATTGAGATGGCCTCTAAAGTCCTTTCCAGGTCGATGATCCCATGAACTTTCTTCTTTTTTATTATTAAAATGTATTGAGCTGTCATTTTGTGAAGAGCCCAGTGAATATAAAACGGAAGAGCCAGCTCTTGAGGAAGTCGAATGGTTACAAGGGAGACAACGCCATGCAAAAAGATTCATTAGAAACTTAAGTAAGGGAAACTCTATCACAATGGTGAAGGGTTATAAACAAGTACCTGAGGAAGTAGGAAGAGTAATGGATGGGGAGGGAAGATTTGGAAAGTAATTGGGGTTCTGGAATAAAGAGCCAAATAGAGTAGGATGAGTCCTGGATTTGGAGCTGAGGTACATAGGAGTCTAAAAATTCAGAGCTGGACCGACCTTAGGGAGGACATAGTTCAATCTTCTTATTTCACATAAATGGTAACCAAAGCTTAAAGGGTGGAAGGCCCTTAACCACTGTCACATCAGCTGTGAATAAATTGTTCCTGTACACCCGTTTTGCCAGAAGAAGTCTTTATGTGCTTGGGGTAGGCATCCCTGTAACACATCAATGGGTTAAAAGCCTATTCTGTGAGTCTATGAACTAGAAATGATGCCAATCATAGCTCCCACCATGTAAATGGTGTTTTGCCTGCAAATAGGCTCAGGATGTGTGGAGGACAGAAGCAAATGGTATCCTGACCCTGATTCTTGTAGCATCAATGAAACAAGATCAAATGTTCTCTAAACTACTATTACCAGTCCATTCCAAGTTCTTTTTTTAAAATTTTATTTATTTGTTTGTTTTTAGTTTTCAACATTCACTTCTATAAGATTTTGAGTTCTAAATTTTCTCCCCCTTGCTTCACTCCTCCTTCCTCAAGATGGCATGCAATCTGATATAGGCTATGCATGTATAATCATATTACACATATTTCTACATTTGTTATGTTATAAAGAAGAATTAGAACCAAAGAGAAAAACCACAAGAAAGAAGAAACAAAAAAAAAAGAAAGAAAATGGTATGCTTTGATCTGCATTCAGACTCCAAAGTTCTTTCTCTGGATGTGGATAGCATTTTCCATCATGAGTCTTTTAGAATTGTCTTAGATCCTTGCATTGCTGAGAAGAGTTAAGTCTATCAAAGTTGGTCATCACACAACCGTTCCAACTCCTTAAAGAATCAGAGAAATATAGGTGGTGAAAGACTCCTTAGGAAGCTAGGAAGCTCTTCTGTGGTATCCTGACAGAAGGTTAGTCTGCCTCTGCTTGAACATCTCCAAGATGGGGAACTCACTACCTCATGCAGCAATTCACTTCATGATGGAAAGGCTTTCCTGAATAATAATTCACATTTCTATACAACTTAAATGTTTACAGAGAACATTCTTCCTAACAACCCCAGAAGGATGGTAGAATGAGAATTATTATTCCCATTTCCCAGTGAGGAAACTAAGGTTCCTGCAGGTGCTATGACTTGCCCAAGATGATAAAAATCATCATTATCATCATCATCATAATAGCCACAGCCCCTACTTCTATAGTGCTTTAAGATGAATAAAGTGCATTCCCAGCAACACCCTTGTAAGGCGAGTAGTGCAAATGTTGTTATCCCTATGTTCCAGGTGAGGAAACTGAGGCACAATTCATGTTCACATTACATGAACAAAGTCATACAACTGGCGGGTGTCAAAGCCAGGATCCTGACCCAGTTCTTCCAGCTCTAGGTCCAAGCCTCTTTCTTGTACATCAAACTAACTTGTAACTTTCTAGAAAGTTTTTCCTTATATCAAAATTAAATTAGTCCCTCTAAAATTCCCCCTCGCCCCATTGCTCCTAGTTCCGGCATCCAAGGCCAAGTGGAATAAATTTAATCTATGCTTCATGTGATAGTCCTTCAAATACATGAGCAAATATTCATTCAATAAGCATCAATTAATCACCTAGTTGGGACAAAGCACCATGTGCTGGCTCTGGGGGAGATACACTGCTCTCATGGAGCTCACAGTCTGAGGGGTGGTAGGAGGTCAAATGTTAATCTCACAGGATAATTTCCTGAGGGAAGTGCAAATCGATATGCAAAGCAGGCAGGTTGGTCTAATCCTTCTCCAGTAATCAGGCAATCGTGTCATAGTTCATATTTCTAATGCACCTAAATATTTATAGAGTGCTTTCTCCTTCACTATGTGATAGATAGTTCAAGGACTATTTTTCTATTTTTTACAGAAGGAGAAACTGAGTCCCAGAAAGGGAAACTGAATCTGGATCCAGGTCTCCCAACTCCTAATTCAGCATTCTTTCCACTACATCACACTGACAAAGAGGAGCAAAGGTCAACCCAACCCAAATCCTGATCCATTCACACTTAGATGGAAGGAGGCTAGCAAGAGGTATAGTACTATGGTCTTATGGTCCCAGTGCCTGCATCCCTTTTCTTCTAGCATTTAGGCTTACTTGACACTCATCTGAACATTTCACCTTGCTCCAATGCTTAGGGACTAATCCCATTCCTAAAGTTGGAGCATCTAAAAAGAAAATCTAAAGAGAAAACAAGGATAGAAGCTATGGCTTCCTCCTTAGATTGTAGCCTCCATAAGAGGATGGTGGCTGCATCCTCCCCACCCCTCTCTACAGCTGTGTGAATTTGAGTGGGTCATTTTCCTTATCTGTCAGACGGGATAATGTATATAAATAAGATAATGTACATAAAACACTTTGCAAACTTTAAAACATTATATAAAGGTCAGTTAATAATTAATATGATTAACAATTAATAATTACAATAATTCTTGCTATGACTGGGCTCTGTAAAATACAAAAAATAACACCTGTAGCTCCCCTTTTTGCCAGGATTTTTTGGAGGATCGATTGAGGCAGCCCATGTAGAGACAGCCCTTGTCATTGGAAATGTGTTCCTTATTTTCAGCATGGCTCTCTAGCTGCTTTTTCTAGTTCTATCCTCTATGCAGAAGCCAAATGAATGTAATTCCTCTTCTCCATGACAGTCCTTCAGATATTTGAACAGTTTATCATCCCTGCCCCTCCGTACCCATCCTCTCTTCTCCAAGGTAAATATTCCCATTTCCTTCCATCAGTCTTTGGATGGCACAGTCTCTATCTCCATCTCCAAATTCCCCTTCCTCCAACACTCCTCCAAGATTCTGGGACAACTTTGGTTTCAGTGGCCTGGGAAGGCAGGAGATAGGTTTCAGGGGAAAGGAGGTGTCATGGAAAGGACAAGTCTCTGGGACAGGATACCAGGATGAATCACTGGAAAGCTCAGCTCAATGCCAGGAGGTGATGGTCACACCCAGCACCAGGTGCATCCCTTAATTCTCCCCCTTCCCAAAGGGTTAAATTGGTGGCTTCAAGTCCTCCTAGAGGGAGGGCTTTGAGAAATGGTCTGCCTTTCCAGGCAGGCCTGGGGGACAGAAAGCCCCAGGTGAAGGAGGAGCAGAATCACCATAATTATAGGAACAGAAGAGGCATATATCCTGTTCTCAGAGACCAGCTGTTTGTCCACCACCCAGAGCCCTGACCCTGGCCACAGAATGAGCTTTGTACCTTGGTTCCAGATGGAGCCTTAACCCCTGGGAAGCAGTAGAAAGCATGATAGATGTGGCACTAGGGAACCAGGGCTCAAAGCCCAGCAATACCACGTAGGACCTGTGTGATCTTGGCCGAATCATTTAACCAAGCCGGCCCCAGTTCCTCATCTCTAAAACAAGAGGATTATGGTCTCTGAGGGCTTCCAGCATTATACTACCTCTAATGCTGATTCTCATCTCCAGACCTTGAAGAATTTAATAAATGCTTCTTGAATGAATCAATAATGTATCCAGATAGCTGTGTCCCAGGAATCAAGCGAAGGGAAGAAACAACTTGCTCTGAGGCAAGGGGTGTGAGGTGACACCCCCTGCCCCCCGTCCCTGACCCCCCCCCTCTCCCCCCACCCCCGCCAGGTGCAGGGTTTTTCCTCGGCTTCTCTGTTTGTTTGTTTTCCACTCACCGTTGCCTCTGCTCCCCACCCTGGAGGTTACGGGCTGCCCATCTATCACCTTCCCATTCAGTCCTGTCCAAGCTTCTGTCGTCCAGCTCCCAGCAACAGCTCCTTGGGGCAGTGAGCCCACGTTTCCACTAAAATGTTTCCAAGGGTTCATTCGTTTGTTCCCTTCTCTCCCTCCCCTTGGAGAAGCCTCCTCTCTGCACACAGGAGGCCTGTCTCTGGGCAGAGAAACCAGGAAGCAGCTGCAGTGGGAAGAATTCTGAACTTGGGAGTCTGAGGATCTGAGGGCTGAGAGCTGGGGGAGACCTTGAAGATGCAGTGGAAGGAGGACTCAGCTTGGACTTGGGGGGCGATCTGGATTCGAATCTCATCTCTGCTGCTCACTCACTACCCAGAGGATCTTGGGCAATCCCTTTCTCTCACTGGGCTCCAGTCTCTTTTTCTCTAAAATAAGGGAGTTGAACTAAATGTCTCCAAGATTCCTTCCAGATCAAAATGCTGTTAGAATATATAGTCAGAGCTGCAAGAGACTTTGGAGCGTGAGACATCAGAGCTGGAGGAAGCCAACCCCCCTCATTTTTATGGATAAGGAAATTAAGGTTCTGAGTAGAAGTGAAATTTCCTGAGGTCACACAGCAAGCCAGGAGCACAGGATTTGAACTCTGTTCTCCCAAATCCCAGGTCCAGTGCTCTCATCCCATCAACACAGCTGCTCCCAATGAAGCCTTCCCCTAGTGCCTTATGGGGTGGTGGAGATGACTGGGTCAGAGTCCTTGAAGGCTATGCTAGTGGGATGCACTCTCTGGAAGACCTTACCAAGCTAGAAAGGCCTTGAGGACACAGAATGATTTATTATTATTATTATTAAAATGATGAGGATAACAACAACTGACACTGATAGAGGATTGTAAGGTTTGCAAAATGCCGCTCATCATCTTACCTGATCTTCAAAACAACCCTATGGTGTGGGTGTGGTTCAGTCATGTCTGACTCTTCATGGCCCCTTGTGGGGTTTTCTTGGCAAAGACACTGCAGTGGTTTGCCATTTCCTTCTCCAGCTCATTTTTGATATGAGGAAATTGAGGCAAACAGGGTTAAGTGACTTGCCCAGGGTAGCACAGCTAGTAAGTGTCTAAGACAGGATTTGAACTCAGGAAGATGAGTCTGTGCACTATGGCACCACCTGAGATGTGGGTACTGCGAGCGTTATGTCCTCTCTACTTTACAGATGGGGAAAGTGAGACTCAGAGAGGGAGGCAGGTATGGTGGGATAGAAGGGGAGCTGGAAGTTCGTCAAAGGACTTGCCCTCTCTTCCAAGCACGATCCTGTGACCTTTGGCTACCAAGGAATCCCAAAGCGTTTATTGAACGTTTCCTGTTTTCCAGGCACTGTTCTAAGTGCGGGGGATACAGAGACAAAAGCAAAGTGCTCCCTACCCTCAAGGATCTTTCCTTCAAACAGAGAAGACAACATGTATACCCGTATGTGTATAAATATATATATGTATTATATTTACACACACATTATATATATTTAAAATAAAAATGAAGCTGTTTGGGGAGGGAGGGCAGTAGCAGTGGGGGATTGGGAGAGGGGGAGAAGATGGTCAGGAAAGGCTTTATGGAGAAGATGACTCTTGAGTCATTTTGAAAGAAAACAGAAATTCCAAGAAGCACAAGTGAGGAGGGAAGAGTACTCTAGGCATAGAGCCAACCGGCCGAAAGCTACAAAGATTGTGTGAGGAACAGCCTGGGTAGACTAGAGAGTGTCTGGATGGGAATAATGTGGAAGTCAGTCAACAAACTTCTGTTAAGCACTTCTTACGTGTCAGGCATGGTGCTAAGACAGATTCCAAAAAAGGCAAAAAGAGAAGACTAGAAAGGCAGGAAATGCCCAGGTTGGGAAGGTTTTTAAATGCCAGAGGAATATAAATTTGATCTTAGAGGTAAAAGGGACTCCCTTATTGGGGGAGGGGGTGAAAATGACTTAAAGCCCAGTAACTTTTCCTTGCTGAGCCTCAATTTTCTGTACAATGATGGGTTTGGACTAGATGACCTCTAGGGTCCCTTCCAGCCTGAAGTCAAACATTCTCTAACTTGCCAATGATTCCATAGCCCGTAGATGGGTTTGAGGCTCCGGTCTTCCTGACTCCAAATGCAGGGGTCCTCTGTCGTCCAAGGACCAAACACCTAAGTTTGGAAAAACTCGTCACCAGAATATTGGCTACCAGGGGGTGAATTGTTTCAGTCACATATCATGAATTTGTCCACTAAAGCATGGAGGGATTGGGAGCTGGACTGGTGCAAAGTGCATGGAATAAGTTGTGACCCTTTAAACCAGGGGTTCTTAACTTGGGATCTATAAACCCTCAAGGAGTATGTGAGTAGATTTCAAGGGGTTTATAAACTTGGATGGGAAAAAAATACATCTTTCTTTCAATATATTGGCTTTCTTTGTGATCTTATTTATATTATTTTTTTTAGCTACAAACCTTATTCTGAGAAGAGGTCCACAGACTTTACCAGATGGCCAAAGGGATCCATCACACACACACACACACAGAAACTGAGAATCCCTGATTTAGACTTTATGAAGTAATAACAGCTTAACATTTTAATAGATTTAAGTGAATCACTGCATTTCAGAATTGGAAGGACCTCATAGGACATCTCTGAGCGCCAATCAAAACATGAATGAGTACCCTGCCAGGCAATATCTATAGCAAGTGATCCTCTAGCCTTCTTTTGAAGACCTCCAGTGATGGGGAAATCACTAGTTCCTACAGCAATTCCTTCCATTTTAGAATCGAATTAGATGTTGGGTATTTTTTCCATATGATGGACTGAAATTTGCCTCTCTGAAGCCTAATCATAGCTGACATTTCTATGGTACTTGTAAATTTGTAAAATGCTTTCCATCTAATATCTCATCTGAGCCTTACAATAATCCTGGAAAGATCAAAATGATGTAGCTCCTTGCCCAAGTACATATTCCACCTCAGCCCCATGAGCAGCTATGAGCCATGATAATAATAATAATAATAATTATTATTATTATTATTATTATTGTAGCTAACATTTATATGCCAACCACTGTGTGCCAGGCACTGTGCTCAGTATTTTAGAATTATTATCTCATTTGATCCTTACAATAACCCTTAGAAGTAGATGCTATAATATTATCCCCTTTATACAGATGAGGAAACTGAGGCAAGTAGAGGTTAAATGGCTTGCTCAGAGTCACCCAGCTAGTAAATGTCCGAGGCTGGATTTGAACTCAGATCTTCCTAATTCCAGACCCAACATTCTATCGCTTGCACCACCTAGTTACCTTTAATGTAGAAGTGATCCCCACACATGGACTACAGGATAGGTGGGAAACAGAAAAAAAGTTATTCCCCGCAGGAATCTTTCCTTGATTCATCAGATGTGATTAATTAGGACATCGTATTTGTGTCCCATCTCAGCCGTTAAACTGGGGACTTCCCAGAGTGAGGGGGAGCATAGAACCATAGAGAATAAGAGCTAGAGGGAGCCTTAGAGATTGAAACCATAGGAGGGGAACCAGCAGCCTCAAGGCCACATGTGGCCCTCTACATCCTCAAATGCAGCCCTTTGACTGAATCCAAACTTCACAGAATATGGGGATTTGTTCTGTGAAGTCTGGATTCAGTCAAAGGGTCACACTTGAGGACCTAGAGGGCCACATGTGGCCTCGAGGTTGCAGGTTCCCCACCCCTAATCCAACGCCCCAGGGGATGGAAGTCAGGCCCAGAAAGGGGAAGCTATTTGCCCAAGATCACACAGTGGCTGTGACCTTGTCTTTGTACTCCTCATATAAAGGGCTATGTCTTGCTTTTGAGTGGGTAGGAGTTGGGGAGGGGGAGATATGAGGGGAGGATGGGGGGGTCCTTTGTTTTCATTGTAGATCAATGCTTTTAACCAATGCAAAGCCACAACTCTTCTGTCATTTATAGGCTTAGGGACCAGATGCTTGGAACACTAAAAGTCAAAGTGATTTTCCCAGGGTCACCATGCCAGTTTAGATCAGAAATGGTACCTGAACCCAGGTCTTCTGAACTCTGAAGATTCCTCTCTATTCTATCCACTCTATATTGCTTCTCACCTTGACCTTTCAGATGCTTAATAAAAGCATGAACCTGCTGTACGCAAGGTCCTTGAGTGCCCAATGGGGAGGTACATAAGAAAGTATGCAGTCCTTAGGTGCAAGCCTGAGAATACGGCGCATGACCAAGAATCTTTAGGTCATTCCCTGTCCTTGCAACTGTCTAGGATTGTGTGTGTGTGTGTGTGTGTGTGTGTGTGTGTGTGTGTGTGTGTGTGAAATATGTGTATGCAGTATATAACTGTGGATATGCGTCCAAGTAAAGGTGCATGTGTGTAGTCAAGAACACTACTTGTTCAGGATCTGTTATGTGTCAGGCACTGTGATTGGTCCTGGAGATACAAACACAAAATACTAAAGTGAGACAAGACCTACCTTTGAGGATCTTACATTTGGAAGGTTGTGCTCCTTTTAGACTCAGCAAAGCAGAATTTCTGAAGCAGGTAAACATTGATATTGATATTGATATTGATATCGATAGGTAAAGGAGAAGGCCTTTCTGATGGAAAGAAAGTGCGTCATAATATACTCAGTAGAGCCAAGGTTGCTTTGTGAAGTCCATGTTAACATCATTCCACAGAGGTCCTGTCTGCTATGGTAAAAATAACTGACATGCCTTCTCTGATCTCCCCCAATGGCAGAATCACAGGAGCTGGAAGACACCTCAGGAACCACCTAGTCAAAATCAGTACATGAAACAAAAGCCCCTCCATGACTTACCTGAGAGTGGTCATTCAGCCTTTGCTTGAAAAACTTCTATTAGGGCGATCCCCTACCTTCGAAAGCAGCCACTCTCACTGTGGAGCGTATGGGGTATTCTGAGAGGACCAGCATCTCTAGCGTGAGGGCTTGCCAGCCCTTTTCATGGCTGCTCATCAACCTTTGATGTTCACCTTTCACCCAACTCTCACCTGTAGTTCCAAGAAGCTGTAGCATGAACAGCAGCCATAGCCTGGTAAAACCATCTCAGCAGACGGGCTAAACCAGGTTGAGGGTAACCAACAGACCTCAAACCCATCAGAGTTAGAGGGGTGTCTACCCCAAGCACATGAAGACTTCCGCAACAGAATGGGCCAGTGAAAACAATTTATTCCAACGGCCATGAAGGCAGCCCAAGCAGGTGCTATGGAGGACTCAGAGCTTGGTCAGAAATCAAAGATGCTAATATCATCCACTGCATCCTGGGCCATCACTAGTCCTGACTTTTGTCTTGCCACTGGACTTTGATGACTCTGGAAGAGTGAGGCCCATGACTTTGTGCAAACCCTGCCTCACTTAAATCCAATTCACCCACGAGTCAAGACACCATCTCGTGACATCATTGGTCCTCTTCCAAAAATGAAGGACAAGCAACAATAACAACAACAAAGTTGCCTATTCCACTCTGGGATAGTTCTGATTGCCTCTTTTCAAGCCTTTCAAACAACTTGAAGGCAACCAACCATCCAGTTTCCCCTAAGTCTTTTCTTCCCAGGTTCTTTAGCTTCTTCCGCATATGGCACGGACTCAAGGCCCTTCACTACCCTGGTTGCCCTCCTCTGATTGCTTCCCACATTTGTTCTTCCTAAAGCACTGTGCCCAGATCTGAACACAATACTCTACATGTGGTCTAAATAGGGCAGAGGGCAATGGGACCAGCATCTCCTTATTCCTGGAAGGTCTACAAGTGCAGGCCAGGATCAAAGTTGCTAGAATTCTTGGTTTCCACACCACTGAATTACACTGAACCTGTAGACCAACAAAACCTTCAGATCTTTTTTCAGGCAAATTGTCACCTAACCATGCTTCCTCTATCTTGTTCTTCAGAAGTTGATTGTTTGAACCTCAATGTAGGGCTTTACATTTGTCACTATTCAACAATTCAACTAGCATTTATTAAATACCTACTATATGACAGACCCTGTGTTAGAAGCACTAAGACAAAAATGAAACCATCCTTATAAGATCCTTAAGGATCTTACATTCTATTGGAGGTTAGGGAGGGAATAGCATGTATGAAGATAAATATAAAATATGCAAAAAGTTAATTAAAAGGATTGGTGAGTTAGTACTAAAATTTGAGGGAGTGATGACAGGCCTCCTGTTGCAGGAAGTAAAAAGCTGAACCTTGAAGGGGGTTAGGGGTTCCAAGAGTTAGAGATAAGGAGGGAGGGTATTTCAGGTATGGGAGATAGGCCATGCAAAGGGAGGTAGTTGGGAATGTAGAATGAACAAGAGGAAGTCATGTGTCATCAGCCTGGAAAGGTAGGCTAGAGTCAGAATATGACTCCAAATCCAAACATGTTTCCTTTTATCCTAGAGGCAATAATTTAGCAGGGAAATGACAATAGTAAGAACTGCAGGATAGGAATATCAATTAGACTTCTGTGTGGAGGATGGCTTGGAAAAGGGAAAAATTGGCAGGAAGAAAGTGTACATGTATTTATTGCAATAGTCAGGGTGAGAAACAGTGAGAGCCTCAACTATAATGGTGGCCCTTTGGGTGGAGAGATGTAGAGGAAGTAGAATTAAGGAGACTTAGCAACTATTTGAATATGGTTGGTGAGTGAGATTGGAGTCAGGAATGACTCCTAGATTGCTGACCTTTGCAACTGGAAGAATGATGGTATCCTCAAAAAAGAAATGGGGAATTTAGGAGGAAGGAATGGGTGGGGTTAGTAGTAAAGATAAGAATTCTATTGCTAGTAAAATATGTCCTCAGGGAATAATTGCAAATACACATAGAGGTATTATTATGATTCTACTGGTGGTGATTGTCAAAAAACTAGTCTTATTGTTTCCCTGAGAGCCAGAGTAATAATGTTCTTTATATTATTTTATTTGGTATAGATCAGATTTCAAAGTCATGAAGGGATTATTGTACATTTGTGTGTAAATTAACTGGAACAAAATAAAATATTTAATTTTATTGACTTGTGTAACAAACCTGACTACTTTTTATATCACTAAAAAATTTTTAATAATCCATTTGTCCTTTTATGGCAATGGCTTGTTTTTCCACAATTTAGCAATAAGTTCACAACATTTTAATACATATTCTTTAAGTTCTTCATCATGAAACCATACTTTTATGACATTGACTGTTTTAAACATTCCTTTCATGAAGTCCATTTTTATAAGTCTAGTCTTGATTTAAAGTCCATGGATTTTCATTGGGGTGAATATAAAATCAGATGAGCTCCCAGATCATTGATGCAAATTTATTTCTCTCTCTCTTGCATAAATTTCTTAGAATTTTGTGAATAGTGGGATGGTGTAAAGCTGTGTGGCAATCTTTTATCTCCAATTAGGAATTTCCATAATTCTGAAATAATTCTGCTTCTTACTCTATTGATACAGTTATCAGAGTTGACCCTTCTCATTTTGGGGACAAGATCTTTTTAGGTCCAGTGGAAGTAAAAAAATCTTCAAAGCATTTTTTTAGATGACTGTTTTATAGCTATATAAAGAACCCCAACAGTTACAGATTTACCAGGACTTCTGACCATGGTTTTGGTAGAGACTTGAAAGAAAAAGTGAGTTTCATCAGAAAAAATTACCTCTGTCTAATCTTTACTGCTCCAGACTTTGTATTATCTTGCTCATGACAAATCTTTTTTTCTTTATGGCAATGGTTAGCATCCTGCTCTTCTTCCAACTTCTAGATGTTTATGACAAACAATAGAGGAATTCATCAAAACCCTTCCAGCTGTCAAATTTCTCTGAACATCTGAAACCGTTTTCAGTCTTTGAAGCTGCCACTTGCTACTTCCTTGAAGAGGTGCTAATGACATCTTCTGTGTTGCTCTATCTGTGGAATTGAGAACTAATGCCATATGATGAGTTGCTTTCTCTATTATTTCTCTTCCAAGCTTCTACTGCTATCTGCTCAGTCTCTGATGAATAATCACTGCTGAATTACAATTGTAGTAGAGATTCCTTTTGGTTTATGAGTTAGACTAGAAGGCTACTGAGGTGCCTTCCAACTATAAAATTATGTGATTCTATGATTCTGCGAGTCTGCTATGTGGTAGCCTCCTCAGGGGAGTGTTTTTAGCTCTTTTGTGAGTCAGATCCATAGCCACACCCAGCCAGTTCAGCTAGAGTCCTTCAGGTTAATCTGAATTTTTACTGCTTTGTTTCCACCTCAGTGCAATCCCCCCCAGTCCTACCTGATATTTGGGTTGGGGTGAGTAAATTCTTTTCAACTCCCATCACAACCATGGCATCTAACACTGTGACCATTTATATTATTCTGGAACTTCATTTAACAAGACTAGAAGGGGCAGGGTGGAGCTAATTACCTTTGTCTTGCTTTCCTACAGCTGTATCCAAATCACTTGCTTTTCCCACATTCACATTTATATAGCAATTTTCATAAATTATCTCCTATGATCCTAACATCAACCCTCTGAGGTAGGCAGTATAGCAATTATGATCCTCATATTATAGATGAAAAAACTGAGCAAAAAAAAAAACTTATCTGATTTTTTTTTTGTCTTATCCTTTCGTATAGCAGAGGCTGCCTTTGCTCTAAACATGTTTCTTCTTCCTATCCCGCTTTTTTTGGGGGGGAAATTCTTTCTGAAAACCTTTATGCTTGAAAGTTCTTATTCCCATGCTAGGGAATAGAGTCCTCATTAACCAATCCATGATTTTTCTCTGCCTATGACATCAGAAATGAGTAACCCACAAGAAGCATCTATGATAACATCTGCCCTTCCTTCAAAAAGCCCTAGCCCTCATTGGTATCATCAGGCTGCCCTAATATAGAAATGCTGAAGGACCTAGGCAGCCCCACCCATTGACTGGGAGGAATGATAACCTGGGTGTACCAAGTCTGGAGAGGAGTCTCCTGTAGGACCATGGATGACCTCCTTCTTCCTCCTTCAGGCTGACCTGAAGACCCTTGTCATCAAACACTTGCTCCACTTTGGGCAGATATTTCCTTTGGCTGACCTCTTATTTTTCTGCCCCTTTTCCCTCATTCCTGTGCCTTTATGTGGCTCGTTAGGCCTTATCCCTCCTTGATTTAAAATAAAACACATCAGTAACGAAAGCCTATTGCTTTCATTATTACTGACTTAATTAAGTCTTGTGAAAGCTTCCTAGGTTCTAAATTGACTGTAAAGGTCTGGGACATCCACAAAGAAGAGAAATGATTTGTTTAAGGTCATACAGCGAGTAAGTGGTGGAGGACTGCAGAGCTTCTACCCCCAAAGCAGTGGAACCTTGGCCTGTGAAGGAACCAGTCCAGTCCAGTGCATGCCCTGAAATCATGCCAGCTTGTTCTTAAATCTCACCAGAAGCGATGGGCTGGGCCTGAACCACTTTTGGTCACTGGAGTTCAGAAACTATTCCTTTAACAAGGAAGTTCCTTCTCATAGCTGAGCTCACCCTGCTGCCTTAAGTTATGGATTCATGGGACCTTCAAAGTCACCTAGTCATGGATGGCATTCAGGCACAGGCTAGATGACATCTAGTTAGGTTGTTTTCAAGGGGATTCCTGCTTAGGTATTGATGGACTAGGGGAAGGGTGAGGTCCTTTCCAACTTGGATTCCAGGACTCAAGGAACTACCATCACCGGAAAAGGGTTCCCAGATCTCCACAAAGAGGCTAAGGGGCAGCTGTCCTAGGGGAAATGATTACCTTGATCTGCATCAGGAGCTCCTCTAATGTGCACAGGGACTGTCATTCTGCAGGTAAGATGTTAGTGCTGGGCGTTGTGTTCCAAGAACCCTAACATGGTCTTGGATCTTTTCCTCAAATGTGTTTTGTTTGTCTTTGTATATAAACCTTAACTGCTAACACAAGGATGCTACAATCTATGCTTGTGTTTCTGGGAGAGTGGGAACTTTTGGGGGTTTGGGGTTCAGAGTGAGTATGTGTCTATTCATGGATGGCAGGAAGGAACTCAGAGACTGACTTGAACTAGTTAGATTGTGAAGGGTGATAAGATGCTTATGAAAACTGGCCCTGCTGGGTACATGGGTACAAACCTGCAATCCCAGCTTCCTGGAGGCTACGGCTGGTGGAAAGAACACTGAGATCAGGAGTTCTGAGCTGCAGTGGGCTACGCCCGTTGAGCATCCACACTAAGGTTGGCATTAATAGGATGAAGACTATGGAGGGGTAAGGGTACCAAGTTGCCTAGGGAGAGGCCAACAAGACCAGGTCAGAAATGAAGCAAGTCAGAGCTCCCATGACCAGGCCCATGTTAGCCCCTATAGTACCAGCCTGGGTGAGATAGGAAGATCCAGATGGATAGATGATAGATAGATAGATGGATGGGTGGACAGACAGATAAATAGATTGATAGATAGGTAAGCAGACAGAATGACAGATGGACAGAAAGATAGAAGAAAGAACTGGCTGCCAGTCTAAGCTCCTAGATTCCCTGACACTATAGCTCTGAGTCTCCCTATCTATCAAGGGAAATTGCCCATGGAAGAAGAAAATGTAGATTACCCCACCTAACATAATGGTTCTATGAAAACAGAACAGAATATTATAATAATAATAAAAATTATATTATAAATTATTACTTATATTAATAATCATTAAAAGAGTATAATAATAACAGCATTTATATAGCTCTCCAAGATTTGCAAAGTACTTTACAAATATTCATTTGATCCTCTAAACAATACTGGGAGGTAGGCTCTATATTATCCTCATTTTATAGATGAGGAAATTGAAGCTTAGATAAGTTGTGACTGCCTTAGGAAGACCCAGCCAGCAAGTATCCGAAGCATGACTTGAATTGGTTTTCCTGCCTCCAGGTCCGGTGATCTACACATGATATACCACCCAGCTGTACCTCTCACCTCTCTTAGGTGAAGCAGCATTGAAGAGGAC
Organism: Vombatus ursinus; assembly: GCF_900497805.2. Classification (NCBI taxonomy): domain Eukaryota; kingdom Metazoa; phylum Chordata; class Mammalia; order Diprotodontia; family Vombatidae; genus Vombatus; species Vombatus ursinus. The sequence goes on along the minus strand of NW_020954645.1, from coordinate 1,071,067 downwards.
AGTTGATTGTGTGGTAACAATGTCACGTGTGTTCTAACAGCCTAAATGCCCCAATGACGTCACAGCAGGTATTAGGTTGTCACAAATCCAGTCCCCTCCTCTCCCCTAGACACATTATTTTTTCTCAGGAAGCAGAACTCTGGAGGTGCGTTCAGCTGCCTGCAATTCAGATTTGCTATATTTAGAATCTGATCTTATAGCTCTGATTCTTGCTCACCCCATATTGGTCCTGGTTGCAAACCGGTCACCAGCAAGCAGATCATAGGATTCATGCCCTGTGCACAACTGTGACTTCACAGCTGAAGCAGCCCTCCAGGAAGTCCCGGGGCACTGAGGGCTCCCTGCTTCTGCCCTATTTGTACCTCTTAATCTCAGCTTCTGCACTTTCTATGATGAATGTTGCCACAGGTGGGTTCTTACCAAAGTCATTCTTTGATGCCGGCACCATCAGAAAACCTGAGCCCTGCCATCTGAATTTTTGCTGCACTCTCATTCTCTTACCTGCTGGGTTTTGCCATTTGCCCTAACACTAAACCTGAAGCACCTCTGGGTCTTGCCATGTGCCCTGTAGATGAACCTGTGTTCCCTATTAGAATGTAAGCCCCTTGAGAGCAGAGACAGTATTGTATTTGCATCCCCAAAACCTAGTACAATAACAAGACAAAAATACAGTGATAGGCACAAAACAAGCCCTTAAGAAATACTCTATCTCATTCTCTCTTTTCTTTTCATCTTGTCTTTTTCTTTTCTTCCTTCCTTCCTTCCTCCCTCCTTGTCTCTCTTCCTCTTTCTTTCTTTCTTTCTTTCTTTCTTTCTTTCTTTCTTTCTTTCTTTCTTTCTTTCTTTCTTTCTTTCTTTCTTTTTTCTTCCTTCCCTCCTTCCCTTTCTCTTTTCCTCTTCCTTCCTTCCTTTTTTCTTTCTTTCTATCTCTTTCCTTCTCTCTTTCTCTGCCTCTCCTTCCATCTCATCCCACTCACAGAACCCATACTGTTCTCCAACCCCCACAATGCTATATCAGAGGCTCTGTAAGAGACAGGAAAGAGATAATAGTAGTAATATAAGAATTACTATTCCTGCTTTTTCAGGTGATGAGGAAATGGAGGCCTAGGAGGAGAAATGACATCACAGATCCAGCAACATTTCTAGATGTATGTGATGATATTAACACTATTGATAATTTACATTCCTATAGTCCTTTAACTTGATTTTATATTTCACTGGAAAAATTGAGGCCATTCTCCAAGAGCTCCTCCACTCCCTCACATCCCTCAGATACCTTCTGCTCCATTTCCTTCTTCGCTCCCATATCACACGAAGCCCTTGTCAAGGGTAACCCCTCTATATGCACAGGTGATCCCATTCCATCCCATCTTCTCCAGCAGATTTGCCCCCTCCATTGTCCTTCCTCTCACACCTCTCTTCTCTCTGTCCTTTTCTACCGACTACTTCCCTACTGCCTACAAATATGCCCACATCACCCCATCCTCAAAAAACAAGTAAAAAACCCACTTCTTGCTTGATCCATCCACCCCCATTAGCTATCATCCTATATTTTTCTCTCTTCTTATGGCTAAACTTGTTGAGAAAACCATCTACAATTGATGCCACCACTTCCTTTCCTCTCACTCTCCTCTTAATTCTCTATAGTCTGGCTTCAAATCTCATCATTCAACCAAAATTGCTCTCTCTAACGTGGCCAATGATCTTTATTATTTTGGTGGATGGGGGGAGGCAATCAGGGTTAAGTAACTTGCCCAGGGTCACATAGCTAATAAGTGTCTGAGGCTGGATTTGAACTCTGGTCTTCCTGACTCCAGGGATGGTGCTCCATCCATTGCACAATCTGGCTGCCCCATCCAATGATCTCTTAATTGCCAAATCTAATAGCCTTTTTCTAATCCTCATTCTTCTTGAATTCCCTGAAGCCTTTGACGCTGTCAATCACCCTCTTTAATTTGTTACCACTCTTTTCTTCTTCCATGATACTGCTGCCTCATGGTCCTCCTCTTAAAAGTTGAACCCTCCTTCTCAATCTCCTTTGTTGGATCTTCATCCAGGTCGTGCTCATTAACAGTGAGTGTTCTCCAGAGATCTGTTCTGGACCCTCTTTTATTCTCCCTCTATACTGTTTCACTTGGGGATCTCACCAGCTCCCATCCACTCAATTATCTCTGTCCTGATCCAGCCCTAACCACTCCTAACTACCTCCATACTCTTATCTCCATCTGCCTATCAGACATCTCAAAATGGATGTCCTATGGACATCTTAAACTCAACATGTCTAAAACTCATCTTTCCCCCCCAAAACCTCTCCCTTTCCAAACGTCCTCATTATTGTTGCACCTATTCAATAAACTCCAGTGGCTCTGTATCACCTCCAGGATCAAAAAAAAAAAGTTCTCTTTTTTGGCTTTTAAAGCCCTTCCTATCCTGAATCCTTCCTATTTTGCTCACACAAGACACTTTGTCTCCCAGCTCTGATGCCTAGAATTCTTTTCCCCTCAGTCTTGGTCTTTGGATTTTCTGGGCTTTCTATAAATTTTAGCTAAAATCTCACCTTCTATAAGAAGTCTTTCTTGATACCCCTTAATACTAGCACCTTCCTTCTCTTGCTTATCCCCAATTTGTCTTGTCTATTTCTTGTTTGTATATAGTTGTCTGCATGTTATCTCCCCCATTAGACTATGAGTGCCTTGAGTGATAAGCAGTTGAGCCCCGGGTTCAAACTCAGGTCTCTTGACTCCAAATCCAGAGTTCATTCTCTCACACCTTGCTGCCTTCAACTTTTCCCCTGGTCTTCCATGGCCCCTGAGAGCAACTGCCAACCCCCACCCACATCCTGTCTGACATCCCATTCTAAGCCAGCACCTGTCCTGACCCATACCCAGCCAGCCCTTGGCTAATCCCACCACCTGCTTCTCACTCCGGTTGGCTTGAGTTTTCCAGCCAGTTTCTCAAGAACCAAAACCTCCATATGAGCCAGAAGTATGATGTGGCTTCTCAGAAAACTCCCACAATCATAGGCTGTTCCACAGAAGTATACAATGCCCAGATCCAGGAAGTAGATCTCCTTTTGTTCTCTCTGTTGGCTGGATAACATAGAGAGTGTTATCTACCCAACTAGAACGCTCTTCAAAAGGTCATTTCTAAGTCACCTTTTCCAGAAAGCCTTCAATTTGTGACCATACTTCTTGCTAATCACTTTTAAAAAAAAAACCTTTTTTTCAATTAACAAGCATTTATTTTTTCTTCCTTCTACCTTCCTTCCTCCCCCCACCAAAAAAACCTCAAAAACCCCCCCCACACATGTATTTGAAAAATAAATATAAGAACTAAACCTTTATGACCAACATGCTTTGTTAAACCAAACACATTCCCTCATTGGTCATGTCCTAAAACATATATACCTCATACTTCATCATGAGTCCATCGCCTCTCTGTCAGGAGGAAAGTAACATGCTTCATCACTGGCCCTCTGACGCCACGATTGGTCATTGCACTGACTAATTGCTTTCCTCCCGGTGGCTTCAGCATGGATGGATTCAATTTGAACCAGAATCACTCACATTTTAAAATATTTTTCTTTTGCAAGTATTTTGAAATCATGTCATGCTGATACATCCTGTTTCCTTGTGAGTTTCTCAAATATGAGAACTAAGCCTTTCCCATAAAAAAATATCATGGGATAATAGAATTCAAGTCGGATGAAACATTAGAAATCATCTAGGTCAACCTGTTGATTTTACAGGTGAGGAAAATGAGGCCTTGCAAGGGTAAGTGACTTGGCCAAGGTATGACAGGTAGCCAGAATTCAGACCCAGATCTGCTGTCTCATGCTATCAACCAGAGGAACAAGGACAGGAGATATTTGTGGGGGTCATATAGATAGGAAACAATTCATTGGAAAAAGTCTTGGCTTTCAGGGGACTGCAAACTCAGTGTGAGTCAACATTATGACATCAGTGCCCAAAAGAGAGAATGTGACCTTAGACTGCAATAATAAGGCAGTGCGTCCGGTGGGAGGGAACTGATAATCCCCCTTTCCTCTATCCTGGTCAAACCCCATCCATGGAGCTGTCCTCAGTTTCATGTACAGTGTTGCATTTGAAGGAGAACATTGACAAACATGAGAAAGACTAAGATGGAAATGGGATTGGATGGCATATTGTATTGTGAAAATGGGTTGAAAGGATCAGGGATGTTTAACCTGGGGAAGAAAAGACTTAGGATTAAGGGGATATGATCACTGGCTTTCCAATCCTTGACATACAATCACGTGAGAAAAATCAGACTTGCTCAGCTTGGCTCCAGTAGGCATAAATAACTAGGGGCAATCCATAGAAGATGAAGAAAGCTAGATTTCTGCTTAGTCACCCAAGATGAGAAGGTATGAATGGGTCATAACTGGCACTGTTAGAGGGAGTTCCCACATCAGTGAGATCATTGATCTATGAGTATATTGAGGGGTAAGGGACCAAAAGAAAAACAACAACAATAACAACAATCCAACTTCTTAACAATTAAAGCCACACAGAAAAGGAAAAGGCCACCCTTGGTAAATTGTGAACTCTCCATCGCTGGAGGTCTTCAGGCAGAGACTGGATGACTACTTGCCAGGGATATTATGGAGAGGGTTTGTGATTCGGGAAGGGTTTGGATTAAAAGCCCTAGGACTCCTCCAGCCCTCAGATTCTAGGAGTTTGTGACAATGTTGGATCCACGCACCACCTCCCTCTGTCTTTCCAAGGATGCCTGGTCTAGTTTGAACGTCTAACTTCCCAACCTTGGCCACAACCCCCAATTCCACAGTGGAAAAAGAGAATGGAAAAGAAATAGCTGTCCAAACTCCCCCCTCCCCTTCTTCCCCACCTTCCCCACTTGACCTTTCAACATCAACCAATGGAAAATCCCACCAGACATCCCTTCTGTGGGTGACAACCAGTCTTACCCCCATCAAAGAGATCTGTAGTCCCCAGACCAGGGAATGTTGTTCCCAAATGACCTACCTGACCACACTCTGTCTGCAGAGAGACGGCAGTGGTGGCTGGAGAGGACCCTGGTGGCTACAGTCAGATCCTGGCTCTTTCTTCACTCTCCTCTGCCATGGTTGGGGGGAAGGGAGCAGGGAGGGAGAGGAAGCCACTGCTCTCTCTCCTGACAACTCATCCATCAAACTATCTGGGAGACCCCCCACGAGGATGGCCAGTCCCCAGACTGGGGAGCTTCCCAAGGGCTCCTCTTCCTGTCTTCTCCTGCCTGCAGGGGCTTTGGGCCCAATGTGTGTGTGTGTGTGTGTGCATTTGTGGGATCTTGTGTGGGAGAGCCAGGAGCAGCAACACCCCCCTTCCCCAAGCCCCCTGCAAGTGCGAGTCAACATTTGGGGGCTCTGATTTACGGGACTTCTGCACAGTTATAAAATATGCTGTGTTAAGCATCAGCATAAAAATAATATATAGGTTACTGCAACATTTTTATGACCTTAACCAGATCCGCCCTGTAATGCTGTCCCCCTTGACTGCTTTACTCCTGCAGGTGAAAAAACATATTATTTCAGCGGCCTGGAAGCAGCTGTTTGAGCCCAGGCAAGGATGCTGTGGGTAGGGAGCCTCAAGGGTAGAGAAGAAAGAAGCAAGGTTGATTTCAGTCTCAATGCAGTGTCTGGGTTCATCTGTTGACCCCATATGCCATTGGGATCACAGGGCAAGGGTGTTTGTGATAGAGCTAAGCACCTTTGCTCCCTGGACAAGTAGAGAAGGGGGAAGATTCCCACCTCCTCCTTCCTCTCTGTCTCAGTGACTTTACCATTCACTCTTAAAAAAAAAAAGAAATCTTAATTGATACCCCCTCATTCATGCAATTTGATCATTTCTGAAAATACCATCTCCCTTTATTCTTTGCTCCCAACCAAAAGAATAATTGAATCCTCCTGTGCAATAAAGTGGGGAAAACATTTAAGCAAAATGTCCTATTCAGTGACCTCACCTGATCATGTATACAACCTTCTTTCGTGGTAGTACTTTCACCTCTCTGCTGAGACCAGGGAAGAATATTCCATGTGTTCTCTGGGACTGTTACTGGTTATTCGATTACTCAGAATCTGGCTTCCTTTGGGTGATATTTTCACTTCTTTTGCTGTAGTCATATTGTTCTTCTGGTTCTGCTTATTTTATTTCTCATCAGTTCACAGACGTCTTCACGTGTTTCTTTGAATGCTTTCTGCAAGCTTATTTCCCCTTCTACCAATCTTCACGAATGCTGCTCATAATGTGACTCCATGTTCTGTAATGTTATGCAAATGAGCTAGTACTCTAAGCTGGTGTTGGCTGCCCAGCTCTGAGGACTGAGTTCAGATCTCACCTCTGTCATTGACCAGGCAAGAAGCAGCTATGGACCTGGCGTCAGGAAGGCCTGGGTTCAAATACAGCCTCAGACACTCACTTGCTGTGTGTGTTCCTGGACAAGTCACTGTCTGCCTCAATTTCCTCCACTGTAAAATGGAGATAAATATTACCACTTACCTCCCAGAGTTATTGTGAGGATCAAATGAGATATTTGCAAAGTGCTTTGTAAACCTTAAAGCATTACTTAAATGCTGGCTGTTGTTGTTATTACTATCTGTGTAATCTTAGACGAGTCACTTAACCTGTAGGCTTCAATTTCTCTTCAGTAAAATGAAGGGAGTTGAAGATGATGAGCTATAAAGTCCCTTCCAACTCTAAATCTATGATCTTAAGTAAATAAATTGCTCAAAACTTAGAATACTTATTGCCAATTATAAATATATGTATATATAAGTATATATTACTTTTACATTTATATATTTATATATTATCCATCATATATGTGTGTCTATATATGTGTGTATATGTATTTATCTAAAAAGGCAAGAATTTGGTACAAAGGATTGAGGTGGAACTCCACCTGAGGTATTGTTTTTGTCTTTCCCCTTCATTTGCTCAGGTAATCCAAAGATGGAGAAGAAATGAGGAGACAAAAAGACACATTGGGGCCTCAAACCCAGGCAGCCCTTGCTATATGCTGTAAAAGTTTGCTATAAGACTTTCTCTAAAACTGATTTTGAAGGGATACAGATCGGCAAGCAGGAATTGACTGAAATTAAAGGAGACTTTCTAAACCTAAGTAAGCTGGAGACTTGATACAGAGATGATGCTGGTGGGTAAACTCGAGGCAGGAGGTATTAAAGACAAATTAAATACCCAAGGTTCTACTGCATTTCTGTGTCCCAAAAGACGCTGACTTTTCAAAGAAAAACTACTTTTGGAGAGAAGAGTGGCTTAAGGCCAGCACTCTGGAAATGGAAATATTCCTTTCCTTTTGAAGAGAAAGCAACTAATAGTTATTTTGCTAATCTGATAATGAGTGTGCTAAGGACTTTCCTTCCTTACTAAAAGAACTGAGGCTTCAGGATCTGGCCTCCATACTAAAAGAGAGATAGTAGAACTTGTTCCTCTCTCAGGTGGAAGAAAGACCTTAGCTGAGGACTCAAGCTGAAGTCAGAAAGTGAGAGCAGAGAGGAGTTCTGCCACCATCTGCCCAGCAATAGCCACAAAACCAGTAGGGCAGAGATGGTTCATCATGCAAGACAGTGTGGAACCAGGGTGGCAACACCAGAAAACATCATTCGCCTTGCAGCGTAGGGGGTGTGAGTTGTTCTTGAGGGTGCCCTAGCCATGTTTGTTCCCCATATGTGTGTGTATCTTCACGTATATATTTCTTAGCTATGTCCAGTGTTTGTGATAGAAAGGTTCTGTTGTTGCTTTTCTTACTCTGCTATTTCATTAAATGCTTTTAATTTAAATTAGTTGTGTTTTATTGATGACTAGTAAAAGTAAGCACATTGGTGGGGGCTCATTAGCTATGGTTTTGAGTAGATACAGACCCACAGAGTACTTACATAGGACCTTGAACCTGAGATAGCTTTTTTGGGGGAGACTCAGGTGTAAGAGAGTGTGGCTACCCAGGTATTACACAATCTAGGGAGTTAAGGGGGAAACAGAAGAAAAATCAGAGAAAGTACTATACAAATATTTCAGGAGAGAGAACATTAAATGGCTAGGAGGTGGAAGGAATCAGGGAATGTTACACAAGAAAGACAGTACCTGAACTAGGAATTTATTTCCTGGATTAATTCAACAAATATAGAAGAGAGTGTCTAGTAGTTTGGCCCAGGGCTTTTACCTTGGCTTTGTTCTGATTAATATATTTATCACTGATTTGGATGAAATTTACAAGAACATGCCTGTTCAAATTTAGAATAGACACAGTTAACACATTAGATGACGGTCAGGATCCAATAATATATTGATTGGAAAAAATAAGAGACTGAATCAAATAAGATGAAATTTAGTAGTGAGTAAATGTAAAGACTCATATTTGGGTTCAAAGAATCATCTGCATAAGTACAGCATAAATGGGAAGCTAAATGATAATTTGAATGAAAAATACCAGGGTTTTTTGTGCACAGCAAACTCATATCAGGTAAGTACAAGAGCCCTGGGAGTGTCTGCTCCCCCCCAGGCCACTGATCCCACTTTCAACCCAGCCCTTACAGCCATCATCCAGGGAAGAAATTCCTGGGGAGAAGGTGCCATACTTACCAACTTCCAACCACCCATAGGGCAGGAAAATCAGCTTAGCTGAACCAGAAAGGAACCTTAAGGGAGAGATAGGAGGCAACATATGCCAGGCAAATGAAACTACCACTACCACCTTGACCGCCATCTTCCCTCTGACATCCCAGGACCCTGAACCCAAGACCGTCTAGAATTGCAATGCTTCTAGCAAAGTGCCTACAGCCATCAACCTGGGAAGCAACCTCTATGGAGATGCAGCCTGGCAGCTGCAACTGCAGGTGCTATAGTCATACCTATTAAAGACTCAAAAAAGAAAGTTCTTGCTACCATCAAATGATTCAACATCAACAATTGATGTGTTTTAACAGTGGAAATAACATTAAAGAAGAAGAATTACTATCACTTTGCTGTATGTAGACCCAATGGACTATGAGACCTTTCCATCTAACTTGCAAGTGACACTTTCCATATATCTTATCTCCCCCTTTAGAATGTGAGTGCTTTGAGAGCAGGGATTATCTTTCTTTTCTCTTGGTATCCCCAGTGCTTAGCAAAATGCTTTGAACATAGTAAGCACTAAATAAAATGTTTTTTTTTCATTTGTTCATTTAATGTAAATGAGCAGTAAAATATAGCAGCCAAAGAAAACCATTCTATGTGCTAAGACTCCCTCAATTCTCTGATTGAAGGTCTCCTTTGGATATAACATTTCATGTTCTATGTCCTCAGATCCTTCTAAGCTCTGCATGTCCCTCTTACTTCCCAAGGTCCCTCCTAGCTCTGACATTCAATATCCTAAGAGCTCTCTATAGGCAACGTTCCATGTTCTGCATCCCAGGGTCCCTCCTAGTTGTGACATTCTATGTTCCAAGGTCCTTTACCTCTTGATTCTAATGATATGTTTGGGAAGGGGGCGGTATGAGTTTCCTTTTCCCATGAAGACAGCTTTTCAGCTATTAACTTATGAGCATTCTTGGGCAGTAATAGCACTGTAGGTCTTTGGTTAAACCCGGCTAAAGCCCAATTGGGCAAATAAGAGCTTCAGGAGGAGGAGGAGGCCACACTATAAACTGTGATTGAAACTTCCCCAGTTCCTAGTGCCAAAGGTTAATCATAGCTGCCTTTGAGGTGGAAAAGCCACTGAGCCTCCCACAGGGGATAATATTTATGCAGCCCCCTGGCCCGAAGAGACCTCATGCCCCTTTGGAAACACGACCTCATAAATTGACTTGACTGCTAGCTTCTGGATGGAATTGGGACAATGGAGCATCAGAGTCATAGCACTATGCTATTGAGGAGGAGAGGGCTATGGTGGGGATGGAGCAGGCCTCTGGGAAAAGGAGCTCCTTTACTCTCATGACTGGGCTCTAGAGACTCTGGGATAACCCCCTGACTTTCCCTTTGGAGACCCTACTGTTGCTTTGGCCACCTACCCCAGTACTATGCTTAGTTGGGTGGGCATCAAGCAATGGTTTTACTAAACCACCTATAAATTTTCATCAGCTTATAACCTCCTTGTATACCTTGGGTTTCAAATCCCTACCAGCCATTTTTGTTCTTGTCTATCTAAGTTCAAAGACTATTCTCTTTGCAGAGAAAATAGAAGAAAAATGAGAGTTTAGTTATATCTTCAGCTAAAATTGAATTGGATCTTTTATATTGTTTCTCATTTATTGTTATTCAACTCTGGTATTACTGGTATCTCCATTAGCCTTATGCCTTATTTCCTGAAATAGAGTGGCAGCTCCATTTAGGTAAAGCCATTTACAGTATTAGATTTCTTTTTATCCCCTATAGTATCCTGCACTCCATTGTATACCTTATTTGATTATTAATCGAGTAAAGGCTTTGTGAAAAGATCTATAAAAGCTATGAAGATAAATGCATTTAAAATCTGGTGCAGAGCCACAAGCTCAAAGAGAATGAATGGTCATGGCCTCTGTCTTGTGAATTTTGTTGAACCATGACCTCTTCTGTCTTCACTTTGGGCCAGCAACTCTGAGAGTCTTCCCCTCCCTGTTTGATTTTTTTTTTTTTTTAATTAGAAGGGCCATCCCTTGACTCACTTCTTAAACAAGCCTAATCACTGAATGGGTGTTGCCTCACTCAAAGTGAGGACTTAAAAAGTCCTTAGCTTAAAAAGGCTAATGTCTCCCACTGCATCCTGGGCCTTCTCCAGTTGTCTTAATCTATATCTGACCACTGGACCCAGATGGCTCTGGAGGAGAAAGTGAGGCTAGTAACTTTGCACAGCCAGCCCTCCCTCAAATCCAATTCAATTGCAAGTCATATCATCTTCCTGATGTCATGGTCCTCTTTGAGAATAAAGGACAAACCACACAACCTCTGGCTGGTTTTATGGATTGAATGACTTTTGGTTGCCTTCTTTAAATGGCCCCTGGACACTGACTGATTGGCTGAGATGTGGTTAATTGTTGAGGACTACAAATGAGACGATGGTGATAATGAAAACGTTTTGATGGTGTTGATGGTAAGAAATAGTAATGATGATGTTGGTGATAAGCATAGTGATTTTGGTCATGAGAATGATAGCAGTGATACTCATGATGGTTACATCAGTCAACTGATATAACCATTTGACATTGGTGATGGTGATGATAGATGGTGATGTTGATGCTGATGACACTGTTATGGGTGATGCTAGTCAATCATTGTTTTCATTGGTGACAATGATGGTATCATATGGTTAGGTTGTAAGGAAATGGTGACCCAGATTGGAAGGGTACTGGTCACGCTTAGAATTTCTTCCTTTTCCACTGTCTGGCTGACTTATCTTTTACAGGCCAGACTTCCAAAGATGCTGAGGAAGTATTGAATGTTGGCATGCCTACAAATGGATTGTTTCTGTGGCCTCTTCTAAACCTCACTCTTGGTATACTTCTCAGTTCAAAGCTGGAGTGATTTTCCACCCCCACCCCTAATTTCTAGGGTCAGAGCTTTCAGATGCCAATAGGCCGCCATCTTTGCAAAGCCCTACTCATTTCCCCAGGTTCATCAGAGATATATTTATCCAGAGACCACTTGCCAGTGTATGAGACCCAACAAAAATATACACATATCATGTTCTCACCAACACAAGGGGAAATGTCATTCCCTCATATTCCCTTGATTTACAATGCCTCCAATCTTATAAGTCTCCTCTCTCCTTCTCAGCATGTTTCATTTCCTCTGCTGACCCCTATTGTGAAACTGGCCTGGTGGGAGGGGGAGGGAGGTGTTGGGAGAGAAGGGAGGGAAGTCGGTGCTGAGTGGAGTCTCACAATCTCAGTTTTCTTCCTGCATCCCCTCCCCCTCCCCCCATCACCCGTAGAAGTACCCCTGTTGAAGTCGGATTCTTTCAGCTCCATGTGTCCATACTTGTCTCAGTTCTCAGCCATGATGAAAGGCTTCAGTCTTCATCACCTGAAACAAGCGCCTCCCTCCCTTCCCCCCAGGCTTGGTGCTGAAAGGAAGCCAGAGAGGTGTGGGAAACTGGGGACCCTGTCTTCCAGTGCTTGAATGGCCTGAGATTAGGAATAGGGGGCTGCTTCTATCACACCCACCCAAACCACTGACTGGTGGAGTGGAAGGAGTAAATCTAAAGGCAGCCAGACACTAAATATATTTCATCTCAATTACTTTTTATCTCATACTTGACTTATCATGTCCTGTTTGTATCTCTCATTGTTCCCTGTGTGAGTTAGCCAGACTGGGAACACCCTGAAGGTAGGGAGAATTTCATTCCCCCCTACCACCCACCATACCCCCATCACCATCATCGCAAATACCAGCACCAGCTTCATCACCAGGATCACCATCACGAGAACTTAGGAGGCGGTCTGCTACAGGGGAAGAGGCACTGACTCTGCAGGAAGAGGCCCTGGGTTGAAATCTTACCTCTGACATTTATTAACTCTGTGAGTTTGAGCTGATTACTTAATTTCACTGGGTATCAGTTTCCTCAAGGGTAAAATAGGGGAGCAAGGTAGCTCCCCAGGTCCATTCTAACTTTACCGATTCTATAGTTGGAGTATAACCCCAAGAGAATTTAGGGAAACCTTCCTGCTCCAATCAGCATTCTCATCAGAGATAGTCCTGGGCTCTGGGGATAGTCTGGGCTCCTGCCGCCTCAGGAAATACACAGACTCTGGTCAGCACCCAGAGAACTAAGCAGCAGAGTAGAAGGAGAAAGCGCCAAGTCAGTACAATTGAACAATGATATTGCGGGCTGACTAGCTAAATGATTTTACATTTAGGGTCCGTCACACCAAGTAAGAGAAATATCCCCTTCCCCCCATCCCCAAAAGAAACCCCACATAGGCACACACAAAATGAAGTCAAATAGAAAATACTTTCTTATTATTTGTTACTTTGGATTATCTACTGTTTTCTGATCTTAGCAACTTCACCCATGGGCATTTATTTCACTCCTATCATGCTCCAGGTCCCGTGTTGGGTGAGGGAAAAGAGAAATACATGCTGTTCCTAAGGACTGCCAGTTTGGTAAGTCGTGACTTAAGGTATTAAAATTTAAAAAAATAAAACCTGAGGAATTATAGACTTAAGAAATGCAACATTGTTACTGACAAGTAGGTACATGTAGCAACTTAAACAAGGATCTCTACATTCATTAGTATGAGAATTCCTTCCACTGCTCTAGATTGAAACCCTAGGGTGTGCTGGAGCCAGCTCACACCCAGCACCTTGAAAATCAGCAAATGCTTAAAAGCAGGGCTTGATTTATTCATCTGTAGATTGTCTATACTTAAGAAAGTAACGTATAAAATGTTAATAATGCAGATTTGACTTAAAAGGGTGTTGTGAATGACTGGTATGGAAATGTTTTACATGATTTCACATGTATAATCTATATTGGATTGCTTACCATCTCAGGGAGAGGTGAGTTGAGAGAGGGATAGAATTTGGAACACAAACTTTAAAAAAAAAAGTTAAAAAATTATTTTAACATGTAATTCAGAGGAAAAGAAAACATTGTTAAAAATTTTTTTAAATTAGAAAAATGTGTGTTGTATGTACTTTTTCTCCCATTGAGCTGGTTGGTAAACATTTACCAACACATCCTTCACTGCATCCCATCCATGAATTAGTAGATAGCCTTAGAGCAGGGGTTTTTAACATGCAGTCAGTGAACTTGTGTTTTTAAAAATTATCATTTTGATAGCTATATTTCAATATAATTAGTTTCCCTTATAATCCTATGTGTTTTATTTAATGTATCTAAAAACATGTCTCAGAGTCAGGGTCCACAGGTTTCACCAGATTGCCAAAGTGGTCCATAACACATGAAAGGTTAAGAACCATAGTCTTAGAGAGTGGCTTGAGGCTCTGAGAGGTTAAACAACTTATTTGCAGTCATATAACTGCTGTCAAGGGGAGGATTTGAAGCAAATTCTTCTTGGGCAAGAAGTCTGGTTGATACTTATGCAACCTGGGGTTCAAGCCTATTTGCATGTGACTCTCCTTATTAATGGAGAATGATTACTCAATACTCCATGCCCGCATGAGGGTCAGTCATTGAGAGCTTGGAAGAGGAAAGTCTTATGCAAACAGGCTTGAGTCCCAAGTTATATTTACGCAGTTCATTATGGTTTCTAAAGTGTTTTACATGCATTTTCTCAGTTGATTCTTATAACAACTTTAAATATAGTTAGTGCAATGTTGTCTCCATTTCACAGGTAAAGAAACTTGAGGCTCAGAAGGGTAGAGGTACTTGCCTAAAGTCATATAGCCAGCATGGGATGGGAACCCCATCCTTACGCACCAAGACCAATGCTCTTTCTACAAGATCCTACTTTTGTTGCTCTTCCCCAGAAGACCCCTCCCAAATCCTGGACAAAGATATCCACTCTGCCAGAGCTTACCTCCTGTCTTAGTCTGTCCCTCAGAATTCTTGAGTAGCAGCTCTCATCCTCCCCAGAGGCATTTTCTGGACTTTGCATCATGAAAATTGTTTCTCCTTTTTTTTTTGCCTATGTTTTGTTTGCCTATATCAGCCATCTTACTGTAGGTGACATGGGGATTTTCACAGGATCTGTCTGTAATCATTTCCCTTATCCCCATTTTCCAACCTAATGGAAGTATGTGGATTAAGGAATTTTAGTAAGGAAGATTCAGCAAATCTAATAGGAGAGCTACTTTGGTATAATCAAGTGGTCCTTAAAGGCAGGGCCAGCAAGAACCTCAGCACCATAAATGATGGATTATTCAGCTGTGTCCAAGAAGATAGACTAGGGTATTGACCCTGGAAACTACTGGCCAGCAAAGTGCATGGAAAATACATTATAAATCAAAATAAGGTCAGGAATGAACATAGATAATTCCTTCAAGTCCTATGAAGGGCTAAGGTCAGTGCTGGTCTTAGAAGAGGGGGAAGAAATGGATGAATAAAACACAAGCACAAATAACTTATTATTCATGACAGTATATAAAAACCACCACAGAAGATGCAGGATGAGACATACAGTTTTATATGGCTAAGATGGGAATTTGATTTGCTTAACTATGAATATTTCTTCCAAGATTTTGTTCTTTCTTTCTTCTTTCTTTCTTTCTTTCTTTTTTCTTTCTTTCTTCCTTCCTTCCTTCCTTTCTTTTTCAATTAGGGCAGGAGTTGGGAAGGTAGACAGGTAGCAAGGAACAAAAAGTCAACATGCCATTATTAAGCTTTCACCATGTGGCAGGCACTGAATTAACTGCTGAGAAGACAAATATGAGCAAAAAGACAAACAGTCCCTGCCCTCAAGAAGCTTACACTCCAATGGAGGAAGATAATACCTCCAAGGGAATTGAAGAGGTAAAGGCAAAGGCCTGAGAAGGTTTCCTTGAGGGGACGTGTTGATAAAGTCAGGAGAGTTAGGAGTGCAACCAGGAAGGGAATGAAACATGGCTGGCTTTTGCCGAGTCCCAAAATGGAGGTCACCTTGAAAGGAACTCACCCATGGGGAAATGGGGCCATAGAAGGGAGGGGTGTCCCAAGGTGAGAAGGCCCCTGATCCAGATGGAAGGAGAGAAGATAAATGGATGCTAATTTAAAAAATAAAATATTTTTAAAGTACAACAGACAGGGTAAAAGAAAGTGTTAGATGTAATCTAAGAATAAAAAATCTTACCGATTAGGTTCTCTCCTTCCTATTCAGATTGGATAACAGTCAGGTAATAGGTACTTAACAATATTATAGAGAGAAAGAGAAGAGGAACGTGGACAGGTCTATGCATCAGAGAGATTATCTTGACTGCAGACAGCACAGAGTCATTTTTTTTTATTTGTTCAGTTATTTTTCAGTTGTGTCAGACTCCTTGTGGCCCCATTTGGGGGTTTCTTGGCAAAGATACTGGAGTTGTTTCCCTTTAATTTTTCCAGCTCATTTTACATATGAGGAAACTGAGGCAAACAGGCTTAAGTAACTTGCCCAGGGTCACACAGCTAGTAACTATCTGCAGCCAGATCTGAACTTGGGTCCTCCTGACTCCAGGGCCTATGCTCTATCCAGTGGGCCACCTAGCTGCCCCTTAGGGTTCTTTTAAGTAAAGTGTTTTGTAAACCCTAAAGTAATAAAAAAAATTTGGGCTATAATTATAGTGCTAAAATATTATTTTAATTAAATGTAGGTTCATGAAATTTAGATCATCTAGTCCAGTCCCCTCATTTTATAAAAGAGGAAACTGAGGCTCAGGGAGGTAAGTCACACACGTTTCCTGTTCTCCCAAATTTACAAGCATTTATTAAGTGTCTGCCCCATTGCCAGGGACTGTGCTAGGCATGTGGGATATGAAGACCAAAAATGAGATAGCCTCTGCCCTCAGGGAGCTTACAGTCTTTAGGGGGAGACAACATGTACACATATAAGTATGTATTGAAAATTAATAAAAGATAATTTGTGGGGAGAGAGGCACTATCACCTGGGGGAGATCAGGAAAAGGGACCCAGAAGGATCGAATCTGAGCTGAGCTTTGAAGGAAACAAGGTACTCAGAATTAGAGGTGAGGAGGGAGAATGTTCCAGGCATGAAGAGCAGCCTGGGCAGGGTAAGGCAATGGGAAATGGAGAAGCCGAAGGGCAGTATGACTAAATCTTAAAGGGTATGAAGGAGA
Organism: Vombatus ursinus; assembly: GCF_900497805.2. NCBI lineage: Eukaryota > Metazoa > Chordata > Mammalia > Diprotodontia > Vombatidae > Vombatus > Vombatus ursinus. The sequence continues at coordinate 1,054,361 of NW_020954645.1, read as the reverse complement.
GTAATGTATGATAAGGCTGGAAAGGTGGGTTGGAGCTAGGCTGAGGACTTTAAATAATAATAACAGCTAGCTAGAATTTATATAACATTTTAAACTTAGCAAGGCACTTTACAAATATTATCTCATTTGATCCCTCACATAATGCTGGGAGAAAAGTTCTATTATCCTTATTTTACAGATGAGAAAACTGAGGCAGAAATTGAGGGACCTGTCCAGGGTCACACAGCTAAATTTCTGAGGCTGAATTTGAATTTAGGTCTTCCTGACTGCAGGTCTGGCATTCTATCAACTGTCTCCATTAAATGCCAAACCAGCATTTTGTATTTGATACTGGTGGTAATTGGGAGCCATTGGAATTTATTAAAAGGGAGTGACATGGTCAGATGAGAAATGTGACTTTGGCAGCTATATGGAGGATGGATTGGAGAGGGAAGAGACTTGGGGCGGGCAGCCTTTAAGGTATGGCATTGCAATAATCCAGACAAGAGCAATTGATCTAGGGTGGTGGCCATTGATGTGGAGACACTAGGACCTTGAACACTCTCTTTGAAAATCACCAATGTCACCAGTATGGCCAAGGAATAAATCCATTTCCTAGCATTCAAATCCCTCTACATGCTGGACCCAAATAATTCCTGCCATATCTCCCACTGTTCCAAATCCTGGGCCTCCTGCTCCAGTAAGGAATTTCTCCTGGCCCTTTTCCCTCCTCTCTTCCTTCCCAAATTCTGACCTGCCTTCATCATCCAATTTAAGCTTTTACTGACCACATCAGCCCCAAGTAAGATTTTCCCCTGAGTTCATCGAATCTATATTAGTTCTTAGTTTAGTACTTTAGTACTAAATTTTGGTACTTTATTTAGTACTTAGCATATATGACCCTGTGATGGGGCAGCTAGGAGGTGCAATGGATAGAGCGCTGGGCTTGGAGTCAGGAAGACTCATCTTTGTGAGTTGTTTGACCCTGGGCAAGTCACTTAACCCTAACAACCAGCACACCCTGTGTAGCAGCATCCCCTGGTCCTGTTATCCTATATGAGGAGGCAGGAGGCTTAAGGCTTCCCTCCAGCCTTACCTCCATCATACCTTTCAAGTACCCAGAGAGATGTTCAGCTGGAGATGTCCTATGGTCTTCCTTTCCTTCTTCTCACCCTCACAGTCCCAGATCTTTAGTGTTCTGAATCCCTCCATTCCCGAACTTCACCCTCTAATCCTCCTAACAGTTCTTTCCCTTCCAGTTTCAACCTCTACCCATGCTCAGGGCTCTCAACTCTTGACCCCTCTCAATGGAATCCTTCCTCTGAGGTATGTGGGGACCAGGGTAAGGAGAGGGAAAGGACTTCCTGGCCCCTGACCCTTAGGTCCAGGGGCGAGTGCCCCTTCTGAAGGTGCTACCAGATAACTTGGGCGGCTCAGAAGTGACTGGCGGGTGGATCCTGGCCATAATTAGGTAATGGGCCTGAGCTTCTCAGAGTGGGGATGGTCGGGGAGGGGGACTCTCCCATGGGTAGGCTGAGTTTGCCTTGGCTGGGCGTTCAGGAACATAAACGCGGGCAGCCCACTGTATTTCCAGCTTGTTGCCATGGAATGGAATAATAATTGGGTGATTATGGCTGTGCTCTACATATCTTGAGCTCTTCCAGCTCCAGGGAGAGGCCTCCGGGCTGGGGAAGGGACCCACAGGCACACACACATGCCGTCATCACCTTGTTTAACAAGACAAGGCTCCTTCCAACAGCATCTGGCCAGGGTTGCTGGGGCCTGTGCTCAATAATAATGATAACAATAACAATGATAATCATAACAATAACTCCTATTTCTATGGTGCTATGAGGTTTATACTGCGCTTTTTTTCCCCAACAACCCTCGGATAGAGGGAGGGCAAGGATCATTGTTCCCATTTCACAGATGAGGAAATTGGGGCCCAGGCAGGTAAAATTATTTGGCCAGGGTGGCAGGGCTGGCATTCTAAACAAGGTCTTCTGATTCTAGGTCTCCTCTTTTCATTCTTATACCAGGCTGCCTCTGCTTCTGATCAAGAAAAACTCCCTTAAAGATTGACACTCTAAAGCACTGTTGGAGGAGTTGTGAATCAGTATGATCATTTCAGAAATCAATTTGTTACTATGCAAATGTAACACAGGCTTGGCCCCCACTGCCTGAAGGCCAGGTAGGTTAGACTTCACCATTTGACCCACAGGGTTCTCCTGTACCCTTAAAAGAATTGGGAGGTATCTAGACACCTAGGTGTCAAGGTGCCCCTGCAAATGGCTCCAGCCACCACTGATGCTGTTCCCTTGTTGTAGAGGGGTGTCTCCTTGCACTCAGTTCATTTAGTCACCAAAAGTCCAATTAGCTTTTACGCAGAAATATTTACTTCAAAAAGTATCATCACAAATACATAAACTTATTCCCCCTAACAGGTGGGGCTTGATCCCCCTTCCTTTATATCACCTCATTCTCTAAGGAGGGGAAAGGGTTTAGGTTCATAGTTTAGCTCAGTGTCTATAGCTCATAGTTACAATTTCAAGTCCAAAATTCCCCTTGGGCTCAAGCCCCAGACACCCTGGCTTCTCAAGGCTTCCTTGAGGCCTGTCTGGCTGCATCATCCCATATGCAATCCTGGCTGGAACTCCCAGCACCCCAAACTGAAAACTATGATCAACACAGAATAGAAACAAAGACTCCCAGGCTTATTCCTAAGAATTGAGATAAAAGAGACAGAGCAGGGAAAGAAAAGTCCTTCCCCTATTGGTTAAGTTCTGTTCATGGCATCCTCATTGTGGGCAAACTGAGATGTCGCCCTCTGGACACAGCCAAGAGAGCAGTAGAAAGAGAGTGAATGGTTTAGTCTCTTCAGTTTCATAGAAGCAGGCAGCCAGTCAAAGGAGACTACCCCCACCCATGTGGCAGGGCCTCCATGTTAGGCAATCTAGGCCCTACAAGGGTGCCTCCATGTTAGTCAAACTGGGTATGCCCAGACATGGTTACACAAATAAAGTGACTAAAATGTTTATCCCTTTAACCCACTACTAAACTCACCCCCCAAAGAGGTCATTGACAAGAAGAAGGCCTCCGTATACATTTTTGTGGTGGCCAAGGATGGGAAACAAAGTAGACACTCATCCAATGGGGGATAATGAAATATTCCTGTGCTATTAGAAATGACAAATATGATGAATACAGAGAAGCAGGAAGTGATTCGTGGGAGCTGATGAAGAGTAGAGGAAGCCAAGCCAAGAAAACAATATACTCAATTGCTCCAATAGTGTATATGGAAAGGATGACTACTACAAAACAAACATCTGATTGTTGCAAAATGGCGGAGAACCAGCTTGGCTCCAAAGAGGAGATAAGAGAAGACACTTCCCCTCCATTCCTTTGCTGAAGTTGTAGGTCCATGGGCATGGGAAATTATTTTCAAGGACTTTTGATGTTTTGATCAGTTTTGCCTACATATTTTTTTTCTCATCTTATTCTTTTTCTTTTAAAAGAAATTCTTTGTAACATGGGATGGATCTCTGGGCGAGGGAGAGGAACACAGAGAATTTTAGGTGACGGAAAAACAAAAGATACAAAAATGTTTTCAATTAAAAAGAATAAGGTTCCATTAAAAGGAGGCAGACTCCTCTAAATGAGAGTCCTCTGCCCTGAGCAGACCACTTCTGGAGTACTGTGCTGTAATTCGTAGCCACGTTTAAAGAGGAACTTTAACAAGTTGCAGTGTGTCTAGAAGAGGATGACCATTATGGCAGGAAGTATTAGGTAATCTAAGAACCATTTTGAAGACTGGAGACATTTAGCTTGGAAAAGAGAAACCTTAGGGGAGGTATGATAACTGTTTTCAAATATGAAAGGGTGGCCAATAGAAAAGAAGGGTTTGATTCATTTTGCTTGGACCCAGAGCACAAAAGTGAGAACAGGGAGCGGGCATCGGACAGAGGAAGATTTTGGCTCCATAAAAGGAGAAATCATCTAACAATTGGAGTTGCCTCGAGGGGGACCAGCTGCTTAGAAAGGTAGTGAATCACTCATTATTGAAAGTATTCAAGAAGAGGTTGGAAGTTAACTTGTCAGGAAAGAGAGGAAGATTTCTATTAAAGTCTGCACCTAGTTATTTTGAGAATTAAGTGAGATAATATATGTAAAATACTATGCAAACTTTAAGTGCTATGGATATATTAGCTGTCAATGATGACAATTGGACTAGATGATCTTTGAGGAACCTTCTGGTTGTGAAATTCTACAAAAACTCTGATGCCATAACCCCTTTACCCCAGATGTCCCATTGCCAAATCAAAGCTCCCAATTCCAAAGGTATTTCCTCCTGCCCAGAAAGCCTTTACAAAATAGCCGCATCCCACAACAATCTATCTCTTCTCCAAGATCCTACTGTCTATACAACTGGACCATGCAACCTAACACTTAAAATTTTTCCCGTGTGGTTTTCTGTGAGTCCTGTTTCTCCAGTAGGGTTTGGGTCTTCCCAAGATGATAGATTGTTCTGTCTTCCTGTTTCTCTCCAGAGTGTCTCTCCAAATCTCACCACAGCAGCCAAATTAAACCATGGTTAACCCCTCCCCTCCCCTCCCCACCACCATCTTGGCTCTCCATGAAACTCACCACATTTAGAAGTTCAATGCTTCAGTTTTTCCGTTCTCTAAAAAAATGGACCATGGTGTTGCAGAAAGCGTTTTACATCTATAGATAGCAGACCTGGGTTCAAATCCTGTTTCTGCTACTTGCTACTTGGGTGTGTAATCTTGGGCAAGATTGTTCAACCTCTCTGGGCCTCATTTTCATCATTTGTAAAGAGATGATTTTACTTGTGTTTCTGTGGTGAAGGCAGAACTGGGACCAAGGAGACAAGGTTACAGGAGGCCAAACTGTAGCTCGACAGAAGAAAGAACTTTCTGAAAAAAGAACCACCCCACAGTGGACAAAAAGAATTTGAGGCTGCCACCTGTCCAGAACATTGAACACGGGGTTCCTTCTTTGGTTATCTATGGGCCTGGGACCAGATGACTGTCCAGGGTTTCTTCTAACTCAAAGATTCTGTGACTAAATCTAAGTCTAGAAACAAAGCAGATGATGAGAAGAGCTTCACTGTATGGTGAAAAGAGGTTAGGGTCACAAACTTATTATGTGACTCCTGGGGACAAGTCATAGAGTTCTAGAATGCCAGAGCTGGTGGCCATTTTAAAGGCCTTCTAACCCAACCCATTCATATTAAGATGATAAAACTGAGGCCCCAAATGGGCAAGTGACTTGCCCAGGATCACATGGTGTCAGAGTCAAAGCTTATTCCCAGCTCTCCCAGCACAGGGTCCTCTCTGTACTCTGTACGTCTGATTGTTCACCTAGGAAAGGAAGAAGATTGCAGACAAGTTCCACAGAGCCTGGGAGAGACACGAGATGTTCTTCTGCTCATGCCACTGAGTCAGCCTGTGGCCCTGGTTTGGATCCACCAGGTGGTTTGGTGGGGCCTCCTGAATGACAGTCTGTATCATCCTCGGGGAGAAGTGTGAATCTCTGATTGTTCTATGGGCCTGTGGGAAATATAACAGCCCCTTCCTGAGGCCTTTGGCCAGACTTAAAACTGAAAGGACCTTAGAGGTTACCTTGTCTAAACTCTTCATTTTACAGAGGATGAAATGAAATGATAATATAATCACAACAATAATAAAAATGGTTTCTATATAATGCATGTTATTTATCTATCGATCATCTATCTATCTATATCTGTCTACCTATCACTGTAATGTATTAGTTCTTTTGATCCTCACAACTATCCTGAGAGGTAGGCACTATTATGATCCCCATTTTACAGATGAAGAAACTGAGTGAAGTTAAGGGACTTGCCCAAGCTCACCCAACTAGTTTTTAAGGATTTAAATTCACTTTTTCCCAACTCTAGGTCCAGTACAGTATCCACTGAGCCACCTAGTTGTCTAACCTGTACATAAAGGTCTCATTGGAAGTCCTTAGTCAAAGGCTGGATGGGCACTGCTTGAAGATGCATCACCCAGGGGATTCTTGGTTAAGTATGAGTGAGGCTCAGAAGACTCAAAGGCCTTGCCAAGAGTCACAATCTGACTGGTGAGTTCCTGCCTGGCACTGCCATTTCATGAAGAGACCAAGCCATGGAAGCTCACTTCTATCCCAACTCTGCTCCTTTTCCACCTATGAGCAGCCAGCCTTCCCAAGATGACTCAGACCCTTCAGTCCCTCCTGGAATTGGTGCATTCCCTTCCGACCCTAGGATTTCATGAAGAGCCCAGCTCATCCATACTCCCTTCTCTCCTGGCTTTATTCTTGACTGCAGATTTTTCAGCCTTGCCTCATGGTGTCTGCTCCCTTTTTCATGTTATCTTCCCCCATTAGAATATAAGCACTTTGAGGGTAGGGACTGTCTATTTTTGTTTGTATTTTTATCCCTTTAACATAATACTTGGCATATAGTAAGCACTTAGAAAATGCTGTATCTATCTATCCAACTTTCATTCATTTTCTCTTTCTTCTCTTCCTTCCTTCCTTCTTTCCTTCCTTCCCTTCCTTCTCCTTTCCTTCCTTCCCTCCCTTCTTCTCTCCCTTCCCTTCCTTCTCCTTCTTTCCTTGCTTCCTTTCTGATTGTCCATTTATCTATCACATACTCCTGGAATCCAGACCCAGGTTCTCTGACATTAAATTTAGTGACCCTTCCATTCATCACAGTGCCTCTATTCTTTGTTCTTGTTTGGAATGTCCCCACCCCACTTCTGGCATATACAAATCTCCTTGGTTTTCCAGGACCTCATTTTGTGCCCCCCCTCTTCCAGGAAGTCTTCCTATACAGATTCCTGTTGGTGTTAGTGTCTTCTCTTTATTGACTATCTCCAATTTATTCTGTCTGTAGCCTGTTTGTACATAGTTGTTGGCATGTTGTCTCCCCTTTTAGATTACATTCTCCTTGAGGGCAGCAATTGTCCTTTGCCTTTCTTTGTCTCCCCAGAACTTAGCACAGTGCCTGGCTCACCATTGATTGACTGACTATACCATCCCAATCCACACCAAACTTGCCCGTGTTGATCTACAGAAGGCACTTTCTGAACCATACCGCTTAGGCCTTTTACCACGTTACTTATGGAATCTTATCTATTCCTTCTCACTTGAGAGGTCCCCAGGGGGCAGGGCCTGGATCTCATTCTTGAGGAAACTACCACCAGCTCATAAACAAAGTGGAAAGTTGGTAAGGCCATCCTGAATTGAACTGAGTGGAGGTTGTCATGGAGGGAGCCTCTGGGACGCTCTGTCCTGTGGACTTCATCTCAAAGGGAGGAAGAGGAGCAGAGTTTACAGTGTGGTCACTTGGTTCTAGGGCCCATGGTCCCCTGGCCTCCTTGATCTGGCTAAACCCAAGGTTTCTTGGAGTCAGTGGGAAATGTCCCAGGGACTTGGCCTTTCCTTGCCTGCCCCCAGGCCTCTCTTGCTCCTTCCTCTTTCTCTGGGTGGAGTTTGCCCCTCCAACTTTGAGCTGACAGGCCCCTTTATGATTCTGTCAGTCCCACACAGCTCTGTCCCGCCAAATACTGGGCAGGGCCAGGCGGGAGGAGGCTGGGAGGAGAGTTCCCACAGCACCCCACCCTCCCAGCTCCACCAGGCCTCCTCCCAGACATCCTCCCTGGGCCATGAGCTCATCTCAAAATAGCCCATCCCCAGGCGTTCTCAGTGTTTCCCCTGGTAGACAACTGGGAAAAGGAGGAAGGGGATGGGCCTCTCAGAGCTTGCCCAGTTTATTCTTTGGCCATTATAATAATAATAGCTCAAACTTCTACAGCACTAGAAGGCACATAAAGTGCATGCCTCATAACAACAACCCTAAACAATGATGGCCATTTTATAGATGAAGAAACTGAGGCTAACAGAGGCCAAGTAAGGCCACACAGCTAGTTAGTAGTATGGGCAGAATCTAGATCCCAATCTCTCCGATTTCCTGACTCCCTGACTCCCTGACTCCCAAACCCAGTCAGTGCTGGTTATATTACCTTATACTGCCACCGTCAAGAGAAAAGGACATGGAGTGGTCTGGGGTCCTGGAGTCTAGTTTTCATTCTGCCACTAACTGGCTGGATGACCCTGGGCTTGGACCTTTCTCTCACTGGGTCTCACCTTCCCATTCTGTAAAGTGAGGATAGACCAGAGCAATGTTTCCCACCCCAGACTCCATCTCTCAAAGTTCTAGCATGGACCCCTCTGCCTTTCATTTTCTCAGGATTGTGACCCTTAGATGCTCAGGGTGCTGGCATCAGGATCTGGGTTTGAGGAACAAGAAGAAGGAAAAAAAAGGAGGAGGTGGTGGCCTCATTTTGGCAGCATGATAGGTTTTAAGAAGGAAGGACCTTTGGTGGTTAAGGTTTTGTGTATTTATTCTTTGCAGACTAGCCTTAGTTCCTGGATTAGCTATTGGGAAACATGGGATCTGATGATCCCCCAGTTCCCTTCTAGCTTCACATTTTCCCCATGAGTCCTCATCCTTGTGAAAGGCATGCTCCCAGGTGCTGACAGTTGTATCCCTCCAACCACTGACATTTGTTAATAAGAATAATGGTAATAATAATAGCTATCACTCATATAGTACTTTAAGGTTTGCAAGACAATGTACATATATTATCTCATTTGATCCTCACAACAACCCTGTGAGGTAGATGTTATTATTATCCTCATTTCACAGATTTGGAAAAAGTGAGGCTGAGAGGTTGGGTGATTTGCCCAGAGTCATGCAGGTAGTAAGTGTCTAAGGTGGGATTTGAACACAGATTTTCCTGAATCCAAGTTCAATACACTAAACCATTGTATCACCTAGTTTCCTCTAAAACTCCAAATTAACGGTGTTTCTAGTATCTTTTTGTAGCCTCTTCAAGCATCAGGGTAATTTGCATGGTCTGGTTCAGTAACCAGATGATGGCAGGAAACAAAGTACCATGTTTCACTGCATAATCTTCACAAGTTTTACACCAAATTCTTGCCCAAAAGTGGGGTGCGACCATTATATGGAGCTGATATTACTTGTCTTTTAGTTTCCACCAGTCTTGCACCAACTTTTCACTCACTGAAAACTGTCTTTCTGCAGCTCTGTTTTTATGCTATTCAGCAAACACAATCACTTTCAGCTTGAAACCCACAGAATAGTTTTTATATTTACCCATAATCAGAAAGAAATGCTTTAAACACTAATGTATCACTGGCAGATGAACTACACATGTGACTTACTCATGGCAACTTCACCTGCCCACCCGCTCCCCTTCTGCCTACTACAGTTCTTTACTGGGTTGAATGATAATACCGTTAGTGTATTGCAGCACTCTAAACAAACCACGCAAGTTGGCTTTCAGAAATATACTGGCAATGTGGGTGCGCTGAGAATTCTAGGCATTGCTACTTACAATGCTTGAGAGCTAAATGTGTATCCATATGTCACTGGTGAATACATTGCGGCTCTATGCATTAAACAGTCCAAGGCATGCATGCCTTGACTATTTTATTCTAAAGGAGCTATAACACTTTAAAACCTAGAGAGACCCACTAAGTCAAAATTCAAGTGATAACATTTGACCCTCCTGCAGGCTGGACTAAGGTAGCGGAGGAACCAGAGGAACCTAGACTCAGAAAAGGAAAGAGGACCAAGCAGCAGAGGCCACCAAGCTTCCTGTGCTTACTGTCCTCGGTTAATCCACAGCTTATATGGCTCTACTATGAAGACATATGGCAGAAAAATCTTGCATACAGGGGAAAAAAAGGATATGTAGTCAGAGAACCTGAGGTTCAAATTCCAGGTCTGTGGCTTCCTAGCTGTGTGACCGCAGGAAAGTAACAACTTCTTGAGGAGCTCAGTTTTTTTTAATCTGTAAAAATGGGGGGGGGGGGGTTGTATTAGATGAGCCTCTAAGATTCCTTTCTGCTCTATATCTATGACCCTATGACCCTCTTCCCTGGCCTTGTCTAAAGGAAGCAACATTGTGTGACAGAAAGGACACTGGAATCAAAGGATCTGAGTTTGAATCTCAGCTTTGCCACTAAAACACCGTGTGACCTTGGATGTGTCCTCTCTGCTCTCTGAGTCTCACTGAGGATCCTGTAGGCATCTGACATTCAATATTTCTAAAACAGATCACATTTTTTTTCCTGCTACAAAACCAGACCTCTTCAGGATTTCTCTATTACTGTCCAGGGCACCACCACTATCTTTCTAATCACCCAGCTCCACCATTTTGGTGTTATCCTGGATTCTTCTCTTTATCTATTGCTTACACTGTTCAATAAGTTGTCAAATCTTGTCATTTCTCACTTTACAACAGCTCTTTTATAAGTGCCCTTCTCTTCCCTCTACTCCTACAGCTACTACCTGAGTTGATTCAGGCCCATGTCATCTCTTACTTGGACTATTCCAATGAGCTCCTAATTGGTCTCTCCGCTTCAAGTGTCTCCTTTCTCCAAAGCACAGGTCTAGCTATGTCACCCCACTTACTCAGTAAACTCCAGTGACTCCACATTGATTCTAGTATCAAATACACAGTCTTCTGATTGGCATTTTAACTCTTCACAACCTGGCACATTTCTACCTTTCCAATATTCTTACTTCATCCTTCCACAGTCTCTATGGTCCAGCTATATTAATGGTGGCTTCCTGGATGACGGGAAGTCTCCTTGTCTCTGTGCCTTTGCACTTGCTGTCCCCCACGACTAAAACAATACTCTCCCTCCTCACCATAAAGCCTCCTGGAATCTCTCATTTCCTTAAAACTCAGCTCACACCATCTTCTGGAGAAACCTTTCCTAGTCCCTGTCTCCCATTCCCATCCCAACAGCACTTTCCCTGCATTTCACTTATTCACTATCTTGTCATTTAGCCAAGTCAGTAAGCATTTATTGAGTCCCTACTAACTTCCAGGCAATGTGCTAAGTGCTGGAGATACAAAGAAAGGCAAAAGACAGTCCTTTGCTTAAGAAGCTCACAATCTAATGAGGGAAACAACATGAAAAAAAATTATGTTCAAACAAGCTGTGTACAGGATAAAAAAGAAATAATTAACAGAGGGAAGGCACTAGAATTAAAATTGAGAAAGGCTTCCTGTAGAAGGTAAGATTTTAGTTGGGGCTTGAAGGAAACCAGGGAAGCAAGAAGAAGGGAGACCATTCCAGATGGGAAGGACAGATAGAGAAAATGGCTGGAGTTGAGAGATGGAAAGTCTGAATCAAAGAGTACTTCACGTGGTGAGGTATAAGATGTAAGAAGACTAGAAATGTCTTGGGGGGTGGGGGGAGTGGGTAAGTTATGAAGGCTTTGAAAGCCATACTCCTGGAGGTGATAGGGAGCCAGGGGAGTTTACTGAGTAGTAGTGTGACATGGTCAAACCTCTGTTTTCGGAAAATCACTTTGATGGCTAAATGGAAGATGTATTGGAGTGAGGAAAGACTTGAGGCAGGCAGACCTACCAGTAGGCTATTGCAATAGTCCAAGAGTTAGGTGATGAGACCCTGCACCATGATGGTGGTAATGTCAGAGAAGAGAAGAGAAGAGAGTGTACTTGAAAGATGCTTCAAAGGTATAATTGACAGGCCTTGACAACAGTTTGGATATGGGGAGGGGGAGTGAGAGATAGTGAGGAGTTGATGATGTAAGCTTAGGGGACTGGGAGGTGGTACTCTCAACAGTAATAGGAAAGTTTAGAAGGGGGGGAGAGTTTAGGGAGAAAAATAATTAGTTCTGTTTTAGACATGTTGGGTTTTAGATGTCTACTGGACATCCATTTCAAGGCAGTTGAAGATGTGGGAGTGGAGGGTAACAGAGAGGTTGGGGCAGGATAAGTGGATTTAAGAACCATAAGCATAGAGATGGTAATCCATGGGAGCTGATAAGATCACCAAGTGAAATAGTATAGAGGGAGAAGAAGGTCCAGACTGAACCTTGAGGGATACCCATAAGTATTAGTGGGTTGTGACCTGGATAAAGATCCTACAAACACATATACCTATATATACCTATCCACACATATATGTATGCATGTACATGTATATACCTATATACACATACACACATATACATATACTGTGTCTCCCATGACAATGTAAACTCCTTGAGGGAAAATGGATTTTGTTTTTGTGTCCCCAGCACTTAGCATAGCATCTGGAACACAATAGGTACTTAATAAATGCTTGTCGACTGACTGATAAGTTGTAGAAGTATGGCAAGAAAAAAAAAGAGTTAATTAAATTTTAAAAATATGTAATTAGGTCTCAGCCTCTACTCCTTACTACTTGTGTGACCATGGGCAAGTTATATAATTTCTCTCAGCCTCAGTTTCCTTTTCTATAAAATGAAGTGGGACTAGATCCATGCTTCTCAACATATTATATCTGGAGATTCCCGAGACCCTTTCATGGGAGTCCATGAGGTCAAAACTATTTTCACAATAATACTAAGATGTTTTCATTTCTTAATATGATCAACATGGACAGATATAACCCATACAAATGAAAGCTCTTTTGTGGGATGGTCTGTAATAATTTTTAAAGCACGTAAAGGGGTCTTGAGACCAAAAAAAGTTTAAGAATCACCAAATTGGAATATTTCTAAGGTTTTTCCAGCTCTGAATCCAATAAAGTTTATATCCAGCAACAGTACCCTTTCAGAAAGTCCATGAGGTCAAACTATTTTCATAATAATACTAAGATGTTTTTATTTTTTAATATGATCAATATGGGTAGATATAACTTGTATAAGGGAAACTCTTTTGCAGGATGGTATGCAATAATTTTTAAGAGTGTAAAGGGGTCCAGAGACGAAAAAAGTTTAAGAATCATTGCATTAGATTATTTCTAAGGTTGTGAATCCTATAAGGTGTACTAATACCCAACAAGGCTAGTTAGGTGATGCAGAGGATAGAGTACCCCACCAGAATTCAAATCTGATTTCAGACATTCACTAGCTGTGAGACCCTGGGCAAGTCACTTAACCCTGTTTGTCTCAGTTGCCTCACCTGTAAAATGAGCTAGAGAAGGAAATAGCAAACCTCTCCAGTTTCTTTGCCAAGAATGGGGTCATGAAGAGTTAGACACGACTGAAAACAACCCTGAACAACAATAACAAAATACCCAACAACAGTACTACATATTTACACCTATGAGTCATACCAACACTAAAGGAAGGCTCATTTCTTCATACCATACTCTGATCAAGCTACTTTTCTCTGCTTCCTCTTCCTAAATTTAAGGAAGACTTGTTCTGCTGTGTCCATTTCACATGATTAAGCAAGATCCTAGGTAATAGGTAATAGACTAAGGGAGAATCGGAACTGATGAGCTTTAAGATTCCAAGTTGCATCTCCTCCTCTCTTCCACCTCTCAGGTGAATTCTATCTCCCCTCCCCCTTTCCCAGGGTCGAAGATGCCCAGATACACACCATTGTGACCTACCTTTGGGCGGGCCAATCCCCACCAGCCTAACTCTAGGCTTTGAGAGCATCTTCCCAGTTGGCTAGCGGCCTCTATAAAACTTACCTCTTTGCCTTCCTAGCTCCTCAGAGATGCCAGGTTGCTGAGCGGGGATTAGGTGTGGTGAGTGTGGGAGAGAACGACCCCGGGGAAGCCTCGCGGCCTTAGCGGCCGTCCCCCCCCCCACCTGACGACTGGGCCACGGTTGGGGTGGGGGGCCGGGTGGGGGGGGTGTGGAAAAAGGAGCAGGAGTGGCTGGGGCTCCGGAGGTCAGCGCTCCTGGGGGAGACCGAGATGAAGAGTGCCACCTCTCCCGCTGTGGTCACCGCCACGGCCCAACCTCGACCGGAGGGTCTCCTCGTTGGCTCTGAAAGCAAAGGGGTCGAGGCCTCTTCCACCCTGGTTCCGTCCGGAGAGAAGAAAGTGCTTGCTACCAAGGTCTGGGGGACAGTGAAATGGTTCAATGTGAGGAACGGTTACGGCTTCATCAACCGGGACGACACCAAGGAAGACGTCTTCGTTCACCAGACGGCGATCAAGAAGAACAACCCGCGCAAGTACCTACGGAGCGTTGGGGATGGCGAGCCGGTGGAGTTCGATGTGGTGGAAGGGGAGAAGGGCGTGGAGGCAGCCAATGTCACCGGGCCCGGAGGCGCCCCCGTGCAAGGGAGCAAGTACGCGGCTGACCGCAGCGAGTACCGCCGAGGTCCAGCCCGCAGCAGCGGAGGGCCACCCCAGCAGGCCCCCCGCAAGAGCCGCACCAGCTGTCCGAGAGCCGAAGGCCCCAAGAAGCCCGCCGACGGCCCTCCGCCGGCGGGGGAGCGCGACACGTGGAACAGCTGCGTCCCCCGCCGTCCATCTTACCCATTCCACTTTGCCCGTCGGTCGCAGTATGTGGCTCTGGCCCTGAGACGAGGTCCGGCGAACGGCGCCGACACCGAGCTGGCGGGCGGTGGGGAACAGAGCCGCGTTGGCCGGCGTGGTGGGTTCCGGGAATGGAGGCCTCCGCTGCGTGGAGCTGGGGCCGGTCGATGGGGACCCACCATGCGCGCTGAGGGGCCGGAGGACGAGAAGGAGACCCACAAGGGCAAAAGGATCCGGAGCCAGCAGTCGCCACAGCGCCGTTTCCGCCGCCACTTCAGCTACCAACATCGCAGGCCTGGCAACCCCAAGCCTCCCGAGGGTCGAGAGGCCAAGGCTCTGCTCAGTGCTGACATCGGGCCCCAGGCCAAGGACAACAGCCTGGAGAGTGGACACGCATAGAGGCCACTGCCCAGGGCAAGCCCAGCCCACCAGCAAACCACGGACCAGCTTTTAAGCAGGAAAGGGGAGGGATATTTTGCGATTCCGGCCTGAAAAACCTACCAACACCTTAGTTTGAGTTTTCTGTTTTTGCAAATGACGGAGTCCATCAGGAAGGAGAGAGACATAAGAGAGGGAGAGAAGGGAACATACCTAGGAGGCAGTAGTGAACTTTATGTTATTCTCGCGGGGTTTTTTTGGTTTTTTTCCCCCTTTTTCCATTTGTGTTTTAAGTTTGAGTTATTTTGGGAATTCCCTTATTGATTTCTTTCTCCAAAACCTCTCCTCCCCTGAACCCCCTGCAATGTCATGGAGAATCTTTTGGGTTTTTTTTAATTTGCTTTTTTTCAAGATACTGGTGTGGGTTGGTTTCTTTCCTGCCCCTCCATCCCCTCTCAAATGAGTATCTCCCTGGGCAACCCTCCCCACCCCTCCCCCTCAGGCAAACTCGCAGGCACACATTAATTAAAAAAAAAAAGGTCTTAATTTTAAAAGAAAGTTGCCACGTCTCTGATTTGATGGCACAGAATCTGTGTATCCTGGGTTGGGGAGGAGAAGGCGGGGGGCAGTGGAGCCTTGGAGAAATTCTATCTCCAGGAAAGTGAGCTGAGGAAGAGCTAGGGGCATCGTACATATCCAGTCCACTAATCTATTGGAGAGGTAATTTGGCCAGAATCTAAGATATAGATATGTATTTCCCCCTCCCCCTCCCCCAATATCCTATTTGTTACCTATGAATTGAATATACTCAAGAATTTGTAACTGTTAAAGTGGGGCTTTGTCCCAGGGCATCAAAATTTTGAGGAGCTAACTTAGTACCCTGCTCCTTTGGCAGCTGAAAAACAACAGGAGCTAGTTAACCTAGTTAGAACAAGGTTATATAAGCAGTCAAAATTCCACCTTTCTTCCTAGGAAGCTACATTCCAGGTGAGCCTTCCTAGCATGGTCCTGTATATAACCCTCCACTTCACCATAGGCACTCATCCCCAAGCACAGGATTGCTAGTTATATGTCTAATATCTGACTTCAGTCCTTCAGCCTTGACCTCTGTGCATGCCCAACTCACTATGTGAACCTGAACAAGTTGTTTTCATTTCTAAAGTAAGGGTCATAAAGTCCTTTCCAACTCTGACATTCTAGGATATCCCTCCCCCTGCCACTTAGGACCCTCCTTCCCCATCTCTCACCTTGCTTTATTTCCTGGTGTATAAAATGAACAAGAATTATACTTACAGGTATGTCTTTAATGCATGTCTCCTACATGTCTGACCCTGTGTTAGGAACTGTAGGGGAGACAGGAGGAGAAGGTATGGTCTCTGCCCTTGAGGGGCTTCACAGTCTGGTGGAAGAGAAGACATATATGGAGACAGGAAGCGTAATCAATGTGGGAAAACGAAGTGCCAAGCTGGGTCCAATTGGGAGCTAGGCTGTATAGCTCTCACTGTACTGTTAGAACGAGGTAAAGGGTGGTCAGCAGAAACCTCCTGGGGGAGGTGGTGGGTCATGAGCTTAAATCAAGGACTGGAGTCATAACATTTCTTCAAAGTCAAAGCATCCAAAATACTCTCTTATTCTTATTCTTGCCCTGCCATTTCTTGAGTGTTCAATATTATTCTTCCTAAGAAACCCAGTGAGCAGGAGAAGAGAAACAGTGATTTCCTTAGGAATCCCAGCTGTGGAAACAACCAAATCAGATTCTTTCTAGGGGAACTGGAGGACAGGAGAGGATCTACTTTGAAGGATTAAGGGATCTGATTTGGAGGACTACAATTCCTGTGGGCTATGGAGAAAACTAAAAGAAAGAAATGTAGTGGGGTGAGGGGTGGAAGGGAGGGATGGTTTGAATTTAGTTGATGCTTCAGGCCTAGGGCAATGGGGTGGGGGGAGAAAACAGTGTATTGTGAGCTGGACTTGTTCCCATAGCAATAGAACCTCTACCCACACCCTAAGACTGGGAGAGCATTGTGACATGCAGCCCATCTCCTTCCATACCTTTAGCTAAGGTATATAAATTTGGGGTAAATGGGATGATGTGGGTGTAAGGTGTGTTCAGGGAAGATTAGTACCTCTGGTGTGAAGGCTGCCGAGCCCTTTTTAGGGCTGCTTTCCATCTTTAGTGTCCACCTGTTCCACCTAACTCTCACCTGTGGCTCTAAGAAGCTGTAGCATCTTCAGTGGCCACACCCCAGTAAACCATTTCAGCAGACGGGCTCAACCAGGATGAGGGTAACTCAGTGATCTTGAACCTGTTGGTGAGTTAGGGGGGTGTCTACCCCAACCATGTGAAGACTTCCCTGGTGGAATGGGTAGATGAAAACAATTTGTTCCAACAGCCATGAAAACACAGATGCCTGTGGAGCACTTAGAGCTTGGTTAGACATTGAAGACTCCAAGGTCATCCACGGCATCTTGAGCCATTGCCAATCATCTTGATTCTGTCCTGCCACTGGACCGTGATGACTCTGGAGGAGAGAGTGAGGCCGACAACTTTGTGCAATTCTGCCTCACTTAAATCTAATTTACACATGAATCAAAAGACATCACCCATACCATTTTGCCATTTTACCTATCTCAAAGTCCTGTGGCAACAGGCAATTGACAAAGTAGCAGGTGTGGATACATTGGGAGCTGTAGTCACGACCCTGCACACAGGTGGCCCAGGCCATTGGGTCATTGATCTCACTGGAAGCCAGCCCCTAGGGTGTCTGAGCAGCCTTTTAAGGACTGCACCGTTCACCTTCTGGTATGAGGAAGGGGCTAGAACAGGTGCCCTGAAAATTGTCTGCTTATCCAACCCTGCCTGATTACCATGGAAGGTAGGGAATCCCACTCTGCGGTCAAAACACACACACACACACACACACACAAATGTACAAAAACATCTGCAAAGACTATTCCATTCACCATCGGCACATGGAATGTGCACACGTTTATAGACAACACAAAATCCAGCAAACCTAAAAGATGAACAGTTTTTGTTGCAAGAGAACTCAGCAGGTATTGCATCTAAATAGCAGCCCTGAGTGAAACAAGGCTGGCAAAGAAGACCAGCTTATTGAAGTCAGAACTGGATATACGTTTTTCTGGAGTGGCTGCAATGAAGGGGAGCACCATGAAGATGGTGTAAGTTTTACAATCAAAACCAATCTAGTCAATGTTTGTATGCCTACCAAAAGGAGTGAATGACAGGTTTTTATGACAATGTGATAGCCACTTGAAGGAAAACATCATGCCACCATTGTCAGTGACTATGATCCCACTATGATGAACCCTGATGAGGTCAAAGAAAAATTTTATGAAGACTTGGAGACCCTTATTATCAATGTGTGCCAAAAGAGGACAAGCTTATAATTCTAGGTGACTTTAATGCTAGAATAGGCTCAGATTACCAGACTTGGCAGGGAGTCCTAGGTAGGAATGCAGTTAGAAACAGCAACAGCAATGGTCACTTACTACTGAAGACTTGTACATCTCATGAACTTCTCATTACCAACACTGTCTTCCATTTACCTAAATGCAATAAAACTTCATGGATGCACCTTCGCAGCAAACATTGGCATTTAATAGAATATGTGATTATAAGGAAAAGAGACAGACAGAATGTGAGAGTGATGAAGGCAATGTGTGGTGCAGAGTGCTGGACTGATCATAGACTTATCCTCTCCAAGCTAAATATTCACATTCAAAAAAAGCAGTATTCCCAAGGCAAAATGACTACCAGGAGAGTTAATGTCAACAGCTTAGAGCTCTTCTTAGAGTGGGAACAGTTAGTTGCTGACTTGGAGGGAAAGTTGAGCCAGCGCACAGTTGGTAACAGTGAAACAGAAAAGAAGTGGGCAGTTTTCAGAGATCTGGTGTATAGCGCCACATTTGCTCATCTGGGTCAGAACACTCACAAACATCAAGACTGGTTTGATGAAAATGATGGGAAAATTCAGAAGCTGCTAAATAAAAAATAAGAACTCCACAGGGTTTACCAGCAGTTCATCCATCTCTAAGAAGGCAACATTTAATCCCATCAAAAGTAAAGTACAAGCAAATCTTAGGGAGATGCAGGATTCTTGGCTCAGTAAGAAGGCAGATGAAATTCAGTTCTGGGCTGATAGTAACAATCCAAAGCATTTTTATGATGCCCTGAAGGCTGTTTATGGACCAAAGACCTATGGTGCATCTCAACTACTCAAGTGTTGATGGAGCCACATTGATTAGTGATGAGGACATGATCCTAGAGAGATGGGCTGAGCACTTCCATAGTATTCTCAACAGACCATCATCAATCAATTCTGAGACCACTGAGCATTTATTTACCTTAGGTTGAAACCAATCCCTCCCTAGCTGAAGTTCCAACTGAAGAAGTTTTGAAAGTCATCAGGCTCCTTTTGTGCGGCAAGGCACCTGGTGCTGATTCTATTCCAGCTGAGATCTACAAGGTAGAGGGTCCATTGCTCATACAAAAGCTGACTGAAACTTTCCAAGTTATGTGGCAAGAGGAGGTTCTCCCCCAGGAGTTCAAGGATGCCTCCACTGTCCATCTCTATGAAAGTAAAGGAAATAGATTGTCCTGTTACAATTGGGGGTCTTTCTCTTAGTCATTGCTGGCAATATTCTTGCCAGAGTCCTCCTCAATAGGCTAATCTTTCACCTGGAAGATGGTCATCTACCTGAGAGCCAGTGTGGCTTTAGAAAGGGCCAAGGAATGGTCAATATGGTGTTTGCTGCCCAACAACTCCAGGAGAAATGCCAGGAGCAGAACAGAGGTCTATATAGAACGTTTGTAGTTCTGACCAAGGCGTTTGACACTGTTAGTCATGACAGCATGTGGAAAACTATGTCAAAATTTGGTTGCCTAGAGAAGTTCATCAGCATTGTACATCAACTTCATGATGGCATGCTTGCCCAGATTCTGAAGATCATTTGGCAGGATAAGGTATCAGACATTGAGGTCGTTTCTTAAACTAAACTGCCAAGTACTCAAACTGTATTGTAGGTAGCTCTAGTCTGATGGGCTGGCCATGTTGTTCAAATGTCAAACATATGTTTGCCTAAAACACTATTTTATGGAGAACTTACACAGGGCAAGCGTTCATATGGTGATCAGAAGAATTGAAACAAGGACACTTTCAAGGTCTTTCTTAATAACTTTGGGATTGATTGTGTGACATGGCAGACACTAGCAAAGAACCTCTCTGCATGGTACACCCACATCAGAGAAGGTGCTGTGCTCTGTGAGCAAAGCAGAATTGAAATAGCTCAAGAGAAATGCAAGATGTGCAGATTTAGAGAATCCTCCCCAAATGTTCACATGGACTATTTGTACCCGACCTGTGGTAGAACATTCCGAGCTCCTATTGGTCTGATCAGCTGCAGTTGGACACACTGAAGCTTGACTCTAGTGTAGTGATGTCATTTTTTTCCTCTTTGAGAATGAAGGACAACAACCAACCAGATGGGATGAAGAGAATTTTTAAAATGAAGGGAAAATAAAGAGTGGTGGACAGTGCCTGAATCTCACTCTCTGCAGAGCTGGCTCAAAGAGGGAAGAACATACATATATATATATATATATACACACACACACACATATATATGTATGTATACTCAGTTGTATATAGAAATGTAACTTACCCAATAGAGAAATAACAGGGAAAGGGGGAAGGATGACAAAATGGAGGGCAGATTAAGGGAGGCAGTGGTTAGAAGCCAAATAGACTTTGAGGAGGGACAGGATAAAAAGAAAAAGGAAGAAACAAAGAAAATGGGATGGAGGGAAAATACACGGTAATCATAATTGTGAATGGGAATGGGATGAGCTTACCTATAAAACGGAAGCAGATAGCAGAATGGACTAGAAACCAGAATCCAATAATATGTTGTTTACAAGAGACGTTCTTGAAATAGAAAGACACAGACAATTAAAATAAAGGGCTGGAGCAGAACCTAATATGGTTCAGCTGAAGTAAAAAAGACAGAGGTAGCAATCTCAGTCTCAGACAAAGCAACATAAAAAAATAGATCCAGTCGTGTCTGACTCTTTGTGACCCCCACGGACCGTAGCACACTGGACCCTTCTACTCTCTGCTATCTCCTGAAGCCTGTTCAAGCTCATGATTGTTACTTCCATGACACTATCTATCTATCTGATCCTTTGTTGTCCTGTTCTCCTTTTGAACTTCAGTCTTTCTCAACATCAGGGTCTTTTCCAATGAGTCCCATCTTTTCATTATGTAGCCAAAGTATTTCAGCTTCAGCTTCAGTATTTGTATTTCCAATGGATAGTCTCAATTAAGTTTCTTTAAATATTGACTGATTTGATCTTCTTTCCATGCAAGGAAGTCTTGTCTGTCACCACAATATAGAAGTATCAATTCTACAGTACTCAGCTTTCCTCATAGTCCAACTCTTTCTGCCGTAAATTACTACTAGAAAACCCATAGCTTTGACTATATGGACTTTTTTTAAGCAAGGTGATATCTCTCCTTTTTAGTATACTATCCAGATTTGCCATAGCTTTCCTTCCAAGGAGTAAACCTTTTAAAATTTCATAGCGGCACTTGTTGCCTGCAGTAATCCTTGAGCCCAAGAATATAAAATCTGACATTACTTCCATTTCTTCTCACTCTATTTGTCAGGAAATTATAGGACCAGTTGCCATGATCTTAATTGTTTTTTTTTAAATGCTGAACTTCAAGCCAGCTTTTCCTCTTTCCTCTTTAACCTTCATCCAGAGGCTTCTTAATTCTTCTTTACTTTTTGCCATCAGAGTGGTATTGTCTACATATCTGAGACTGTTGATATTTCTCCTGGCAGCCTTAATTCTGGCTTTTGATTCATCCAGCCTGTCATTTCACATGATTTACTCTGCATACAAGCTAAATAAATAAGGTGACAATATATAGCCTTGTACACACAGCCTTTCTCAATCTTAAACCAATCAGTTATTTCATGTTCAGTTCTACCTGTTGCTTCTTGACCCACATACAGGTTCCTCAAGAGATAAGTGAGGTGATCTGGTATACCCATCTCTTTGAGGAGATCACATTTTGTTGTAATACACACAGTCAAAGACTTTAGTGTAAACAATGAATCAGAAGTAGATGCTTTTTCTGGAACTCTCTTGTTTTCTCCATAATCTAGCATATATTCACAATTTAGTCTCTAGTTCCTGTGCCTCTTTGAAAACCAGCCTGTGTTCCTGGTAATTCTTGGTTCACATATTGCTGAAGCCTAGGCTTGTAGAATCTTAAGCATAACCTTGCTGGCATATGAAATGAGTGCAATTATCTGGTAATTTGGACATTCTTTGACATTACTCTTCTTTAGGAATAGGACTTAAATTGATTTTTTCCAATTTGGTGACCACTGTTGACTTTTCCAAATTTGCTGATATATTGAATGCAGAAAACTAACAGCTTGGTAAAAGAGGTGCAGAACAGCACTGGAGAAAATAACTCGTTATAAATTAGAATTGGCTAATTAGTAGCTAATGACCTCAAGAAAAGTCAAAAGGCTGAAAAAATAAAAGAAATTTTAAAATATCTCATAGGAAAAACAACTGACCTGAAAAATAGATCAAGGAGAGATAATTACAAATCATTGGTTGATATGAAAGACACACACACACACACAAAGAGCCTAGATATATTTCAAGAAATTAAAAAGGAAAACTGTTCAGATATCTTAGAACCAGAGGGTAAAATAAAAAAAAGACTGGTCATCTCCTGAAAGAAACACCAAAATGAAAACTCCCAGGAATATTGTAACCAAAATCCAGAACTGTCAGATCAAGGGAAAACTACTACAAGCAGCCAGAAAGAAATCAAATACTGTGAAGCCACAATCAGGATCATACAAGATTTAGTAGCTACCACATTTAAAAAATGGAGGGCTTGGAATATGATATTCTAGAAGGCAAAGGAGGTAAAATTACAACCAAGAATAACCTGCTGAACAAAACAGTATAATTCTACAGGAGGAAAAAATGGATATTTAATAAAATAGAGTACTTCCAAGCATTCCTGGTGAAAAGACCAGAGCTGAATAGAAAATCTGACATTCAAACACAAGATTCAAGAGAAACATAAAGGTAAACACGAATGAGAAATCATATGGGTCCAAATAAAGTTAAATGGTTTAAATAATTAACATATTCATATCAGTATATTCTATGGTTTGGCCACTTTTATGATTTGTACCATCTACATGGAAGCCTTTCCAACAGGTGGGTTGTTGGCACTTCTGATTTGTTCCAATTCATCTTGCTTTCTTGTGATACCAGAATGCAAAGGAATACTGCTTTGCTCTACTTTCTTCTTTTTCAAGCTTATCATCATTACAATTCTGAGCTCTATGCTGTGTTCTTCTTCACACTCCCTCCATCCCGCCATTTATTTTTTTAGATTCATTGGAGCCATTATATCACACTGGCAAAGGTACTAACTCAAGTCAGAGCCCAAATGAACCAACATCCAGGGTTCCTTCACAGCTACCATAGTAGCCTCAGAGTAAAGTCCTTGCAATACGTCACTCTAGCTGACCTTTATTTTATTGATGTTCCCCCATTTCTACCTCCTCATGACATAAAAAGTGGGTTGGGTTTCATAGGAATGGTTGTTGTTATTTTATTTTAATCATTCCATGTCTCAGGCCTAAACCAACCATGGTTTTCTAATAAGGGTTTATTGATACAAGTGAAGGTTAAAAATTTATATTCATAAGATTTTATAAAGATTTAATGATCTTATAGTCATCAAAAATAGTACGGTTCAAAGATAGAATTCCTTAGGGGCAGCTAGGTAGCACCACAGTGGATAGACCACCAGTCCTGGAGTCAGGAGGACTTGAGTTCAAATCCGGCCTCAGACACATGATATTCACTAACTGTGTGACCCTGGGCAAGTCACTCAATCCTAATTGCCTCACAAAAAAAAATTGGAATTCCTTTAATTTCTTCATTTAAACTATATCCAGTCTGATTTGTCTGACTCTTTTTTTAAAATTACTGTTTTTGTGCTAGTGCCCTTCTCAAAGCTATTGGCAGTAGTTGTTGCTTGTCTATCCCCATAGTCCACCTGCTTTCGGTTTCTTAGCATGGTAAAAGATAGGATCAGAATGACCCACCCTAGTCCCGATCAGGGAGAACTCAACCTAAGAAAGCTTTTCTTTTCATCAGTATGCTGTCATGATTGACTGATAGATACTACACTACCTACCTACTCTACTTCACCACAATTTTGTTGATATTTCTCATTTCTGTTTTCTTTAAGTTCAGAGAAGTCTGCCAAAATCTTAATGCTTACTAGCCTTTTGACCCAAAACGGAATGACTATGGGAGGACACATGCTCCTCATGCATAGTAGGAATGTGATGAATTGTTGTTTAACTGCCTGGGGTAGGAGAAGGGGAGTTGGGCTCCCTGACCAACCCCTCTCCATATCTCTTCCATTTCAAGATGCAATCACAGAAAGTAATAGGTAAACAATGAAGTGTTATTCTAAATGCAGAAACACACACACACACACACACACACACACACACACACATATATATATATATACCTTTTATCTTTTTAAGAAGTATGAAAAAAATCTGATTTAAATTGGAAGAAGTAACTCTCATTGACTGGTTGAAGATTAGCCATGCCCCTGGTTGTGTTTAAAAAGCTAAGCTTGTCAGCTCTGTAATCAATCCAACCAGAAATCAACAGCTGAGCAAAAACACAGCCCCTGAGAGAGAATCTCTCTTCATTTACCTCTTGGGAAGGAAGATGAGTTTCTTTCTATTAGCGAGGATAAACTTAGCAGAGGGGACTTACCCAAAAGGAGAGGTTATATCCAGCAAGAAGTATTTGACAAAGTTGAAACATTGTTGAAATGCATCAGGCGGGGAACAGAGACATACACTCTCCAGACATAGACAGACAGAGAGAGACAGCATTCCAGGTAGGGAGCAGCTTCAAGGAAAAGATCGCTGGCAGCAAACAGAACTAACCATAGATTCAAGGGGAAATTAGCCTTTGCAGTTGGGAGTTATAGAGAACTTCAGAGAGGAGCAGATCCAGGGACCCCAACTAAATAATGCACTTGGATGAGACACTGAGCCCTAAAATAAGTAGTGTGAGAACTTCATGGGGAAAGGACATCAGGGACCAACAGTATCAGTGGCATGAGTTGCTCCCCACATATGTGCCTTTCTGTTAGTGTCTATTCTTCTCACTGATGCTTTGTATATTTGTGTGAGTACATCCTAGGTTTTGGGGGGGGCGATATTTCATAGGTATTATTTTTGTGGTGCCATCTTGTTCGGTGCCTTTGCTTTAAGCTAAGTATGTCTATGGCTTGACTATTATAGGTGAGCACGTTGGTTGGGGCTCATAAGATATAATTGTAGAAGCCCATACCCACAGGATACTGTCAAACCTGCGGTATTAGCTACCCTTCAGGAAACCTTACCTCTGAGTGTGAGTTGGGGGGAAGGAATAGGAGTAGCTACAAAGGGGCAGTACCCCCTTTGTGATCTACTCTGAGGGCATGTCAGTCTGAGACATGACACTGTACCTTCCCGTCATGAATTAAATGAATTGGAAGAGAGGATAAAGAAACTAGGTACCTTTAAGTTCCCAGAAGATGGTGTAAACATTTGGTTTGAAGTGAATTCACAGAACATTTGACCCCTCTATGTTCAAATAGAAGCACAAAAGTTCTTTCTCAAGGCAAAGAAATTATTTGGGGTTATTTACTCTTTGTGGCCTTTGTTTTTGCCATTTTAGGGAAACTCCTGAAATTTGCACAAAACTTTATGATTCATATGAGTCAGATGATTGCTGACTCTGTGTGCAATCTTCTTGCAAGGAAGCTATGGATCACTAGTGAAAGAGAAGGAACTCGTTTATTTATTTCTTCATTTACTTATTGTGCAATCATGTAAATCATTTCCATATTAGTCATTTTGTACAAGAAGACTCAAATAAAAAAGAATGAAAGAAAGTAAAAAAAGAGCATACTTCAGTCTGTATTCAGACAGTATCTCTAAAGGTAGACAGTACGCTTCATCATTAATCCTTTGGGATTGTTTTGGAGCATTGTATTGCTGAGAATAACTAAGTTATTTATGGTGGTTCATCCCACAATATTGCCATTATTGTGTACAACATTATGCTGTTCTGGTTCTGCTGGTTCTGCTTACTTTACTTTGCATCAGTTCATGTGAGTCTTTCCAGGATTTTCTGAAATCATCTTACTTGTCATTTTTTATAGCACAATAATATTCCATCACAATTATATACCACAGCTTGTTTAGACATCCCCAAGTAATGAGCATCCCTTTGATTTCCAATTCTTAGCCACCACAAAAAAAGAGTTGCTATAAATATTTTTGCACAAATCAATCCTTTTCCCTTTTTTAAAAATGTCTTTAGGATATAGACCTAGCAGCAGTATTGCTGGATCAAAGGGTATGAACAGTGTTATAGCCCTTTGGGCATTAACTCATACATTTATATAATGAATCTTTTATTTATAACCTGAGAGGCTGGAAAGAGCTTCTGGGTTAGAAGTCAAAATTAATTCCTAGATTAGGAGTCAAAAGGGCTGGGTTAGATTCCTACCTCTGTGAGAAAATTGGCCTCAGTTTCCTAATCTGAATAATGATGGGTTTGAGCCAGAACATCTCTAAGATCCCTCCCAACACTCATATTCAAGGAATCAGAGAGTCTTGACTCTTCAGAATCTGGCTGACCTGGGTCTCCAGAGTCTCTAACCTAGGGCTTTTATCTTAATTGGAGCAAGAATGACTTGAGCTGGATAGAAGGAAGGAAAGACTTCATGAGAGTGAGAAGTGGCAAGGTTGATGGTTTTAAATTAAGACTTGAGTGGGTGTATTGACATATGCCTCTAATCCCTGATACTGGAGAAGCTGAGACTAGAGGAGGTCTTAAGCTTGGGTGTTCTAAGTTGCAGTAGAACAAAAGTCAATGAAGTGTCCTCATTAAGTTCAGCATTGATGTGATGAGCCCCCAGGAGTAGAGAACCACTAGACTGTCTAAGGAGGATTGAACCAACCCAGGGTAGGAATGAAGTAGCTTAAAATACCTGTGCCAATCAGAATGGTATAGAGCCAGGGAATGGCCCCTGTACATCCCCCTGGGCAAGATAGAGAGACCCAGTCTTAAAAAAAAAAAAGAGAGAGAAGGAGGAGGAGAAAGAAAAAAAAGAGGAGGAGGAGGAGAAGAAGATGATGATGATGAAGATGATGATGATGATGATGATGATGACAACTTGACAGAACACCTAGATCAACCAATCAACCTCTATCAGTATAAAAGAATTTCTGCTGAGGTCTAGCCTGTACTCATTCTATTATTTCCAACGAGGCAGTGTGTTGTATTAGGAAAAAGCCTTGGATTCGGAGTTGAAGAACCTGAGTTTGAATCCTAGCTTTGGTTCTTACTACTTCAGTGACCACAGAGAAGTCATTTCCATTCCCTTCTCATTCTGGGCCTCAGTTTCTTTTCTCTAATAAAAGGGTTGGACTTCAGGATGTCTGGGGCTCCTTCTAGGTCTAAATCCTACAATACTATGAAACACCACACCAAGCTCTGGCCTGGAGGACCTCTGGCAGGGTCCTCCCCACCACCTACAGAACCCCACGGAGTGGTGAGCATGAGGTCATATGGTTTGGTTCGTGGTAGCAAGGTTGGCTTCCAATGCTGCCCATCCTCCGCTCGAGAGTAGACCGCCCAGCTGCAGAGACAACACAGGAGGCAGGCTGGGAAATGGGCAGCCCACTCCGGAGGCTGACAGGCTCATGGGCTCCTTGACCTCAAGCTGGAAGGAACCTCAGAGAACATCCTCATCCCCCTGGGCTTTACAAATAGTCTTTCCCCATCAGACCTCACCTGAGTTCATCATGTAACATTGAGATACAGCTGTCTGTGCCTTGTTCTTCTTCAGACTCATTCCCCCTAGAGAGGCTAGGATTGTGTCCTATCTCCAGCTTTGTATCTCACTCTGGGATCTGCACAGAATAGGTATTTAACATGCTTTATGACTGTACTGAATTGAATTTAAATTGGGTTACTGGATGCCTCCCTTTGTCTTCTGCCTCTGCCTCCCCTTTCCCATGGTCTAGTGACCTCCCTGCCCTCACAGGTGCCAGGCCCTTTCTGTTACCTGCCTTAGTTTCTGTTTTCCAAATTTGAACCTGTTGTCCTTTCTGCCTGACTACAGAAGGAAAATTCAGCTTGGTGGAGTGGTGAGTACAGCCCTGAACTTGAAGTCAGAAAGACCAGTCATTTACTGGGCAAGTCACATAATAATTCACAACCTCAGTTTCCTCATCTGTAAAACAGGAATGATAATGGCAGCTAACTCCTGGGGTTGTTGTAAAGATCAAATGAAATAATGTATGCAAAACACTGTGAAAACCTTGAAGCATTGTAATCGTAATAATTTTTTTCACAATTTCCTCATTTCCCTCTTTGCCTTAGTTTATAGCTAATACCCATACCCCCTCCAGATGTTCCCCACTTTCCTCTCTCTGTCTCCAAATCTTCCCCATCCTTTGCGCTTCACCTAAATCTCACTTCCTCCAAGAAGCCTTCCCTGACTACTCCAGGCAGCACTGATCTCTCTAACCTCTGCCCACCTTGTCAGAGGTGCTATGGTAGGACTTCCAGCACTGAAAAAGAAGTGGGCCAAGTATGAACCAACTCCTACCCAGAGGGGGTCCTCTAAGGTCAGCCTTTCCCATTCAAAGATTTGATAAGTCTGTGAAATCTTGTAGCAGTCACCAATTCTCTTGTATCAAAAGATATTCCTTCATGACTGTACATGAGAAGGAAACCAATGCCCAGGATGGGAAATGACTTTCCTCAAGTCATGGAGCTAGGAAATAGCACATCAGTCAAGATGCAAACCCAACAAGTCCAAATTAAGGTCCTTGTAGGCCTTAAGGCACTTCTGTTGGTAGGGCCTTTGGGAAATAGATTTTTTTTTTTTTTTTACAAAAGTCCATCTGGTTTTGCAGTTTAAAAAAAAACTCAGAAAGTTATTTTCCTGTACTAATTTCTTTCATTTTTCATATCTTGGCTAATGATGGAAGCAGGGATATGTTGGAGCCAGCTCGTACCAATTAATTTTTAGTGTGAGCATTTATGAGTCTGAAATCATCACAGGTCAGGGTATGATTTATTGTTTTGTTGGTTGTCTCCTCTTAAGAAAGTGATGGGGAAAACGCAAATAATTTCGATTAAACTGAAAAGTGTATTATGCTTTCTGGGGGAGCTGGTTGTTAAACCTTCATCAACACATCCCTGGATGGAGAAGACCTTTGAAATCGTCTGTCCAGTCCCTCTCATTTTACAAATAAGGAAACTGAGAACCAGAGGAGTCATAACTCGACAAGATCCCCCAGGTAGTAAGTTTCATAGCTGAAATCTGAAGTTGGAGCCTTCGGCTTCCTATTCGGCATTCTCACTACTTTCCATGCTCACATGTTGGCTGCTATCATGAAGGTTATCTATCCCAGAATCTGAACGGAAGAAGGATCCCCAGATGATCTTTGTAGATGACCTTGTGCAGACTGTATCAGTAGTAGCAGCTGCTTCAGCTGCTGTGGTAGTAGGGATGGTGATAGCTGTAGTCATGATAGCAGTAACAGAGGGGGCTTCTCTTGTGGGCTGGCTAAGGATACCCTCATACTTGGTGCATTGGGAGGTATTTAGTTATTGGGGGAATGAAGGTCTGAACAAGGGGGGAGGATTGGGGGAAGGAGGTAGACAGGAAACTTTTTTTTTTGTAGGATTTTTAGGACCAGAAGGAACTTTAGAGAGCATCTAATCAGTTAGTCAACAAGCATTAATTGTTTACTGTGTGCTAAGTGCTGGGGAATACCATCCCCTCATTTTATAGAAGAAGAAACTGAGGTTCAGAGTAGTTGCCCAAGCTTGTACATTTGATGAGGAGGAAGGCCAGCATTCAGACTCTGGTGCTTAAGACCATTCATGTCTTAAACACTGGGAGGTGGGAGAAGGAGGGGCTGGGTGGTGGTGTTGAGGCTGGACTGGTGAGAGGGAGGGAGGTGGGGAGATTTAAGTCAGAATTTGGCAGAAGCTCCTTGATGTGAGACCTGGACTGGATGTCCAAGGAAAGGGGTGGAATTTCCTTTGATGGCGAGGTCCGAGGCCAGGGAGCCAGTAAACCTTCTCTTGGTTCAGCAGGTGGGGAAGCTGAGATGGAACCAGCCTCCCTCTCTTTCAGGAGGATTCATGACTGAGGCAAGGGGATGGGCCAGTTGTTTTCCCACCAAGCAGCCAGGCCAGCTGACATGTGGGGAATGGCTCCAAGAACAAGTCTGCCAAGTGGAGGAACTACATGGTGCCGGCCTCGCCGTGACCTTGTCGTTGTTCTGGCTGGCTGGCCCCGACCCCCGGTTCAAGAGGGCTTTGGCATCTAGTGGGGCTGCAGCCCTGGCTCTCTGTGCGGGGCCACCTGCCAAAGGCGTGGTCAGCCTGAATGAATGACTGATTCTGGGGCTTCTCCAAGGACCAGAAACAGACAGGCATGCTTGTTCACTTTCCCAAGGCCCAGAACTAAGCCCAGACTCCATCCCTCTGCTGGACCAGAAGCTGCCATTGGTAGCAGGGAATGATACCGCACACCCTGGGGGGATTCGAAAGTGTCCCAGGGGGATCTGAGAAGGAGGCAGCAGGGCCCTGAGACACTGAATATTGAGCTAGGACTCCTGAGGTTGCTTCTGGCCGGCTCAGAAAAGGGCAGCCTATTTGAATGAGAGTGACAGACAGAAGTCATTCAGCTGATCCCAGTCATAAAGTCAGCTCTAAACCTAGGTGGAGACTGAGTCCTGATCCTGGTACCACACAGACTAACCCCTGACTCTGGTCACTGGCCAACTCCATCAGAACGCCTGGTTTCTAGTTCTAGTTTGGATAGCAGCACATTGTGTGATTTTGGAGGACTCCCATCCCCACTATGGGTCTCAGTTTTCTCATTTATAACCTAGCAACAATGATAATAATAATTATTATCATAACCATGCTTATGAGAATGATGTCTATTTTGTACTGAAGGTCCCAGACCCAAATAAATGCTTCATTCCTGTTGTACCAGGGACTCATAGGATGATAGGATTCAGAGCTGAAAAAAATTATAGATGATGTCTTCTAGTCCAACCCCCACATTTTTTAGGGAGGGAAAATTACTTTCCCAAGGTCACACAGATAATAGGAAAAGAGAGGGGATCTGAGCATGGGTCCTCAAGATCACAGAATCTTAGAGGCAGAAGGAAATGAGCTCAAATCCTGCCTACTGCTTGTGACCTATGTAAATTTAGAGAAAGTTACATCACTTCTCTGGGCCTCAGTTTCCTCATGTATAAAATGAGAAGGCTGGGTTAGATGGTTTCTAAGACCAATTCGAACTCTATATCTGTCACCTCTACAAGCTGTAATGACTCTTAACTATTTTTTAATCAGTCACCAATCAGACCAGTTTTCAATCAGTCATCATGCATTATTAAGCTCCTACTATGTGCTAGGCACTATGATAAGCAAAGGGAATAAAAAGATAAATGTTTTCAAGGAGTTGACATTCTAATCCATATCTGTACAGGAACTGTTCTGTTGCCTTATCATCCAGGTTTTATTTGAAGACCTTCAGGGAAGGGGAGCTCACTACCTTCCAAGCATAGACATTCATAGAGTACCTGCTAAATGTACTGATGTAGGGTCTGCTCTGGTGCAGGCAACCTTTACTATTTCTGGACAACTTAAGTTTTGGAAGATTTTTGTTTTATTCCCCTTGAAATCAAACCTAAATCTGCCTCTTTGTAACTTCAATCCATTGTTCCTAGTTCTGTTTCCTAAGACAGGGAAAGTCGGGTAAGTCTAATGTTGTGACAGACCTTTCAAACCTTGAAGACACCTACTACCCTCCTCCTCACAACCTTTAACCTTTATTGTTTTCTTCCCCTGGCTAAACATCCCCAGTTTCCTCAATCCATTCTTCAGTGTGTACCAAATCCCAGGGCAATGAAGTAACTCTTCAATGAAATTGCATTGCTACCAGTGATCTCCAAAAAAACAATCAATGAGGTTCATCTGGACCTGATGAAGCTTCCAGGTGGCATAGTAGAGAGGGGAGTGCTCTTGGAGTCAGGAAGATCTGAATTAAAATCTGACTTCAGACGCTTACCAGCTGGGTGACCCTGAGCAAGTCACTTCATCTCTATTTGCCTCAGTTTCCTCAACTGTAAAATGGGGATAATAATAGCACCCACCTCACAGGGTTATTGTGAGTATCAAATGAAATAGTATGTGTAAAATGCTTAGCACAGTACTGACACAAGTAGGTGTTATTTAAATGTTTATTCTTCTCCTTCCCCTCTCCACCATGACCGTTCCCTTTGCCCTGACCCTACTCCTGGCCCTATTATGTCTTTATTTAACCATTGTAATTGGTCTCCTATGATGGATATTCTTGTCTCCAAGCTCTTCTCTGTCCAATATAGCTTTTCTATGCTGCCATACTCACTTTCATAATGCATGGTTTGAACACTTATTGAGTGCCTGCTGTATGCAGAGCCCTATCCCTGACCTCTTGTAGCTCACTAAGAGGATGAGACATCGATGCTCATGACTATAATACACAATACTACAATGATAAGCTCATTAGAAGGGGTGGGAAAAAATCTGAGATCTTAGATTTAGGTGTGGAAAGGACCTTAGAAGCTATCAAGTCCAACCATTTTATTTCATAGATGGAGAAACTGAGGCCAGGAGAGGTTAAAGGACTTGCCCAGGATGACATAACATAGCTGTGTCAGTATTTGAACCCAGGCCCTTCCTCACTCCGTGTCACTATCTACTCTACCGTGCTGGGTTTCACAGAGGAGACTTCCTGGAACAGCAGGTATTTGGGTTAGACTTCAAAGCAGAAACTCTTAACATTCTTTGAGTCATGGTCCCCTTTGGCAGTCGGGGAAAGCCTATGGATTCCTTCTCAGAATCGTGTTTTCAAATGCGTAAAATAAAATACATAAGGTTACGAAGGAAACCAACGATATTGAAATACAGTTGTAAAAATATTTTTTAAAAACACACACACAAGTTCATGGACCTCAGGCTAAGAACCCCTGCTTTAAAGGCTGGGCATGAATGAATTCAATGAGTCGAGGTGGGAGAAAATATTCTAGGTGGAGGCAATTATAATGAGCAAACGCATGAAGGCAGGAAATCTCAGGGCACACTCGGAGGGTAGCAATTAATCTAGTAAGTCTGGAAGGCTACCTCTGTGGCAGGGAGAAGTTGTGTGTGTGTGTGTGTGTGTGTGTGTGTGTGTGTGTGTGAAAGACAGAGAGAAAGAGACAGAGAGAGTCAGAGAGATAGAGACAGAGAGAGACTGAAACTGAGACAGAGAGAAACACAGAGAAATAGAGAGAGAGACAGACACCGACAGACAGACAGAAATACAGACAGACAGACAGACACACACACACACGCACACACACACAGAAACCAGGAGAAAGGGAGGGAGAATAGAGATAGACAGGGACAGAGATAAGAGAGACAGAGGACAAAGAGAGAGAGGAAGGGAGAGAAGAGATAGACACAGAGACAGAGAGAGAGGAAGGCAGGAAGAGTACAGACAGACAGAGACAGAGAGAAAGGGAAAAGAGAGTGAGGAAGGAAGAAGAGAGGAGAGAGACAGACAGACAGACAGAGAAAGAGAGGAGGCAGGGATGAATGTGAAGGGTACCAAAGAGTCAGAGAGGGAGGGAAGAAAGAGAAAGAAAGGGAGTAGAAGAAGGAAAATTTGGGGGAAAATGAGAAGAATAAGCTAAATGAAAAGGAGAGACAGAGAAATATTCAAAGAAAAATAACAGTGGAGGGCAGGGGGAGGGAGACAGAGACAGAGACGCAAAGAAGGAGGAAGGAAGGAAAGAGAATGAAACTGTTGGGGGGTGGGGAGTGGGAAAGTGGGAAAGAGAGAGCGTGAGAGAGAGACAGAGGGAGAGGAAGGGAGGGCCAGGGCAGGAGTTCGCTGCCACTGTGGCTGCCAGACAGGAAAGGATAAAAATCAGCATTTCCATGAAGACTAAACAGGTGGGAGAGGAAGGCCCCGCCCCTGAGGAGCCTTGTGGCCAGCCCCACCCAAACTTGTCCTGCTCTGCTCTGCCCACCCAGGGGGCACCCTGGTGTGAGTGTGTGTGAATGAGTGAAAGTTATGTAAATCTGTGCAACAGCCTGTGTGGGGGTTTGAGACAGTACCATTTGTATTCCTGCAAGGCTGTGGATGTGCACGAGTGTGTACAAGTAGAAAGGCTGTGGTTCTATGTGTCTGTGTGTGTGCAAGGAGGTGAGGGGTGTGTGATAGGTGAGTTTGCACACATTCTCTTCATATTCATTCTGTATTTTTTTACACATGTCCTTGTACTTTCCCTCACTGGAATGTGAGCTCCTTGAGAGTGGGGATGGTTTCATTCTTCGTTTTTTGTATCTCCAGCACACAGAAAGTGCCTAATAAATGCATGTGATTGACTGATTAATTGCTAAGGGTCTGTGTTGGATCGTGTAAGATAATGTCTCAGGGACAGCGATAAGAGGCTGTCTATATGCATGTGACTGTGTGATATTAAGGGACAGCAGGATATGAGTGTGCACCTAGATGCAACTTTGTGTGGTAGTGGGTGTTTCTGTATGAGGTCAGTTTGTAATTAAGGCAAATTAAAGCAACATTTAAAAACTGCATTATTTCAGCAACAGGAAAAACAGAGGTTGTCCACTCTGTAGGGGAGAAGCAAGTTCTCAAACCCAGGAAGGAGAATCTAGTAATGGGAGCATTGAAAAAAAAGTATATGAGTGAGCTAGTGTGTGTGTGTGTGTGTGTGTGTGTGTGTGTGTGTGTGTCTCCATGAGAAAGAGATGAGGAGAATCAGAGAGAAGAGAAAGGAAAAGAGAACGTGTATGTGTGAGCAGTGACAGAGAGAGAAAGAGAGAGAGAGAGAGAGAGAGAGAGAGAGAGAGAGAGGGTGGGAACAAGAGATATGTGAGAGAATCAGAGAGAGGACAAAGGGGTAGAAGAACCAGAGGAGGAATGGAGGGAGGGAGGGAGAGACAAAGATAGGATGGAGGAGAAAAGAAAGAAGGAAGTGTATGAGGGGCAATAGAGAGACAGAGACAGAGGAGGGATACGGGGAGAGAGAGAGAGTGGAGCAGAGGAAAGTATGGGAGAGAAACAGAGATAGAGGACAGAGTGGGGAGGGAGAGAAAGAGAGATGAGAAATAGAGGAAGAATGAGGAGGGGGAGAGAGAGTCAGAATGAGTAAGCAAAGAAGAAAGTATTCAAAACAGAAAAAGTCAGCCTCACCAGGCCAAGAATTAATCCACTTCATCTGGACAGACAGCCTGACACAGGGGAGATTTTCCCACCTCTGCCCCCCTCTGAGTCTGGCCCTTCCCTTCCTCTCTGTGTGAAAGACGAGTTTAGTCACTCGGCCCCCACCCTGAACTCAGCATAACATTGGATGGAACCATACGTGGGAGAAAGAAGGCAAAGGAGAGACACAGCCCCACACTTACCATCAGGCTCAGTCTGCCCAGGGCTAGTCCCTCGTCTGTGATCAGGATGAGGCTTCATTTAGTGCCTGGAGGAAGGGCTCAGTGTGCATCCAAAGTTAAGGCCCAGTCTGTGAGCGGGTTTAGACTAAGCCATCCTTGAGGGTCACACTGTGACCATGATCAGGATTCAGTCTGTGACCAACATGAAAGCCTAGTTTGAGACAAAGGTTAAGCCCAAGTCAGTGATTGAATTTAAGGTCAGTAGAGCTATGATGGAGAACTAGAAGACACCTCAGAGGCCATCTACTTCAACCCCCTAATTTTACAGCTAGGGGAAACTGAGCCCCCGGGAGATGAAGTAATCCCAGTTCACACAGATAGTAAAGAGCAGGGTGGGATTTGAACCCAGGAGTACTGATTCCAGAGTTAGTGCCCCAGCCTAAACTGTGGCCAGGCTGAGGATTCAGTGTCTGATCAGGATTAGGACTCAATCTGTAACTAGAAATCAGACTCATTTTAGTTAGTGCTAAGAAATGACTTTCTCTCTTGGAGAGGTCAGCTCTTTGGGATTGTGATCAAACCTGTGATTTCATTGGCACCAACCTCTGACCATTAGGCTAACCAGAGCAGCCTCCCAGGCTGACACCCTATACTCTGATCTTCATAGGAAAATGCTCACATACAGGGTCACGACCCACAGGGTTGTGAGTGGAAAAAGTTTAAAAAGCCCTGCTCTAGGAATTTTTTATCCCATGAATTAGATCTCACTGTTCCATTACAACAGAGAGAAGGAAAAGATGGAATTGCTTTCCTCTATATCCAAGTCCAGGAGTGTGACAAGCAGTCTGTGGAGGGTACTTGTCATTTGAGATTTAGTCAGGAAGGGGCTGGTG
Organism: Vombatus ursinus; assembly: GCF_900497805.2. Lineage (NCBI taxonomy): Eukaryota > Metazoa > Chordata > Mammalia > Diprotodontia > Vombatidae > Vombatus > Vombatus ursinus. The sequence goes on along the minus strand of NW_020954645.1, from coordinate 1,018,124 downwards.
TGATTGATCAGTTATCGCATTATGCTGGAGTGCAGGGTCAGAATATAACCCCCTCCCCTAGACTAATTCAGCCCACTGATAGCCCCTCCTGCTGGGAAATCAGTGAAGAGCCAAGACTATTAAGCGTTCTTCTCCTCCTCATTGTTATTAAAATATAGAGAGCCAACACAGCAAATCAACATCACACGGGACAGGTTGAAGTGCACATCCTCCCTATCGTCCCATCGTCTGTATCAAGGATGTTTACGGAGGATGAATTTACATCCTGACACTCATATTCAGTTATAGAAAGCACTTTTTTATCCACCTGTGTGATAGTCACTAAAAATTTAAATATCCAAAAACAATATATTAAATAATCATATGAAAAAATGCTCTAAATCGCTAATAATTAGAGAAGTACAAATTACAGCAACTTCGAGGTTCTACCTCTCACCTATCAGACTGGCAAAGATGCAAGAGGAAAATGACAAATGTTGGAGATGCTGTGGGAAAACAGGTACAAAAGTGAACTGCTGGTGGACCTGTGAAATCATCTAACCATTCTGGAAAGCAGTTTGGAGAAAGGCCAAGAAAGTTACCAAACTGTGTGTATCCTCTGACCCAATTATACCTGCTATACCCCAAAGAAATCAAAGAAAGAAGAAAAGGACCCATTCATACAAAAAGTATTTATAATAGGTCTTTTTGTGGTAGAAAAAAATGTAAATTGAGGAGATGTCTTATTGGGGAATGACTAAACAAATTGTGGTATGTGGATGTAAAGGAACATTGTTGTGCCATAAGAAATTATGAAAAGGACAATTTCAGAAGAAACTGGGAAGACCTCTATGAATTGATTCAGAGTGATATGAGAGGAACTAGAACAATTTATACAACGATAACGTTCTAGAGAAAAAGCAGCTTTGAAAGACTTTAGAACCCCGATCAACTTAATGATAAATCAATCAGAAGCCCAAAAGAATGAAGATGAAACAGACAACTCACCTCCTGACAGAGATGATGGAATCAGAGTGTACAATGAGACATGTGTATTTTTTGGACATGACTAATATAGAGATGTGTTTTGTTTAACTATGTATTTTTGTTATAATGGTTTTGTTTTACATTTTCTCCAGTGGTGAGGAGTAGGAATAGATAGTAGGGAGAAAAAAATTTAATGCTTGTTAATTTTTTTAAAAAGGTTAAAGTGACACAGAGTCAAAGCAATACAAAAACAAAACGGGTAAACTATTCAACATCAATCAAAAACTAGGGGCACATGAGAAGTAAAGACAAGAGAGGAGAGAGGGAACACGCAAAGAAGGAGGATGGGGAAAATTTCTAGCTTTCTCTTTTGTCATAAGTCTAACACAATGAAAATGCGAGTTTGATCAAACGATGAGTGGAAAACTTGTATCGTAACATAATGAATTGCCATCATCATATAGCGTTATATCATTAACATAATGAATGACAGGGCAGTTACATCCAGAGGGGTGAAGGAAAGGTTCATTTCTCTGGTCAGTGGTGGGGATGGGTAGTCTTCATAGTTATGGACTCAAACTTCTCATGGCGGCCTGTAAATGACTAGTAAAGCCCTCATCCAGCTTCCCTCGAGATTCCATTTTTACCAAAAGGCATCACATATCTACTACTAAGAGATGAGAATACCAGCAAGTCTTCCAAATAGAGGTCAATTATTTCTTGATGTATTCTATACAAGGCATTCATAGCTTGTTTCCCTCCCCTCCAAAAAAACAACCTATGAACACTTATAAGAAAAATATCTATATGTATATGCACACATATACACATAGAGTATATATGTTATATGTGTCAATATACACATACAGGTATATGTATATAGACATACAAATACACACATGTGCATATATAAAAACTACACATACATATATACATACACATGTGTGTATGTGTGTAAATGTGTGTGTATATATGTATACATATATATGTCCATATACTAGCTGTGGAACAAAAAGGCTGTGCCCAAAAGTCCTGGGGCATAAAGGATAACTTACCGATTCAGTAATGACTGGACAAACTGCCGTACTATTTATGATGACTTTATTGATTATTGGAAAGCCTTTGACTCATTTCCACACTTATGGCTACATCATGTGGTATAAATATACAAAGAGACCCAGGTATAGTAAGAATCTTAGAGTTTTTGATGTCCAAATGGAAAGTTGTTTTCTCCTTAAGACGCACCACCAAGACAATAATGTCAAGAACAATTGATACAAAATGACACCTTTTGAGGAGACAGTTTAAGCCCACTATGATCTTGTCTAAATAGAACGAAGTATGGCCCTCAAGTTAAAGAGGAAGTGCAACAAAAATATTCCATTAATCACTTGTCATATGTGGATAACATCAAGCTATAGGATTCTACCAAAAATACATTAAACAGTTCTTTAATCATGTGGAATCTTGTGTTTTCAGAATGACATTTTGACTCAAGAAGTGTAAAAGTCTTCATGTCTATCAAAGAAAGATAGAGACTAAAGGATTTTAACTTGAATCTGGAAGTCAGATTGAACTAGGGGATAAAGACAGTTCTTGCAGATCTCAGTGTTTTCCCCGAGGAAGACACATCAAGAATAAAGTCATCAAGGTGAAAACTGTGGCTAAGTATGTTAGGAGACTGGCATCCTGAAACCAAAGTTTAATGGGAAGAATATATTTGAAACAATTAACACCCATGTAACACCAGGCATAACACACACTTTTGGAATTGTAAAATGAACCATAACAGATTTAGAAAGTATACTAACAAAAACTCATGCAACATTAATTAAATAGAGCAGCCATCACCCTAAGGTAGATAGAGTTGATTACTTCTTTCCAAAAGGTATTCTCTGAGCACGATACATAGGTAAAAAAAACCCGAAACATAGAAATACTGTTGGCACCACTTTTCTGAGTAGCAGTGAAGGCTGATAAAGAGGAACACATGATTGGATTTGTTTAATGAAGCTAGGGTGAGTTACCTCCCTAGAGAGGTCTATGAAACAGCTAAGATCCAGGAGTAGAATCAAAAGGCCCTCGCTGGACAACATCTACACGAACTCAGTTAACAACATGTTGTCAAAGAGGTGTTGAACAAATGGCTAAAACATTGGAAAATTGGAACACTAATGCATTGTTGGTGGAGTTGTGAAATGATCTAACCATTTTGGAGAGCAACTTGAAACTATGTCCAAAGGGTTATAAAAATGTGCATACCCTTTGACCCAGCAATAGTACTTCTAGGGCTGTATCCCAAAGAGATCAGACAAATGGGAAAAGGACCTATATGTACAAAAATATTCATAGCAACTCTTTTTGTGGTGGCAAAGAATTGGAAATTGAGAGGATAGCCTATCAATTGGGGAATGGCTCAGCAAGTTGTGGTATATGAATGTGATGGAATACTATTGTGCTATAAGAAATGATGAACAGGCTGACTTCACAAAAACCTGGAAAGACTTGTATGGTCTGATGCTGAGTGAAGTGAGCAGAACCAAGAGAACGTTGTACAAAATAACAGCCATGTTGTGTGATGACTAATATTGATAAACTTAACTCTCTTTGGCAATATAAGGATCCAAGACATCTCCAGAGACCTTGTGATGGAAAATGCTATCCACATCCAAAGAAAGAACTATGGAAGTTGAATTGCTATTTTTTTTCTCTTCTGTTGAGTTTTGTTTCCTCTTTCTGATGGTTCCTCCTATTGGTTTTAATTTTTACTTACAACATCACTAATGTGAAAAATATGTTTAATATGAATGTAAATGTATAGCCTATATCAGATTGTGCACTGTCTTGGGGAGGGTGGTGGGGAGGAAGGGGGAGAAAAATTTTAAACTCAAAAGCATATGGAAGTGATTATTGAGAAATCAAAATAAATTAATATAAAAAGAAAAAAAAACAGATTTGTTTGTGGGAACAGATGGGTTTGTAATGGCAGTTCAGGACCAGGTTATCACCACCAGAAGTTATAGAAGAGATATCCTTAAGGAGACTGGACTTAGTAAACAATTCAGACTGTGCAAGGTATGGAATATAACGGAATGGAATAGAAAAGTTCTTATTATGTATTTATCATTTATCATATTATAATTAATCATACCTTATTGTATGTTTATCATGGGTCAGGAAATTCTGTTAAATTCTAGGAATACAAAGACAAAAGCTAATACAGTCTTTATCCTCAAGGAGCTCATCCTGTGTGATACCCCTGATATTAATTACCAGTAATTATCACCTTAAAATTAATTAACTGATGTCTCCTCTATATCAATTAATCAATTAACAACGAGTAACTTTTGCAGAGAGATATTTGCTGAAACAATATAGCATGAACTTAAGTACAAAGATTTCCCAGACAAGGAGCTCACTCTGTTCTATCACATCAGTGCCTTGGGAGAGTGGAGTCAAAACTTAGAGTGGTTATTGCCAAACATTTGTTGAACCATGTTCACTTCTGGGTGTGGAATAATCAATAGGAGCAAATTACTCCCTTGTTTTTCAGGACATGGTGTCTTTATTGCTGGATTGATTCATTGCCGGACCAGGTTAAATAAATCACTCATTTCTCAGGGCTGGCTCCTCACCAGACTCACTGTCACAACTGCTAGCAGACTCTGCTATGAATTTTAGTTAATGAACTTCTAATGGCCCTTTTAATTCTTCTAAGCTCACAAGGTCATAACTTGGTCTATTCTACCTCAAATATTTATTTATGTAAGATGAAGAAGGAATACATGTAGTAGAGCAGAAGAAACAAGGGGCACCGTGAGTTCACGGCCATATGGCATCCAGGTGAGAGAGAAGGCCTGAGGCTCCTTCATCACATGGAGACTCACACAATTCCCACCTTGCTGATCACCTAGGAGGAAAAGAGAAAATTCTGTTTGTTCACACCTTTTTCCGGTTCAGCTCCAGGTCACGAGCCAATTAAAAGGCTTTTCATCCCTAGGTAGTAAGCTGACAGGAAAAAATCATGGCATACCTGTGCATATTCTAAATCAGAGAGATGTGACCCCACACCATGTGACTCCAGAAACAGGCTCTCCAAATTTCCACATGCACATATAAGGAGCAAAGAACGCCGCAAGCTCCACAGACTAGGTTCTCACTGGCCATTCCCCCATTACAAATTTTTCCAACCTCAATGAACATAACTCTTCTTCTCATAGTCTTTGATCCAGCCAAACTGGCCTTGTCTCTGTTCCTCACATATGGTGCTATGTCTTTTATCCCATGCCTTTGCACTGGCCATTTTCTATGCCTCAAATGTGCTTCTCCCTTGCTTCCATTTCACAGAGTCCTTTTCTTCCTTCAGGATACCTGAAACCTTTTCTTTCTCTCCCCCCAACTCCTAGGGCTCTCCCTCTTGAACTACCTTGTGTGTGTGTGTGTGTGTGTGTGTGTGTGTGTATGTGTGTATATATATATATATGCTCTTTATGTTTGTTTTATGTATGCCTATATATGTATTGTTTTCTCTTCCACTAGAATGTAAGCTCCTTAAGAGTAGTTAGCAATAGGGTGCCACAGTGCACAGAATGCTGGGCCTGGAGTCAGGAAGACATGAGTTCAAATCTAGCCTCAGATACTTCCTAGCTATGGGATCCTAGGCAAAGTCATTTAACCTGTATGCCTCAGTTTTCTCATATGTAAAATGGGGGCAATAATCGCACCTACCTCCCAGACTTGTTGTAGGGATAGAATAAGAGAATATTTGCAAGCCCTAAAGTGCTATGAAAGTGGTAGTTATAATTATTATTCCTTGCATTTGTATCCCTAACACTTAGCACAGTGCCCAATATAGAATTTAATGAATGATTGATGATTGATTGATTCATTAATTCAATAAGCATTTACAAATACCTGCAAAGTTTATAGGATCTAAATCTGGAAGGAACCCAAAAGGTCAAAATGTCCAATACCTTAATTTTACAGATGAGGAAGTCAAGGCTACAAAATGCAGAAGTGATTTTTCCCAAGGTCCACTGACTAGTAGTTAGAACAAAGATCCAAACCTCAGTACCTTAATTCTAAACTCAGCATTCTGTCCACTATACTACACTGCCTGGACTTAGTTCTAAAGGATATATTGGGATGAAAAGTGATATATGCCCATTATCAAAGAGCTACAATCGAGTTATGGGGGTGATATCTATCTATCATCTCTCCATCTTCTATCATCTGCTATCATCTATCTTCTTTTTTTCACCTATCTTCTTTCATCTATCATTCATCTATCTATCATCTCTATCTTCTATCATCTACTACCTATAATCTATGATCTATCTTCTATCATCTATAATCTATCTTTTATCATCTATCATCCATCTATCATCTCTCCATCTTCTATCATCTCTATCTACTATCTATAATCTATGATCTATCTTCTATCTATAGTCTATCATCTATTATCTATCATCTGTCTTCTATCATCCATCTATCATCTCTCTATCCTCTATCATCTATTATCATACATCTTTATCATCTATAGTCTACCATCTTATCTTCTATGTATCTTCTATCTATCCATCTATCATCTCTATCTTCTGTTATCTATTATCTACTATCTATGTATTTATCTATCTATCTCTCAATCTATCTTCAACCTAACTCAGCAAATAGATGTTATACATCTGTTATGAGTAAAGTCTTATGTGAGATGACAGGAATATAAATGTAGTAAGCAGGTTGTTGCCAGTCATACTCACAAACATAGGCAAGGTATACTTGTTGCTGGCCACAAATAAATAATAAAGATAAGAGGAAGACAACGACTTTGCCTCTTGGGCTCTTTTTGTCTATTCTGGACACTTTTGCTCTTCTCACTCATGTTCAAAAAAGACCAAAGTAATTTGGGACTTGAAAAATGAAGGACCCAGAATCCCCAAAGCTCTTATTAGTTTGTTGGAAAAGCAGCCTTTAAAATGTATGCTGATTGTTTCTATGACACTATCTATCCATTTCATCCTTTGCTATCCCCTTTTCCTTTTGCCTTTAATCTTTTCCAACACCAGGGTCTTTTCTAATGAGTTCTGTCTTCTCATTATGTGGCCAAAGTATTTAGGCTTCAGCTTCAGTATTTGACCTTCCAGTGAATAGTCTGACTTAATTTCTTTAAGTATTGACTGATTTGATCTCCTTGCTGTCCAGGGGACTCTCAAAAGTCTCCAGCAATACAATTTGAAAACATTTATCTGTGGCACTCAGCTTTCCTTAGAAAGCCATACATTGCCACTGGAAAAACCATAGTTTTTCTGTGCAGATCTTTGTTGGCGAGGTGATGTCTCTGCTTTTTAGTGTGCTGTCCAGATTTGCAATAGCTTTCCTTCCAAGGAGCAAGCATCTTTTAATTTCATGGCTGCAGTCGCTGTCTGCGGTGATCTTTGAGCCCAAGAATATAAAATTTGACACTGCTTCCATTTCTTCTCCCTCTATTTGCCAGGAAGTGATGGGACCAATGGCCAAGATCTTAGTTTTTTTTATATTAAGCTTCAAGCCTTTCACCTTCATCAAGAAGCTTCTTAATTCCTGTTCACTTTCTGCCATCAGAGCAGTATCATCTGCATATCTGAGATTCCTAGCAACCTTAATTCTGGCTTTTGATTCATCCAGCCTGGTATTTCGCACGATGTACTCTGCATATAAGTTAAATAAATAAGATGGATGTTGACTGGGAGCCTTGGGAGCCACAAGATTTTTTTTTTTGAGTTTTTACACAGGGATATTTACTTCCCAAATATACCAAGACCAGAAGTACAAACTTTTTCCCATATCCGCAATACTAGGGGCATACTGGCCCTGATACCATCTTAGTCCCTGGGAGGAGAGTGGGCTCAGTCTGACATAATTCCTTCATAGCATCTACCCTACCAAATTCACTTCCAAATTCAACAGGGTCGATGGAGGGAGAAGTCTGCATCTCTGCCACTGCCTGACTGGACCAGGTAGGTCAATTGGGATTTCTCTTTTTTCATTTCTCTCATTCTTAAACTTCTAATGGCTCACTCTCCTGACCTTTCAAAGCCTACAAGGTCATCACCATCTCCAATATCCTTCATTTAAAAGCAAGAAAATTAGATAGAACAATGACAGGAGAAATAGCAGCAGAGCCATGTGCTTTCCAGCAAGCATTAACCCCTCCTTAATGGGGTAGATAAAGGACTAAGGCTTCTTTCCCCATTGAGGACTTAGTCCTTGTCTCCTCACTTGAACACACAAGGCAGGGAAAAGCCAGAGACTAGAGTGCCACAAGTCTAGACTACTCTAAACTTAAGTCAGAGTAAAGCCTCCAGGAAATACAAATGAAAAGATAAATTTAAGACTGAAGTCATTAGTTAGTGGGAGTGGTTCTTTCTCTGCATTCCAAAGAATGTGCACAGCCTGGGGTAAGAAATCTCCTTTTGGAGAGGAAAGACTGATTTCAGTCAAGGCTCAGGGAAACAGACTGAATTATGGGACAAAGTCATCAGAGGGTTTGAGTTTTCTCTGTGTGTGAGTGTGAGTGTGTGTGTCTTCCCTAGTGCAATGACTACCTTTGTTAAAGCTCATGTTTCTCCAACAGACCAGTAGCCTTTGGGCATCAGGCTAACAGAGCCATGCCATAGCCCACTTCTCCTATGAGGAAGAGGCAGCATCTAGGAAAGCATTCCAGCTGATGCTGAAAGCAGAAGAACTGCACAAGTTTATGGCCAATGGAGGCCAGTCACAACCCTAAGACCAACTGAGCAATGCTGGGTATCTGAGGTGTGAGAGCCCCAATTCTAAGTAGACATGTCATACCCACACACCCAGTAGAGACTCTATATAGGTGGAGGAGGTAGTGTGCCTCCCTAGACCAGAAGGGACAGGCCTGATGGAAGCTGCATAGAAATACCAATAGAAAATATCCCTGGCTCTGTGGCATTGGGTACCTTTCCCAGATATGTCTACTCTTCCCATTGATGGTACGTATATTTATGGGATAGCATACCCCAGGTTTGGAAGGGAAATGTTCTATTGCTATTTTCCTAATTATACTATTGTTATGTTATTAAGTGTTTTTTCTTTGAACCACGTCCCCTCACTGACTAGTAAAGGGGGAAAGGAAACAAGCATTTATTAAGTGACTACTACATGCCAAGAGAACCGTTGATTGGAGCTTCGGAACTAAAGTTTTGAGTGGATACTGACATTTAGAATAACTCAAACCTTGGGTAAACTTGTCTGCGGGACCCCTTGTGTGATATGTCCAGCCCTAGGTCTACACAAAGACAAAAATAAAACAGTTCTTGCCCTCAAGAAGCTTACCTTCTGGTGAGATACAACAGGTGCAGAAATAAGTGACAACGAGGTATGTATGAAATCACAGGATCACCAATCTAGAATTGGATGAGCAAACAGCTGTAGTGAGATAACAGGCCTTGTCTAAGGTCACACGAGTGGCAAAACCAAGATTTTAACTCAGGCCCTCTGGATCAAAAGCCAAGGCTCTCACTCCACTGTACCATAGTTATTTTTGGAGGGTGGGAATGCTAACAACCAAGGGTATCAGGAAAAGCTTACTAAAAGATGAGGTGCTATAATGAAAGTAGATTGAATTAAGTATAGAGGAGAGAGCAACCACACAGGTCTAAGAGATTGAGGAGGGATAGATTACTTCTGGTAGAGAGAGAGAAGTGTTGGATCAGGGAAGCTTTCATGGTAGAGTTGGCACTTCCATGAGCCTTGGAGGAAAAGAAGGATTTCAACAGGGGTAGGTGGGGAGCGAAAACAGACCAGACATGAGGGAGACTATGAGAATGCCCAGAAGTGGGATGGGGAAGAGGAGATCAAGGAATGGTGGGCAGTCAACTGGTTCTCCCATTCCATGAAGACAAATCCCTAGTTCTCATTCTCTCCTTATTCTTGTGTTTCAGAGTTACCATCTGCTCAGCTGAAAATCTACCCTTACCCCACCCCCAACTATCTCTCCCCATCCTCAATCCTGATCCACATCTTGGCCTTGCCATTCCTCAGCCCACCTACTCCTGTGTCCCTTCTGTCATTGCGTCTTCTGAAATCCCATTCTAATCATTGTTTTTATTTTTATTAATATCTTTTTTTATATCACTTCTTTCCCCAGTATATCCCCTCTCACTTTTCTATCCAAAAAGTCATCCTTTATAACAAAGAATAAAAATGGGGAGGGGGAAGCAGATGAGCAACATGAATCAACATCTCAGTCAAGTCCCACAGTATATGCAATGCTCCACAGCCATAGGCCCCCACCTCTGCAAGGAAGGCAAAGCCCTGCATCTCTTCTTCACTGTCAGTCATTATAATGATAAAGCTGACTTTATTCATTACTACTTTTCTTTTCATTTGCATTATTGTAGGCATTGTGTAAAATCAGTGTTGTCAAACAAATAGAAAAGGATCCCTAAAGGCATCATATTTGACTTTGAAAACCATGAACCAACATTATCTGTGTTGTATTCTGATTTATTTTTGTTAAAACATTTCCCAGTTACATTTTAATCTGGTTCCTTTTAGGAGGGCTATGAGTCTGACACCTCTGGTGTAAATCATTTTCTGGGATCTGCTTGCTTCATGCTATATTAATTCCAATCTCCCGGTGTCTTCCTGGATTCTTCATATTTATCACTTCTTATGACACATGACTCATGGTCCTATTTCATTCAGCACACACCACATTGGCCATTCCCCAATCAATGGGTATCTACCTTGTTAACAGTGCTTTGTTAACACACACACACACAATTTATATGTAGATAGATCAATCGATGGAGATAGATAGATAGGTATAGATATAGATATATACACACACACATATATATACATATGTATATATATATACACATATATAGACATATACATGTGTATGGACTATATACATACACACACACACACACACACACACACACACACACATATATGCTATAAGTATTTTGGTGTTGATTGGCCTTTTCTCTATTTTTCACTTCCATCCCCTGTCTTTCACCCTCTCCCCCCTTCCCCATTCTGTTGCTAATAAACTTCCCTTCAGCCTAGATTCCTTTATCTCCCATTTGCCATATTATATAATAATCAGCAGCACATCCCTGCCTACATTCCATAGAATTAGACGTTCCTTCTTGTGTGCCCTCCCTTCCCCCTGCCCCTGAACACTAGTATAGGAGGAAAAATTGGTGTACTTTTTAGTCCTCACCGTCACTTAGGGTCCCCAATCATTCTTTTACTCACCAGGTCTGTCTACAGCAGCAGCTGTTTTTATCTACTAGAGCCTAAGTTAGTCTCCCTCTTTTCTCAAGGAGTTTAGGACCTGGTTCACAATATTCCTCTCAATTCCAAACTTTCTCTCCACAAAAAAAAAAGAAAAAAAAAAAAGCTTGGTTCCCAAACTAACCAACTTTCTCCTCTTCCATGCCCAACATCAATACCTCAGCCACCCATTGAGACAAGTATAGTGTCAATCTCCCCATCACCCCATCACCCTGTACTGCAGACTTTGTGCATTCCTTGTCTGAGGAGCCTTTCAGAGCTATGTATAGGGATAATTGTGATTTTTGTCTATATGCAAATGATGGCTCAATGTTGACTGGGTTGAGACTCTTTGCTGTATGGTATTGACAAAGCAAGTGAAAGGGCATTGTTTATGTCTTCTCAGAGACCCCTGGGGATTGTTCTGAGTCAGCACATGAAGAATGTGTTCAAAATGTAGCCCTACCTATTTGCCAGAGATGGAAACTGGAAGGGAAGAGTACAATGTGGCTTTGGTGCATTCCCAAATCATCTAAGATGAGACACTTTCACTGGAGACTCTAAGGATTGCTTCTGGGAGAGGACATCCTTATGACGTGGGCTTCTCCATTGACTACATATACAGAAATGGCTGTGTCTTTAAAATTATCAGACTGAAATGAGACAGCCTTTTCCTTCTCTATCTGTCTCTCTGTCTCTTTCTGTCTCTCTGTGTCTCTCTCCATCCTTCTCTTTGTGTCTCCCTCTGTCTATCTTTTTCTCTCCCCACCCCCAGCGGCATCCAAGGTTAAAGGTATTGTGGGTCTCTCCACAGAGTGGGCACCACGAAGTAACTTGGGTGTGGGAAGGACTACTTTCCCCATCCCCTTAGGCCCTGTGGCCTGGAGAAATGGACTTGGGATTTTGGTCTATTTCATTTGTCTTTTTCAGTTCTAGGTCCATGGGGTAGAATCCTTTGACCCAGGGAACTTAAAGCCTGAGAAATCAGGGTCCCGGACCACAAGCTCAGAGGGGCTTGAAACTTGGTGGGAATAATACTTTGGAGGAACTGAGTTAAGCTGTGAACCCAATTCCTTCCTTTTCCCAGAGAACAAAGTAGGTAGGGAGATTATACCCCCATGTATTGGGCAGGGGGGTGTTGTTTGTTCTTGCTATATCTTTGAAGTGAATATTCTTTGATAAAAACTAATCTGACTATTAATCTGCTTAAATGAAACTGGGATGCTTGGACCCTGAGAATTGGGGAGCACAATTGGTGGGAGCTTGAGTCAAAGGCCGAGGTTAGAGACCCACCCAACTTCCTAAAGGTACCAGAGAACTCTGGGACAAGGTGAAATGTAACAACTGACCGTCAGGCAATGGAGGCCAGAGTAGTCACTATTACAACTCATAACTTGAAGCACCGTAATTCTTCTCTCTGATCATGTTCTGCCTACATATATTCCTCATCTTCACCCCAACCTTGAATTCCTCTTCATTCCTTGAACTCCCAAAAAATCTATCTTCACCTAGAATGTGTGGTGAGGTAGATGAGTCTGAGACAGAGCCTGTGGATTTGGAGTCCTGAGACTTAGGTCTGGTCACTTAAAAACTGACTCTTCATTTCTAACAACTTCTGTTTCATCCTCTATAAAATGGGCAAAGTAGGGGGCAGTTAGGTGGCACAATGGATAGAGCACTGGCCTTGGATTAAGGAGGACCTGAGTTCAAATCCAGCCTCAGACTAGATACCTGACACTTATTAGCTCTGTGACCCTGGTTAAGTCACTTAACCCCAATTGCCTCAAAAAAAATGGGCAAAGTGGTCCTTGAGGGGGTATTGGTCTCATAGTGTTGTTCTGAGGATCAGATGAGATGATGTAAGAGCTATGCAAACCATAAAGTGCCATAGAAATGTCAGCAGTTATCAATATCTTTATTTTTTTATGGATGGAGCCAGTCATCATCCCATCCTAGCCCCAAAGGCCCTCTGATAAATCAGAAATGATTTGCAGCTATCCAGACTAAGGGCTGATCCTAGCAAGAAATAGTTCCAAGCTCTTCCAGTCCTGGTAGGACCAAGGGATCAAGCGGATGGGGATGGAAAGACCATTGGGCTGAGCCCCAGGTAATACTCGTCATCCTGATTCTACTCAGTTCCCAGTAACAGGCAGTGAAGTCTAAAGAATACGGGAGTAGATGCTAAAAAAAAAAAAACAATTAGGAATTTTGAAGGTACAAGTGATAACTGTGCACCCTTTGCTTCTGCCCTTTGGCCTCGGTCCTCTACTCTGTAAAATGGGGATAATAGCATTTGTTCCTCACAGGGTTTCTGTGGGGTTCAAATGAGATCATGGAGGCAAAAGAGTTTTAAAACCCAGTCTAAATGTCTGGGGCTATTATATTTAAGAGGCAGAATATAGTATGGGAAAGGGTACTGGACTGAGATTAGGGATACTTCTGATACCAGCCATGTGTGTGACTTTGGGCAAGTCACATCTCTTAAGCCTCAGTTTCCTTATGTATAAAATGAAGGGGCTGGATTAATGTCCATGGCCTGCTCCAGCTCAGAGTCCTAGGTTCACCTGAGTAATTATTATTACCCAAGGCAGAGAAGTCAGCCTTTTCTCTCCCGGTATGGAGGTCCGGCTACTTGCCTCACCTACTTCTCACCTGTTGCCTTGTAGGAGACAAGAAAACCAGTGAACTAGTGCTTTAGGGTAGAATGTAAAAAAATACTTGGATGTGGGGTGGGGGGAAGAGGCTGAGCAGGAAGGAGGAGGGCATCCGTTAGCAGTGAAATGGATTTGTTGAAACATAGCTTCCTTTGGATGGGAGCTGGGGAACAGGGTTCGGCAGACAAGGGCAGGAACGCTCCTTGGAAGGCTCTGAGTAAACACAGCTGCCAGACGTCTTGGCCAGGCCTGGGCCGGCCTGGGCTGGGCTGGGCTGGGCTGGGCCACGCTGAGCTCCAGGACCCCCTCGTAGCCTCCCTGTGAAGATGGGAGGAAAGGCGCCACATGGAGGTCTTGGGGGTCTGGGGGAGGACTGCCCAAGCAGGCCCTATGAGATTATCTGAGCCTCATCTTCTTTACCTTCCCCCCAACCCCATCTTAGGGTATGGAGAAAAGGCATTTCTGGGTATTGGGATTGGGGAGGTTTGAAAGGTGGGAGATGTTTGCAGAACTTTGCTAAAGTGCTCAGAATTTAAAGTACTGCTCTAGGTTGTGTTGATACAGCGCAGCCTGGATCCATTTGCCAAGAACTGGTTCACGGTGCTCTAATGAAGCCAAGACTGCAGGTTTCTGGTGGCCTCCCACAGAGAAAAATGCTCTTTCCCAGCAAGAGGCTAAAACCCTCCGTCTGATCACAGCCCGAGCTCTAATTCTCGTCTCAGACTGAGCTCCAATCCCGGCCACAGCCTGAGAGTTTCTGGTCATAGACCTCGTCTTGACCTTAGTCACAGAATGAGACCCCACTTTGGCCACGGGCTGAACCTTCACCTTGATCACAGAGCGAGCCCTGAGCCCGGCTATAGATGAAACTCCAGTCCTGGCCCCACACTGAGCCCGAGTCTGGTCTGAGGCTCTGCTCACTAGCCGTCTCCCACACATGGGTGGTGGGCTATCGGATAAAAGGCTTGTAGGTAGCTCGGTGTGTCCTGTCCCCTTTCCTCCAGGCACTGCAGAGTAAGGGGAGAGTCTGATTGAGCAGAGGTGCTCTGTCCTCAGAGGCCTCAGCTGTCAGGCCAGACAGTTGAACTGGGCTGTTGTGAAAACTACTGGATTTGGAAGCAGAAGTCCTGGGTTTAAGTCTTACCATTGGATCTATCACTTAACTCCTGTGTGACTTCAGGTGAGTGACTCCTTTTTTCTGGGCCTCAGTTTCCTCTTCTGGATATGATAATAATAATAATAATAGCACCTAAATTAACATGTTACTTCCTGTGTGCCAACACTATGCTAATTACTTTATAATTATTATCTGATTTGATCCTCACAACAACCCTGGGAGACAGGTACTATCGTTTCCCCATTTTACAGAGGAGGAAACTGAGGCAAACAGGTTCAGTGACTTACCCAGAATCACACAGCTAGTAAATGTCTGTGGCTAGATGTGAACTCAAGTCTTCTTGACTCCTGGCCCAGTACCCTATCTCCTGTACCATCTAGCAGCAAAATTAGAAAACTGGACAAGGTGATCCCTCCTTCCTTCCAATTCAAACATCCTTGAATGGTTTCTTTTAACTTTATCTCCATGATGTTTAATGGGCCAGTGACAGGAGGAGAGATACTAGCTCTGATGAGGGTCCTAGGTAGGCTCAGGAAGCAGGGGCAGAGGGAAGGAGAGCTAGGGAATACCAAACAGGCTGGGTTGCTGTCCTCCTCATCCACACTGGGGAATACAGGCAGGTGCCAGGTCCCGTGAAGCCTGGCGTGCTGGCCCGTGTAGCCCTGTTGCGCAATGGCTTTATTGGGGGAGGGGGGGTGGGAGGAGTGTGCGTGGAACATACGAGGATAATTGGAGGCTAGCCCACAGAACTGGGCATAAGAGGAAACAGATGTTCAAGACAGATGTTTGGACCTCGAACAGCTCCCCCACCCCCTTGCCCCAGGGGTTCCTGTCCTTGTGAAACACCCATCTGACTCTGCCTTCCCCAGACCCCAGTGTGACCTCAATGGTGGCCCAGTCTGGAACACAACCCAGCTCTTTGGTCTGAAGGGCGCCGCTGGTGTGTGTCCCAAATCCTAGCTCCCCTCCACCACCAGCACCACCCTGGATCAGGGAGGAGGATGTTTGAAAAGAAGTCAAAGGGAATCCTGCTTTAAGGAGCCTTCTGAAGGGATGGCTGTACCGGCCACGCCCTTACCCTAAACTTGCCACAGCGCCCACCTGGTAGTTGCCAACATCAGACAGTCCCTCACAGATGGCCCCAAACCTGAGTTCCTCATCTCATCTTCACTCCCCTCTCCCACTCAACTGCCTCTTCTCTAGCGGGTCACCAGAATAACTATAGGATACTGAGCAAGTCACTTCTTTCTCTGAATTCCAGGTTCTTCATCTTTAAAATGTGGAGAAAAGTAATTTTACTACTTTCCTCACAGGATTTCCCAGGGGATCATATGAGATAATGAACGCAAAGTGTGGGATCCCCCTGATTCCCACATAGACTCCCAGGAAAAGCTGTTCCTGGTTCAAAGTATTTTGTGGGCTCACTTCTACACCAAATCTTATTAGCCCCCATCAATGTATTTATTTTTACCAGTCATTCAGAGGACATAATTTGTTCAAAGCAAAGGCATTTACTAAAACAGCATAGTAAGAAAGTAACAAAACGGTGGCTCATAATGTCCCATGAAATCTCATAAAATCAGTGGGAAGAATAGAGACATATAGGGAGTAGGAAGCACATTTGAACAGGGGAAATCAATAAATATTTATTAAGCATTTAATATATGCCAGGTACTGTGTGGGGGCATACATGCGGAGGGCCACACACATAGGGAACATTTATGGCTGGTTCATACATCTAACGCTACAGGGCCCCCGATATCTTCTGATGGCATCATCCCCCTGCTTCCAATGGGCCCACTCCCACTGGGGACTGTTTTCTATTGGACATGGTGTGCTGGGCATTATGCTATTGCTAGTTATAAAAGCAGTGATCTTTTCATTACCCCTGGCCATGATGAGAACATAAGATAGCAGGATTTACATGTAGTCTATATAAGCTCTGAGGATTGTTATCCCAACTCTCACTCTAACGGATGAGTCGTGGGTTCCGGAGCAAAGCTACATCTCTTCCTCAGGAAGGTGTGGCCCTAAGGAGTTGGGGGTGATTCTCTAATGCTATCAGCTCAAGCCCCCACTGGTGTGCCTCCCCCTAGGACTATTCATTGGGAATCAATGTAGTCATTCAGCCATAGGACATTTTTAGAAAAGGTATTTATTAAGGTGTTGGCACTAAGAACAATTGGTACAAAACAACCCTTAAAAGCCACAAGTTCACACAGAATCCAGGGGAAAGTGGGCTCAAGCTTAGAGGATAACTTACAGCTCCTAGTGGCTGGAAGTGCTTTTCGTCCATTCATAGAGTGCTCAAGAAGTTGTCGATAAGCATAGTATCATTTCTTTGCTGGGCTCCTTGTGGACTCATGAATTTATGTCTAGTCTGTCTTTGAATCCCAATGCAGACTCTGCCATCAGCAGATCCCCGGATACCATTAGGACATCTATGGGAGGATGGGAAGTCCAACATCCTCCAAAGCCTTCAGGACTCACAAGTTTCTCCTTCAGCTAAAGGGGAGGAAAGGGAGAGACATTCAGGCCAAGGCCAAAGTTTGAGACCCCTCTTTTCCCTTCAGGCAATTACTCTTCAGAGGTGTCCTGTCTTTCCACTTTCTGAAACTTAGTAATTTTAACTAACTAAATATTTTTATATAGGACCCAGAGGATGTGACAAAATCTATCTACCAATTGGAAGAGCCTTCCAGGAATCTTTGCACTTTATCTAATGGCCGTCAGACACTTTTCACACTTAGTCTGAAGTCTGTGATTAAGATTGAGCATCTGATCACTTATTGTAAATGGAGTGGGGCAACCTAATGATTTATTCAATCGTTTCACCCTGGTAGGGATCTCATCTGGTATATCAAGTCCAACCTAAGTGACTTGCTCAAGGTGACACAGCTTGTAATCAGCCAACTCAGGCAGTTAGGTAGAATAGTAGAGAAGGTACTGGATTTGGAGTTGGGAAGACTTGAATTCAAATCCTACATCAAACCCTTACTAGTTGCATGACCCTGGACAAGTGACTTTACCTCTCTCCATCTCGATTGCCTCATCTGTAAAATGAAGATGATAATAAATAATAAATAAATAATAGGAGCTGTCTCCCAGGGTTATTGTGAAGATCAAATGGGATAATAAATGAAAAACCTTTTGTAAACCTTAAAGTGCTATATAAATCTTAGTTATTGTTATTAAGTCAGGATTCAAACTCAGGTCTTTCAGACTGCGAATCCAGAGCTCATTCCTCTAGACCAGGCTGTGAACAAGTCAGAACCATAGTTATGTAAGGCCTCTATTGCAGACCAGGGTAATTTCTATCTTGTCTCCTTCTTTCCTTGTTAGACGAAGTCCACTCCTCGCTGTTAAGGAGCCACGGCCCTGTCAGGCCAGCCTGACCCAGATGTGTGACATGATATCCATCAAAGAGCTCCAGATCTCTCCTTTCCAGGGACACGGTCCAGCCCCTGAGGATCCCAGGACTGGAGACAGAAGGACGGAGACAGATGGCCCCAGGGGGCTGACCAGCTCCCACAGGAGGCAGGTCTGCTTCATGTCAGCTCCACATGTTTGCTGCTGGCCAGTAGCCTGACAGGCTTGAGGGAAACTGTCCAGGTAGGATGGCCCCCATCAGATTGGTGCTCTGTGGGTCTCATTCCCCAGGGAACACACTGTCCCCTAAGACAGGGCCTGGGCTGGGAAGGCAGCCCAGCTCCAGAGGTTTTAAAGAAATCCCTGGTGTGGGGTAGTGGTACTCAGAGGATGCCAAAAACTTCCTCAAATTAAGAACTTGGATGCAAGATTTTATAGCTTGCAAAGCCTTCTACCATCTGTTATCTCATTTCATCTTTATGATGAGCCTGAGAGATAGGTTGTTCAGGGATCATCTAACCCCAGGGTCCAGGCTGGATGTTGCTGAAAGCCTAGCAGCGGAGCCTCAGAAGCCAGGATCCTGAGATGCTGCCGCAGCGCTGCTTTGAACTAGAATAAACTGGGACTAATGTTATGGAAGAACCCAGGTAAGCTGGGAACCTAATTTCCCTCCTTTCCTCAGAGACTTGAGTGATATGGGAGTGATGGCTCATGGTATTGGGGGGAAGTGTTTTACTTGCTATAGCTTTGAAGCAAATAGTCCTGTATCTTACACAGTCACTCAAGGAGCAAGCATTAGATCCCTACTAGGCACCAGTCACTGAAGACAATTCTGGAGATGTAAAGACAGGCAAAAACCAGTCCTTGTCCTCAGGGAGCTCAGAGTCTGCCAGAGGAGATAACATGCTGACAGCTGCATACAAAGAAGACCTAGGCAAGGTAACTCAGAGCCAATTCGCAGAGGGAAATTTCTGGTCTAACAGGGTTCACTGCAGCCTTGCTCCCTGGAAGCCAGGTGTGTTACCTTCCACCCCTCCCCAAGGACGCTGCAGTGCTCTAAGGAAGTTGGGAGGCTGCTCCCCCTTCTCTGCCTCTGGATAGAGCCCCCACCGGTTGAGTCCCCTCAATTTTAAGGGCCCTAGATCTCCAGGTCCATTTAATCACTTGACAGATTAGCTTTTACAGAAGACTATTTACTTCAAAGCTAGAGCAAGTACAAACATTTCCCCCCAATACCACAGAGCCATAATCCCTTGCCACCCACCACCACTCAAGTGTCTGAGAGGAGGAGGGGAATTAGGTTCCCAGCTTACCTGGGTTCTTACATAGCATTAGTCCCAGTTCATTCTGGTTCAAAGCACTGCTGTAGCAGCATCTCAGGATCTTGGCTTCTGAGTCTTTGCTGCCGGACTATCAGTGACAAACTCCCTGTATCCTAGGGTGAAATGATCCCCACAGCCTGAGCTCCTGGGTCAGGACTCCATTGCCTCCCTCCACTCCATCTAGAACTGAAAAGGACAAAGGAGAGAGATCAAAACCTCAGGGTAAAGAAATGGGGGCTCAGAGATACCATTAGAGCTGGAATGTTCCTTCGACACTTGGACCAGACAGATGACCACTAAGGTTTCAACTAGAGCCAAAGTCTGTGATTCCTCTTCCTTTGATAGATGAGGAAATTGCAGTCCAGACATCTGAACTGCAAGTTATAGATCTGAACCAAGATCTGTTGAATTTCTGACCAGAAGTTCAGTAAACTATGCTGACCATTGTATAGTATTGTTGAGGAAAGCACTGGATCTGGAAGAGCTGGTTTCTAAAGAGGTTTGACTTCTCAACCTGGCCCTGATGCCAAATCACCCTGTGACTTGAGCCCCAATAATTTTGCTTCTCTGGGCCTCAATAAACAAAGGAGTTTGCAATAAGGAACTGCTGGCATTTACTGAGCATCGGAGTGATCTGTGCACAAGGAAAACCCCTTCGGCAGCTGGGTGGAGGGCAGATTGGAGTAAGGGGAACCTTGAGGCAGGGAGACCAGTTTGGAGGCTATTGTAATAATCCTGTGATGAATGAAAAGCCCAAGACAAAAAGTGTCTGGATAATTAATAATCAATTTGTTAATTAGGATGGCAAATAATCAATAAATTGATGGGGAGTGGTCTCTCTCAGTAACCAAAGACAAAACCACAGAGATCACTGAGTGCTTAAATACCTTTGGAAAAGGAGGCGCTCCTGAAGAGTGAAAATCAATGCTGATTGGTGAACAATTAATGAGGAGGAGGGCTAAAAGTTTTCAGCCCCTCCTCCTGAGATGGCAGCTTGATCATGAGACTCGGCCACCTCCAGCAATCTGGGCAAAGGAATCTATCTCTACCCAGACCACTCTGGTTGGTTTTCAGCAATCTGGGCAAAGGAATCTATCTCTACCCAGACCACTCTGGTTGGTTTTCTGCTTCATAAACTGGGTTACCCTAAGCCCCAATGGAGGGGTACAACAACAGGGGCTTATTTCCTAAGGGCAAAAATTCACCTAGACTAGATTCTATTTACACTTTAGTGAGAAGTGAGGTTTTCTAGTTGAGTGGGTACAGAGCATGTACCCAGAAGATTTGGCAATCTCATCTATCAGCAACATCCTTCAGAGACTGACTGACTGGCCTACAGGGACTGGTATTCCTCTGAATGAGGAAATAAAGGGAAAAAAAGTAATCCTGATTTAACAATTGGTTATTAATATAATAGAAAATAATAATTCCTCTCAATCCAGATGAGAGATGATTAGAACATGATCTATGTGATTGGAGAGAAGGTAGTTGATAATGGGAGATATGAAGGAAAAACTGATGAAATTTAGGGGATGAGAGAGAGGGAAGGGTCAAGGATGGCACTGAACATGGGAACTTAGGTGACCACGAAGGACTGCTATTTTCCTAAGCTGCTCTGTCAATGCAGTTAAGGTTTTTAATTAGTCCTGGTCTTTGACCCCCACATCTTTCAGTCGGCTGACAGCTCTGGAGTAAAGATAGAGATGGAGAGAAAGAAGATGCGAATGATGGGGATATGGATCAGGATGGGGCCTAGACGGGGTAGTGTTGGAGGGCTTATGGGATAGGAACTGGACTGTAGTATTTCCTATTCATCTGGTCTCCTTCTCCCTGAACTAATTAGAGACAACATTAGCAGGATGGCTTGCTCAATTGCAGAGGAATTAGAGCAAGGCAGGAGACAAGAGGGAGCAGGTAAGGATGAGCAATGGAAAATATTCCCTGAAGTCTTCTAAGCAAGTACCCTCAAGAGACACTGTATATGATGGGAAATCGTTTTGATGCCTGGATTTGGTTAAAGTTGGCTGGCCACAGAAAAGGGCAGATCGTTCAGTGGTTAAACCAGGGGTCTAATGAGACTATTGGATGGACTCCACATGGGTCTGTTAGCTTGGTGGATGGGGTAACAGCTATTCTTCATACATAGGTTACCCTATGGTATATATATAGGTTACCCTAGGCCCTAGCAACCATTATCACAGAGTGAGTGCTGGTTCCACAGTTCCAACCAGAAAATCAGAGTGAAGACTGGTACCCTGGATTGTGTAGACAATGCCTGAGTCCTAGCTCTGAAGTCCTAGAAAGGGCTTTGAAAAGTCATTGGCTTCATGTCCTCATCTTTAGAAGAAAAAAAATGAGTTCTTTTTCCTTATAAAGAGCTATCCGTCCCATCCATGGGTAAAATCGACCTGGGTGCCCTGAGTATGAGCCTCAGACACACCTCTAGACTGAGTTCCTCCTTCTCTTCCTCCCCAGCTTCCCAACATCAGGAGAAAACTCCAGAACTCATGGGAGCACAAACACAAGGAGAAAGGAATCAAGTTAACTTCTGGCCATCAGAGGCATTTTTCTTCAGAACTCTAGAAAAATAAACCTGTCGGGTTTGAAGGGCAGGCTCAGGGAGCTGAATTTCTCTGACTCCAACAGACATTTTTTTTTTTCTCCCAGAGTGAGAAGTAGAGCAAACTAAGAAGGGGGGTGAGAACTCAGAGGGGAGGGGAGAGAAAGAATGATAGAGAAGAGAGAGGGCAGGGAGGATGAGCTAGGGAGGGAGGGAGGTTGTGGGAGGTTGCAGGAGGGAAGGAGCGGGAGGAAGGGGAAGGCAAGTGCTTATTTGGTACATGGAATTAAAGTCACTACTTTTGAAACTCTGTGAGCAGGAGATGCGCTATGCTTTGGGCTGTAAGGTCTCTGCTTCCACTCTTTGCTCAGTTGAAGGTTTTCCTCTCCTGCATCTCATAACTTGCTTCATACACACATGAAAACACACATGCACATCCATGCGCACAGACAGAAACCTACCCAAGTGTAGTAATGAAAACTCAGCTGCATCCGTAGTACACCTAGAGAAACACAAAACAAAGCAGAAATAGTCAGCCAATAAAGATTTATTAAGTACTTACTATGTGCCAGGCTCTGTGCTAAGAGCTGGGGTTACAAAGAGAGGCAAAAGACAGTCCCTGCCATTGAAAAGGCTCACAGTCCAACGGGAGAAGACAACAAGCAAGCAATTCTGTACAAATAAGCTCAACAAAGGATAAACACATTGGAGAGAATCTTGGAACTACAGATCTTTTTTTTTCTTTTTTCAAGCAATAGGGATTAAATGACTTGCCCAGGGTCACACAGCTAGTAAGAATCTGAGGCTGGATTTGAACTCAGGTCCTCTCAACTCTAGAGCCGGTGCTCTAGCCACTGTACCACCTAGCTGCCCCTACAGGAGATTTTAAAGAACATTCAGTTACCCTTCATTTTACAAAGGAGGAAAATGAGACCCTGAGAGGGGAGGTGATTTGCCCAAACATCCACAGAAAGTTGATGAGCATCAGGACTAGAACCCAGGCCTGTGGACTCTCTGTCTAGTCCTTTCCACCATGCTACGTTGCCTGATCCTTCCAGCTCACTCACTGTTTCTCCTCATGGGAACATAGATTTAGAGACGGAAGGCACCTTACACATCACCCAGTCCACCCCCCTCATTTTACAGATGAGGAAACTGAGGCTTATCAAGGGGACGTGACAAGCAATCCATAAGTATTAAGAGCCTACTGGGTGCCAAGCCCTGTGCCTAATGTAACAGGTTTATAAGGGCATGGGCTACAAGTAGCAACACAAGGATTCAAAGCCAGGTCCCCTGAGTCAAAATCCAACCCTATTTCCACTGCACTAGAATGGCCTTAGAAGTGTGATTCCAGTTAGGACAGGGGGCTCCCCAACCATAGCCCTAGGGTCCCAGAATACAAGAAAAGGCAGAAATAACAAACCAGATATTGGAGCTCACAGAAGGATGAGGACTAGGAAAGAGGAGACTAGAAAAAATACTGGACTTGGAGTCAGAGAACCTGGATTCCAACCCCAGTGCTGCCCCTTGTGAGCTACAAGACCAAGAGAAGCTATTTAACTCTTCTGGGCCTTAGTTTCACGGAGCCATCAAATGGAAATACTCAAAAAGACGTTAAAACATAAACTATTTGAGCTAAAAGGAACCTAAGAACATAAGCAAGGCCTCAAGGCCACAGAGGGCCCTCTAAGTCCTCAAGTATGGCCTTTTGACTGAATCCAAACTTCACAGAACAAATTTGTTCTGAGTAGAGTATTAGATTTCAGAGAGACCTTAGTCTATTAGAGACAGAGGAAAACTTAGAACATAGAAAGTCAAAGCTAAGCCTCTTACTTTAGTGATGTGTGTATACTAGTGAGGATATTAATAGAATACACACATGTACATAGTTATACACAGGCATACAAAATGAAGGTCTGGCACATGAGCCGACCCCACCGGCTTGCTTAGCTGATGCAAACTCTCCCAGTAGAGAAGCTAGGGACCTTGCTTCCAAGAGAATCACAAAGATGTGGAATACAAGTGTCTTGGGGGGATGGTGGACCATAGATGAACATTCCATTACTGGTGCTAGTTGGCTCACTAACTACATGTCAAAGAGGAGACTTACCGCTTGTCCACTCCTGCCTCCTCCTCTTGATTTCATTCAGTGATCCTGCTCACTGTCTAGTGAGAGACAATTCACTAAGGAAAAAAGTCACAGACCCTTTCCTCCCCTGACGATATAAGGCCTTGGTCACTGGACTCTGGATTCTTTTCCCTTTGAAGTGAAGGAGATTGGAGCCCTCAACAAGATTGTGAATTTGAAAAGACAGGAGGGTGCTCCAGAGTCCCCTCATTCTAGAATCTAGATTCTGGAAGTCATGAAACATTGCTACCTTGAGAAGTAAGGAGTGACCCTTCTGGAAGCTATGCAGCCTTGATACCCCAAGGAGTAAAGAGTGACCAGGCCAGTGATAGCTAAGACAATGACTAATCTAGCAGGATCCCTCTTTTGGATGTGAATCTGAAGGGACCAACACTTTGTAGGAACTGAGCTAGGTTGAGTCTACTCTCTCCAGAGACTGAAATGGTGTAAAGGAGAATAGCCACCAAAGTATTAGGGAAAATGTTTGCGTGCTTGTTCTTATTATGAAAAGTTAATTGATGTTGAGTGGTTAAATGGGACTGGGACATAGTCACAGGTCCCTAACAATGGGAGGGATGCAACGGGTGGGAGCTCAAGCTGATAGCAGGATTTGGAGATAGGATGAGAACAAGGCCATGACCTTGAAGTGCAGATAGATGGAAGTAAAGAGAGAATGGTTAGAGAGAGAGAGAGAGAGAGAGAGTGTGTGTGTGTGTGTGTGTGTGTGTGTGTGTGTGTGTGGTAAGCGTGAGATCACAAACCTTTCTTCAGACCCCCCCATCCTATACCTTTCCAGGTGATGGACAGTGCTCTCTCTGGCTAATGAGACCAAAGGACAGTTGAATGCTGATCGTATTTTCGGCTATTGCCTGGAAGTGAATTCTTTCTGTTCACATTTTTGTACAGTGCTTGGTTTAGATCTCTCCTTTGTCCCCAATGCACTCTCCATAGATATTTGTTGAATTTAATTGAATCCAGGGCTCTTTTTCTGGTGAAGGGACAGGTCATTAGCAGAGGAAATTGTGCCAGCCTTCATGCCTAGATGAGGGCCTTCTTAAGAAAAAAAAAAATCTTTCCTGGGATCAGTAACTCATTAGGCCTGTGTTCTGCATTCCCTTTTATTTTTCCTTTTCCTTAGTGGCTATTAAAAAACTCTTCAGAAAACCCACCGTCTATACCAGTTAAGTTAAGGAGAAGAAGGTGGTTTCCAGGCCAAGGCTGGGAAAGTTGGGGGAAGACCAGGTGGCTTAGAGTCCGGGCTGCGACAGGGGCCACCAATCTAGTGTCTTTAGGTGAAGCCCAGTCACAAAGCAGAGAATGAGCTCTGGGCTTA
The DNA here is from genome assembly GCF_900497805.2 of Vombatus ursinus. NCBI lineage: Eukaryota > Metazoa > Chordata > Mammalia > Diprotodontia > Vombatidae > Vombatus > Vombatus ursinus. The sequence continues at coordinate 992,385 of NW_020954645.1, read as the reverse complement.
CACTAAGCCCTGGAATTCAGCTGTAAGTGCTGGTTCCTCCCTGTCTTGGGCCATTTCCTGACATATCCTTGAGGAGAACTTGGTTTTTCCCAGCAGTCAGACATTCTCACCAAGCTCACAAGGGACCACAGGACTTCTCTGTCTTTCCCGGCAGATTGACACCCATCATTAACACCTCCTGTGTGCCAAAATTAAGCAGACCCCCCATGCCATCTCTTAACTCATAGCCCTCTCCTGCCAGCTCCCTGTTTCCTAGACACAGGGTTCCTATTTCTCTTCAAACAATCTGAGCCCAGTGGACCTAGCCTGTGGGATTCAGTCCATCCTCCTCTTGTTTGCTACAAAATCCCAATGACCTCTTGCCTCCGTTTGTCCTTCATCCCCATCCCACCCCTCAGCCCCATTCAACTCCTCCATATCTGGACAGAATTTCCTATTCTCTGGGATCCCCAGCTCTGAAGGAATTCATCAGTTTGGAAACCCTTAGAAAAATAGGCCAGAAGGAAATCAGGCTGTAGGAGCTCCAAGAAATAGACCTCAACAGTTGCTCTTCTCAAGTTAAAATTCTTCCTTGAATATTGTAAATCCCTTGATCATGGTACTCATGCAATATCTAAAGTTGTCTCTCTACAGAACAAAATAATCTTTCCCAACCCTCACGGTCCCTTCTTGGAAGTTTCCTCTTCTGTACCTGAGAGAAAAGACAGTAGGATTTGGAGTCAGAGGGTCTTCGTTGGCTCCTGGCTCTAAGTCAATGGCCCTCTTTAGACCTCAGTTTCTTCCTCTGTAAAATGAGGCAACTAGATTTGAATGTCTTTATAAGGTTCTTTCCAGAATAAATTCCTAAGAATCTACGATTTCAGCCCCCAGGGAGCTTTCTCCATCTGAGTTCCTTCAGCTGGGAAAACCTGAGTCACACAATTTCAAGCAGGATTCTTCTCCATCTGGAGTACTCTCAGCCCTCTAATCATTTCATATAAGCAAACAAGCCAGAGGGCTGGAAGGAAAGGGCTTTGGAAGCCTGTTCATTACAACTCTATAAATATGGACCCACTATGTACAAAGCCCTGTGCTTGATGTTGGGAATGTAGTGATAGAACCCGCTCTCAAGGAACTCATAAACAAACAGGGAGGCTTGACTCACCCCTCTCCTGCAGAGTCCTTGCCCTCAACCAGCTTACATTTTATTAGGGAGACCACAGGTAACTATATGAGTATAAATAGAATAAATACGACATCATTACCAAAGAGTTTAAGGATGGAGGGATCTAGAAAATCTAGGAGATCAGAAAAATCTTCATGTTAAAGATAGTAAACTGAGTCTTGAGGGAAGATTCTATGTGGCAGAGGAGTGGAGGTAGGAAGGGAATCCTAGGTCTGGAGGACAGCTGGTACAAAGTCACACAGATGGGAGATAAAGCACTATATATGAGGGACAAGAAGAAGATCAGTTTGGCTGGACTGGAGAATAATGGAAGGAAATTAATGTAAAAAAAAGGTTGGAAAGGTAAGTTGGGATCAGTTTGAAGCTCTTTGTAAAGGGTTTTAAAAGTCAAACAGAAGAGTTTTTATTTTAATCTTATAAGCAATGGGCAGCTACCAAAGTTTGCTGAGTGAAGGAGTGACATCATCAGAGCCACGTTTAAGGAAAAGCCCTTTGGCAATTGTGTGGAAGATGATTTGGAGTGGGTAGTGATTTGAGACAGAGAGGCTAATTGGAAATCTATTGCAATACCTCAAGCAAGAGGACATTGAGGGCCTGAATGGAGGCAGTGGCTGTATTAGCAGTTAGAAGGAGAATGGTAGATGAGCTCTTGTAGAAGTAAAAATTGACAATTAATTGGCTATGTGGGGCAAAGGGAAATGAGGATTCAAGCTTGTGAATCTGGGAGATTGAAAGGAGAGTGATACTTTTATCAGAAATTGTTGTTGGTTATTGTTGTTGCTTGTCTTTTGTTCTCAGAGGGGACCATGACATCAGGAAGGCAATGTCATGATTTGCAAGTGAATTGGATTTAAGTGAGGGAGGACTGTGCAAAGTCCCCAGCCTTGCTCTTTCCTCTGGAGCCATCTGGGTTCAGTGATAAGATATAGATCAGGATGACTGAAGATGGTTCCCTTTAACAAAAATAGGGACATTCAGAAGAAAGGTGGGTTTTGGAGGAAAGAGGTCGAGTTTAGTTTTGGACATGTTAAGTTTGAAATGTTCAAATTACAGTTGATCTTGAGTTCAGGGGAGAGATTAAAGTCAAATATTTAGATCTAGGACTCATCTCTTAGGTGTCAACTGATGAGATTAACAAATGAGAGGAAAAAAAGAGAGGGTGGAGGGGAAGAAAGAGAGGGAAAGACAGAGTTGGGGGAGAAAGAGAGAGAAAGAGAGAGAGAGAGAGAGAGAGAGAGAGAGAGAGAGAGAGAGAGAGAGAGAGAGAGGAGATGGGGCAGCTAGGTGATGCAGTGGATAGAGCACCGGCCCTGGATTCAGGAGGACCTGAGTTCAAATCCAACCTCAGACACATAACTCTTACTAGCTGTGTGACCCTGGGTAAGTCTCTTAACCCCCATTGCCCAACCAAAAGAGAGAGAGAGAGAGGGAGAGAGGGAGAGAGAAGAGAAGGCAAAGGAGACTGAGAAGGACTGATCAGATAGGTCAGAGGAGAACTAAGGGAGAATAGTGTCTCTTTAACACAGAAAAGAGTATTTAGCAGAAGAGGTTGGTTAGTATCAGGTGTAATTGCCAGCAGGTTGAGGAGGATGGGGACTGAATAAAGACCCTCTGAGTTGATGATTAAGAGATTTAAGGGATCATCGTTAACTTTAGAGAGAGCAGCTTCATTTGTATGATGAAGTCAGATGTCTGATTTCAAAGAGTTGAGAAGTAAGTGATGAGAGAGGAAGTAGAGGCAATGAAAGTCCATAATTTATTCTAGGAGTTTGTCTGAGAAAAAGAAGAGACATATAGGGCAATAGCTAGAAGGATGATAGGGTCTAGTGAAGGTTATTTATGGATGGAGAGACTTGGACATGTTCATCAGCGAAGGAACCAGTTGATAGGGAGAGATTAGAGAGAGTGGACCAATGATAGTGGGGGTGGGGCGGGGAGAAGGGCAATCTGCTGGATAAGACTGGATGGAATGGGATCAAAGGCAAGTGTAGAAGGGTTAGCCTTTGCAAGGAGAAGGACCACCTCATTAGCAGAGACTGGAGTAAAGGAGGGGAATGTGGGGAATGATAACAAGGGGTTTTGAGATGAAGAGAAGGAAGAAGAGGGCACAAAGAGCCACACAATTGAAGCCGAAAGCACACATGTGCCCGTGTGTGTGTGCACACATCAATCCATGCCAAGGCAGAAGAACACGTCTGACGGAACCTCTGAGCTGTCAAGAAGCTTAGCCAAGCCCCTTGTGAGCTCATGTGCATATGATATAAATAAGGGGGAGAATATGGCAGAGAAAGAGGGGAGGTCCAAACGGAAAAGATCAGATAGTCTGCTCTTGTGGACTTTCTTCAGGACCAGGTGAGGCTAAATATCTTCATCTCCAATCTTCTGTTTTCTCTAGATTAAGACATGATTCCCCTTGTCCTCGGTCGTCGTTGTCCAGGGATTCAAGTTCAGACATCCTCATTTCTCACCAGCATCATAGATCATCTAGTTGGTGACCCAGGAACCCACCTGTGCTGGCCCTCAGGCTTAGAGTTTAAAGGAAGACCCAAGAAGACAGATAAGTGGAAATGGAGACAGAGAGAAGATTGGGCTGCACATGGACCTGAGAAGAGGCTTATAGATTCTTGACATCGCTGCAGAGAATTATGAGCAACCATTAGCTAGTGTAAGAGATGTGGAACCTCCCTTGACACAGAAGAGAGGAGACTAGAGGAGATGAAGACATTCAACCACAAATGGTCCAGGAAAATGTCCCAAAGACCAAATATTCTGCTTCTATGCAGTTCTGAAGTGTAAGAAGGATCAGCACAGCAGGGAATCAAGTGTACCATGGAGCATCCTACACCTATCCCTTTGCTGGAATTATAAATCATGTGGATGATATAAATCTTGGGCAGGTAAGTTCCTCAAGAAGAATCCACCACCCAGAAGAGGGAAGAAAGTTCTCCTAATAGTTAAAGGGCTCAGATATTAATCTGTCTGTTGTTTTCTGTTGGGCTAAATAAAACATATCCTATATTTATTATTCTGCTAGCCTCAGCTCCAAAGAAGCTAAGGTTTCTTGGAGGGATATGAGCCAAATGTTGATGCTTCTAGGGAAAAGCCTGAATGGGGCCAAGAGAAATCCTGGAGATTATTATTGAGGAAGTTGTCTAAGGAAAGCCCAGTCTATCATGTCAATGACTATGGCCCCAAATGACAAAATATTATATTAGTTAATAGAATAATAATAACTTATTAACAAATTATGATTAATTATAATGCATTGCAAATAAATGCTAAATTGTGTGCTCCAGACTCTAAAAGCTATAAGAATTTATTTATTCATCCACCAGGTGCTTACCATATACAAGGATCTTTTCTGGAAATTGAATCAAAAAGAGTCAAGCAGTAGCAAGGACTGAGATGTTCACAGAAGGTGAAGGTGTAGCTTCTGGATGAGGTGGGAATCAGTTTGGACAAGATAGGATGAGACCAGATTGTAGAAGATCTAGAATTCCAGGCTGAAGGCCACAGAATCCTTCTACATCTTCTCCTTTCCCCTTCCTTGCTAGTGCATTGTAACGACCCTACCAGCATTCCTGATTTGTCAAGATCCATTTCACTTGCTAGTTTTTTTTAAATTTTTTTAAATTTTTAACATATGTTTTTAAAACTTGGGGTTACAAATTTTCTCCCTTCCTCCCTCCCCACCCACCCTCATTGAAAAGGCAAGCATCTCGATACTGGTTATAGATGTGTAGCCATGCTACACTTCCATAGTAGTCCTGTTGTGAAAAACTAAGTATATTTTCCTTCATCCTATCTTACCCCCCATTTATTCTATTCTCTCTTTTGACCCTGTCCCTCCTCAGAAGTGTTTGCTTTTGATTATCCCCTCCCTCAATCTGCCCTCCCCTCTATCAACCCCCCTGCTCTCTTGTCCCCTTCCCCCCTTATTTTCCTGTAGAGTAAGATAGATTTCCATACCCCATTGTGTATGTTATTCCCTTCTTAAGCCAAATCCTATGAGAATAAGATTCATTCATTCCCTGTCACCTTCTCCCATTTCCCCTCCACTGTAAAAGCCTTTTCTTGTCTGTTTCATGTGATATATTTTACCTCATTCTACTTCTTCCTTTCTCCTTCTCCCAGTATAATCTTCTCCCATCCCTTAATTTTATTTTCCAGATATCACCCCTTCATCTTCAACTCACCCTGTGTCCTCTATCTATTTATGCAAACATAATTTTTCCCTCCCACTACCCTAATACTGATAAAGGACTCATGAATTACAAATATCATCTTTCCCTGCAGGAATGTAAACAGTTCAACCTCAATAAATCTCTTATGATTTCTCTTTCCTGTTTGCCTCTTCCATGTTTTACTTGAGTCTTGTATTTGAAGGTCAGATTTTCTATTCAGCTCTGGTCTTTTCCACAGGAATGTTTGAAAGTCCTCTATTTCATTGAATGACCATTTTTTACCCTGAAGGATTATACTCACTTTAGCTGGGTAGGTGATTATAGGTTGTAGTCCTAGTTCCTTTGCCCTCCCGAATATCATACTCCATGCCCTCCAGACCCTTAATGTAGAAGCTGCTAAATCTCATGTTAAACTGATAGTGTTTCCACAATACTTGAATTGTTTCCTTCTGGCTGCTTGCAATATCTTCTCCTTGACCTGGGAATTCTGGGATTTGGCTACAACATTCCTAGGAGTTTTCCTTTGGGGATCTCTTTCAGGAGGTGATTGGTGGATTCTTTCAATTTCTATTTTGCCCTCTGGTTCTAAAATATCAGGGCAGTTTTCCTTGGTAATTTCTTGAAAGATGATGTCTAGGCTCTTTTTTTGATCATGCTTTCAGATAGTCCAATAATTTTTAAGTTCTCTCTCCTGGATCTATTTTCCAGGTCAGTTGTTTTTCCAATGAGATATTTCACATTCTATTCTATTTTTTCATTCCTTTGGATTAGTGTTACAGTGCCTTGATTTCTCAAATTGTCCCTCTCTTCCAATTTCTCCATTCTAATTTTCAAGGAAATATTTTCTTCAGTAAGTTTTTGGACTTCCTTTTCCATTTGGCTAATTTTGCTTTTAAGGGCATTCTTCTCCTGATTGATTTTTTGGACCTCTTTTGCCATTTGGGTTAGGCTATTTTTTAAGGTGTTATTTTCTTCAGTATTTTTTGGGGGGTCTCCTTTAGCATCACTCTCAGTTTTTCCTCTACTTCTCTTACTTTCTTCTCAAAATCCCTTTTGAGCTCTTCCATGGCCTGGGACCAATTCATATTTTTCTTGAAGGCTTTGGATGTAGGAGCTTTGGCTTCATTGTCTTCTACTGGTTCTATGTTTTGATCTTCTTTGTCATCAAAGTAAGATAATATAGTCTGACTCTTTTGCACTGTGTGCTCATGATCCCAGCCAATTACTTGAGTTATAAACTCTTTGTTAAGGTAGGAGTCTGTTTCTAGTGTGGAGAATATACTGTCCCAAGTTTCAGGGGTTTTGTGCAGCTGTGTTCAGAGATACTTCTAGGGACCTGTAAATTTTCAGTTCTTCCAAGGGGGTATGATCAAGGGCGAGGTGTTTACTCCTTCCTGGTCCATGCTCTGGTCTATGAGCACTCTTTTCAGTCTTGAAACTGTGAGGAGGGTTTCCTCTCCACAGCTGCTACCAGCTCTACCATGCCAGTGCTCCTCCTCACCCCAGGACCACTACTCAGAACTGTGACCCAGATCCAAGCATGGGCAAAGCAAGAGAATCCTGCACCAGCAGAGAGATCCCTGCAATCCCCCTCTGATCAACCACTGGATTCCCCCTCAGTCTGTGGGCTGGAAGGTTAGGAGACAGCCGCTGCCCCGGACTGAGCTCAGGGACTGGAGCTGAGACCACCAGCTTCTCTCTCTCCCCACTGACACAGACTTTTCCCACTGACCTGCCAAGTTGTCTTTGGCGTCCCTGGGTTTAGAAGTCTGGAAACTGCCACAACTGCCCACGATTCAGTCCTCTGAGGCCTGCTCCAGTGTTGCTGTGGCCTGTGCGCCCACGCCAAACTGCGCGCCTCTCCCAACCTGGCATGATATACCTTTCCGATCAACCATCCAGGCTGTCTTTGTCTGGAAATTTGTTTCACTCTGTCTTTTTGTGGGTTCTGCTGCTTTAGAATTTGTTTAGAGCCATTTTTTTATAGGTATTTGGAGGGGTTTGGGGTAGAGCTCAAGCAAGTCACTACTTTCACTCCGCCTTCTTGGCTCCACCCCCCCTCCACTTGCTTGGTTTTTGTCCATTCAGATATGGCCAGCTGACATAGGAAGTGGTGACATGAAAGTTCTGAGAATGCAGGAACTTTTGGAGATGTATGGAGAAGCTCAAAGTAATTGAAATGGAGCAATCCTGCCTGTTTATTTCAGCCATCTCCCTATCCACTTTAATGTCTTTATGTCCTTAATGTCAAAGTAACATCCAAGGGCTTGATGAAGACCAAAGAATGGGCAGCAAGTATAGCAAAATGATCCAAGGAGAGAGTTAGCTGAGATGCAACGGGTATGCAATAGGCAACAGAAGTGACAGCAACCTTTGACCTGAATCAGGAGCCCCACAGGGACAGTCAAAGTTCCTGGGACAAGGCAGTGACTTTAAGCCTGTGTAGACGAACTCTATGTTGCCTTTAGTGATGTGGCAAATGGGTCTCCCAATGTTCTTACTATACTCAAATCCTCCTACATCTGCAGGAAATTGGGAAAAATGAAATAGTTTGAATGGGGAGATTAACATATGTCATATGTGAAAGGGTAAATGGGAGTTAATACTAACTCTCATTAACCCTGTTTTATGATTTTTTTTTTACTAATCTAATTAAGTGTTCTAACTATGCACATGAAGCTTGAGTAATTATGAAAAGCATGCTGAGAAGGAAAGGAAGGGGTGTAGACACGTAAGAGGGGAGCAGAGCTAAGAGATCAATTTTCATACATACCTCTAGCTGACATAAGACCCCTAGCTATGCAAGGTAGGGAACAGAGCCAATGGATGCTTGATTGCATACACCTGGGTTGATTAAGATGGCCAGGCAGCTGGCTGTACACTCCCACAGCACCATCTAGTGGTTACTATATCCTAGGGCAATGAATTTGCAAGTTATACAGAAATTTTCTATTGGGGGGTCCTAGAGCCAAAGTAATAGAATCATTGATCATAGGATTTTAGAACTAGGAGGGTACCTTAGAACAAAGAATGTCAGATCTGGACAAGGTTATAGAAAGCATCTACTCCAACCCTCTTATTTATAGATGAGAAGACTGAGTCCCAGAAAGGGGTAGAATGGAGACTTGAACTCAGGCCTTTGGACTTGTGTGTCCAGTGCTTTTCTCCACTGCATTGGAGATTTCATAGAGGCTTCAAAAGTCCAAGAGTTTTAGGGCTATAGGAGATAAGGATGGTGGGAAATAAACACTTACTTAACACTTATTACGTCCCAGGCTGTGCTAGGTGTTGGGGATCCAAACACAAATAAAAACAATGACAGTCCTTGTTTTCATGGGGCTCACCTTCTAATGGGGGAAGACAGAACACAAAGAGGAGCTGTAAAGGGAATGGAGATAAAGGTACTTGGCACTGGGGCAAGATTTTGGGGGCTGGAAAGTCAGGAACAGGTCCAGGAGGGGAATAAAGGCTGGCAGGCATGGGTCCCTCCACAAAAAATGGCAGCCCCAGGAAGAACTCACCACTGGGAGAAGGGAGTGGGGCTTGCAGAGGGATATTCCAGGTTAAGAAGCCTACATGGAGGGACAGCTAGGTGGAGCAGTGGATAGAGCACTGGCCCTGAAGTCAGGAAGACCTGAGTTCAAATCCGGCCTCAGACCAAACACTTGACACTTACTAGCTGTGTGACTCTGGGCAAGTCACTTAACCCCAATTGTCTAAAAAAAAAAAAAAAAAGATATAAGAAGGCTACATGGATATTTATATGTTCCAGGGTGAGGAGGTCTCAGATGCTGAAAGAAGTTCCAGGATGAGACAGGACAGCAGCAGAGGCATGGTTTTAAGGTCCAGAAAGTCAGAACAAGGCCAGGAGGGAACTAAAGGCCGGTGGGCCTTGGCTCCTGCACAAGTGTAAGTTTTGGGAGAAACTATCATAGAAATATTTGTGTAATCAGACTATAGAAAAGGTAATTGATGAGATTTAGAGGTTAGATTTAGCTTGCTGTCCCCTTTGGGAAGTAGTATACTATTTTATCACCGAATCTCCAAAAGTTAACTCATCCCATACCCCACAGTCATTGATGTTATTGTTGTTTGTCCTTCGTTCTTGGAGAGGACCAGGCCTGTGTTAACCCGTCCCTCCCCTGTGAGAGACCTCACAGGCCCTTAGGAGTAGCCCTAGAACCCTGAAGGGGGGATGTAACTGCCAGCACTCTGGAGCACTCACTCATCAGAGCAAGTGGGATTTGGGATAAAGTCCCGAGTATTTTATATAGGCTACCTATTTATTTATGAGCTTATCAAATCTTTCCATTCTAATGTAAGTTTCTTGAGGGCAAAGGCATCCTTGTTTTCATATCTGTACCCACAACACCAGGCACAGAACCTTACACAATAAGTACTTTAAAATGTGTTTGTTGAATGAATGTGAACCCAATCTTTCCACGCCTCCCCAGACTCAAAAGCATTATCGCATCTCTGCATTACTTCATCTTCATGAATAATCTACACTCAAGCAGTCAACCAATAAATCAGCAAGTATTTATTAAGTACATACTGTGTGCCAGGCATTGTGCTAAGTGCCGGGGAGGCAAAGACAGAAGTGAAAGAGATCTGTCCTCAAGAGGCTTCCATTCCAATGCGAGAGACAGAAGAATAGACACAAAATAAATACAAGGTAGTTCTGGGAGGAGGGACGCAAGCCCTTAGGGGCAGGGGGCAGACCAACGAAAGGTTCATGTGGAAGGTGGAACTTGAGACAAGTCTCAAAAGAAACCAGAGATTCCAAGAAGCAGAGATGACGAAGGAGTGCGTTCTAGGAATGGGAGAAAGCCGGTGCAAAGGGATAGTCAGGAGATGGAGCAGAAGGGCAAGAAGGCTGATATGGCCAATATGGCTGAGTTCACAAAAGGGAGGAACGTGGCCGAAAGGGGCCCAGTTGGAATGAGCTTTAAATGCCAAACAGACTAAGACGAGGATGGTTCTCTTCAGTTGGGAGAAATGAAGGCTGAGAGAGAATAAAATCTTCAAAGGAGCACCAGGGAGATGATGGGTCTGGATGATTTGTATCAGAAGATGACCCTGTCATTCATTCACTATGTGTCCTCCAGCAAGCCCTTAAGGAAGACTTGCAAAATACCCTTTGACCCAGCAATAGCACTTCTAGGGCTGTATCCCAAAGAGATCACACAAATGGGAAAAGGACCTATATGTACAAAAATATTCATAGCAGCTCTTTTTGTGATGGCAAAGAATTGGAAATTGAGAGGATGCCCATCAATTGGGGAATGGCTCAGCAAGTTGTGGTATATGAATGTGATGGAATACTATTGTGCTATAAGAAATGATGAACAGGCTGACTTCAGAAAAATCTGGAAAGACTTGTATGGTCTGATGCTGAATGAAGTGAGCAGAACCAAGAGAACGTTGTACACAGTAACAGCCACATTGTGTGATGACTAATATTGATAAACTTAACCCTTCCTGGCAATACAAGGATCTAAGACATCTCCAGAGGCCTCGTGATGGAAAATGCTATCCACACCCAAAGAAAGAACTATGGAAGCCGAATTGTTATTTTTTTTCTCTTCTGTTGAATTTTGTTTCCTCTTTCTGATGGTTCCTCCTATTGATTTTAATTTCTACTTAGAACATCACTAATGTGAAAACATGTTTAATATGAATGTAAATGTATAGCCTATATCAGATTGTGCACTGTCTTGGGGAGGGTGGTGGGGAGGAAGGGGGAGAAAAATTTTAAACTCAAAAGCATATGGAAGTGATTATTGATAAATCAAAAAAAATTAATCAAAAAAAAGAAAGACTTGCAAAACAGGAAATATGGGCTTGAGATCAGGACAAACTTCCTAATGTTGAGAGCTATCCCTAAGTGGAATGGGCTGCCTCCAGAGGGAGTGGATTTCCCCTTTAATGGAGGTCTTCTGGCAGAGGCTGGAAGACCATTTCTCAGGCATGTGATAACAAGGATTCCTTTTGTGTATGGGTTGGGCTAGATGGTCTCTTCCAACCCTAAAATTCTATGATTCTGCAAATCATCATTCAGAGCATTTAAGGTTAATGAGGGAATTTGAGGGACAAAGGCTAAGATTGTATGTGTATGTGTATGAGTGTTGGTAATGATAGCCCATAGGAGGAAGGAAGAGGAGGTCATGGCCTGAGGAAGGAACAATCCTCAATACTACGTAGAGCTAGGCTAGTGGGGTTCCCCCCCCCCTTCTCAAAGACAGGGAATCTATCTCTGGACTTGGGAGCTAAGACTAGAGCCATTGAGGAGGATTTCCGGTTGCCTAGAACATAAAAGGCCAACCCACAGGGAGTCAATGTCCTTCAGACTTGGCAGATATCCCACTGCTGAGGAGTCACCATACCCAACACGCCATGTTGACCAGACATTTTTCCGGGTGGAAACAAGGGAAGTAGGGCTGCATCTTCCTGAACATGCTGTGTCCTTGCTGAGTGTCTTTTCCATGCTATGACTCAGTAAACCTCCTTTTGTTGACTTTTAAATGGTCTACAAGTGTCTTATTTTCTTCCAATTCTGTATAGGAAGCTCTAGACCTTCCTAAATCAGGCCCAGCCTAACTCTGGCCTGAGAAAGCACAAAAGCAGCTGAACTGAGGGGAAAATCAGCACCACCCCCAAAGTTTCACTGGGATGGAGAGGGGACTGGTGAGTGGATCATAAAAAGGCTTGGTTGAAGGAGCTGGGGATGAGAAAAGAAGACAGTTGAGGCTATCCTTGAGTATAATTTGGAGAACTGTTGTGCTGCAGTGGGATTACATTTGCCCAAGTAGCACAAACAGGCTCAAGGACAAGTCCAGTGCTCTTTCCAGTGGCTTCTTCTGCTTGGCCTCGGAGGACAGAACAAGGACTAATGAGGAGAATCAGGTTTCCAGGCAGCATTGGGAAAGCCTTCCTAACCACTCCCAAAAGAGAGTGGGCAGCCTCAGAAGACTGCTAGCTCTTCCCATCCCCAGAGGACTCCTTACAGAAGCTGAATTACTATTTGTTTAGGTTGTAGGCGGATTCCTGTTTGGGAAAAGGTTGAAAGGGATACCTTCAGAGCTCTCATTTAGCTCTGAGGGCCTATGATTCCACAAAATGGCCTGTGGAGGGGGCCTTTGTCAATGCCTCTTGACTGATTTTCTTTGTGACTGCTGCACAGTGGCTCTGAGAAGGTGCCTTAAATAAATGATGGCATAGCCCTTCACGTAGGCCCTGGATGGCGGCAAAGGGTTTGAGCAATGCTCTCTCAGCCCTGCCTCCCCTCCCTCCCTTTTTCAGCATCTCATCTCAGTGAGTGTGTAGCTGAAAGGAGATGATCTGGGGAAAGATGAGAATGATGACCAGGGTTGGTTAGATTAGAGGAACCTGACTTGACTGCACCCAGAGGGTTGGATTGGCTCCTGGCTCCATGCCAACTTAGGGAAAATTGCTTTGAACTTCATGCCTCAGTTTCCCCTCTGGGATGGGGGTGGGGGCATTGGCTTAAGCTGGAAGACTCTGGATTCAATTTCCCTGCTGTAAAAAGTCAGTTCATATTTCCAAGGCCATCCTTTCTCCACTGGGACAAAGGACCCATGATACTTGCCCCGCTTCTATCCCCTAGTAATCAATGCATCAAGCACTTATTAAGTGCCTACTATGTGCCAGTCACTGTCCTAGGTGCTAAGGATGTGAATGCAAACAATGGGACAATAGCTAATCACAATGAGCATACATGGAAGAGACAGGTATTTAAAATATATATGCAATATAAAGTGAATAAATACAAATATATACAAAGTAATTAAATACAAGGTGGTTTGGAGGGAGAGTACTAGTGGTTGAAAGGATTGGGAAAGGCTTCATGCAGAAGATAGTTCCTGAGCATCTTAAAGGAAAAGAAGGCTACAATCAGAGAAAGGTTGGAGGGAGGGCATTCCAGGCATGGGGAACCGCCAGTGCAAAGTCACAGAGATGGGAGATGAGAGACGGAGTCACTATCCTTTGTGAGATACTGAAAAAAGTCAAGTCTCTCTGTTAGCCAGTTCGGCTAGATTGAAGAGTACACAGAAGGAAGCCAGAAAGTGAAGCCTGAAAGATAGATTGCGGTAGGTTGTGAAGGGCTTTCAAAGCTAACCAGGAGACTATATCTTATCCTCCAGGTTTGTAGGGCAATACTGGAGTTGATTGAATAGGAAAACAACAAAGTTAGCTCTGGGATTAAGATCTGACTTGGCAGCACTGTGTAGGATGGACTGGAGTGTGGTGGGACCAGAGGCAGGGAGACCACATAGAAAGCTGCTTCAGTAATGTAGGTGACAGGCTTTTCAAGCCTGAGCTGAAGTGGTAGTTATGCCAGTGGAGAGAATGGGTCCAATTTGAAAGATATTGTGGAGGCAGAAATATCAAGGTTTGGCAATTGTGTGGATACATGGGTGTGAGAAGGAGCGAGAAGTCCTTTATAAAGGCAAAGTTACATAGGTGGGTGACTGGAAGGATGGTTTTACCTTCAACAGAAATAATAATAATAATAATAACAATAAATAGCAAACATATGTTTGCTGCTATGTTCTAGGCACTACACTAAGTGCTTCACAATTATTTCATTTGATCTTCACAACAACCCTGGGAGGTGGGTGCTTAACCTCATTTTACAGATGAGGAAACTGAGGCAAACAGGGGGGTGAGTTTAATAATGTGAAGAGGCTGCAGATCTAAAGGGAAATGGGCTACAAAAATCCAAGGCACCATTGGGAATTTGGAGTTGAGTGCTGTAAGGGCCCTTAGAGGTTACCTAATCCAAATACCTTATCTTAGAGATAAAGAAAGCAAGTCCAGAGTGGAGAAAGCGTACCCAAAGACAAATAAACAGGTTAGCAGAGGGGCAGAATTCAAATCCAGGTCTTCTGAGTTTAACTTTATTACTCCTTCAACTCTTTGAACAGTGAGAGCCATGATCCTACCAGTGGTCAAAGGCCAGGGCAAGGGGTCATTTCCCTAAGCAAGGAAGCAGCCCAAGCCTCACCTCCCCAACCTGTACATGACATGATAGGAGGCGCAGTGGCTAGAAGCAGCAAGACCTGAATTCAAATCCTGATTCAGCCACTTACTAGGTCTGTGATCTTAAGCAAATCGATTAATGTATCAGCCTCAGTCTCCCCATTTGTAAAATGATGATAATTGTAGAGCCTACCTCAAAGGGTTATACTGAGGATCAAGATATAACATATGGCAAAGCACTTTGCAAACATTAATATGCCATATAAATGCATGATTCCTATTATGTACATTTCTATCTCTTTTGCTAGGGATACACTGAGGCCAGGGACGGAGAAGTCTGCATCAGCTGCTCCAAAGGGTGAAACTGTAAAAGGAAAATTATGAATGGCCTTTTATGAGGGGCTGATGGTGATAAGGATGATGGTGGTGATAATGACAGTAATGGTGATGGTGAAGGTAATATAACTAGGGATTGATTCACCTGAAACAAAAACAGTTGGGAGGGGAGGGGCTGATGACACAAGGGCCATTCTGACAGTATAGTTATGTGAAGGGAAGAAGCAGCTTATTCCCCAGAGAGTCTGACCCCTACTCCTACTGAGGAGGGTGGGGTGGGGAAGGGGCACCATGGCGATAGGATCCTAAGTCAAGTGAAGGAGCAGGGGTCATGCTTTGTGGTTCAGGCCTCAGGAGGACCATGGAGAGGCACAGGGGATTACAGTCTCCAGATTGCCATTCAGAGGAAGCACACCTTCCTTGATGTCAGTGTCCTGGGCAAATACCCCAGTTGCCCTGCCTTAGTTGTGGTTCTGGTGATACTGACAGAGGTGGTTATGATAGTAACAGTGATGATGGTGATATAGATTGTTATGTTTGTGGAAACCATAATAATACTAATAACTGTTATAATGATGGTGGTCATGGTGACTCTAACTGGGATGGTTTTGGTGATAGTGACAATGGTGATGTTGGTTATCATAGTGATACTATAGTAATTGCAAAAGTGATAGTGATGGGGATAGAGATTATGATGATGGAGATAGTGAGGGTAATGGTGAGAGTGATGACAGTGGTGGTGGTAGTGATGGCTGGATGGTGGTCATGGTGATAATGGCAGTGGATATAACAGTGGGATTGATGATGGTGGTGGTGATATATTGTAATGATAACACTAGTGATAGGAGGAAGCATGATATAAGGAAGTCAGAGAATCTGGGCTCAAACATAAAATGTATACAAAGTAAACATAAGCTAATTTGGAAGCAAGGGGAGGTGCTTCTGGAGGTGACCAGCTAGGGGACTCAGGAGCTGGCACTTGAGCTAATCTTTGGAAGAAACAAGGAATTCTAAGAGTTGGAGAAAATGCATTCAAGACATGGGGGACAGCTCGTGCAAAGCCATGGAGAACAGAGATAGAAAGTCATGTGAGAAGAACAGAAGGTAGGCCATTTGGTCAGGAACATAAGAATACCATGTAACACTCCTGGAAGAGTAACATGGAGCCATCTTTCCACACTATCCTACTGCCTCTTACCAAGGCCAACCCCAAGCTCGGCACAAGTCTCTCCTACAATATCCCTGAATTCCAGTAACAGAGAATCATCCCCCCCCCCCCCGAGGCAGTCCATTCCACTTTAGAACAGCTACAGTGGTTGAGAAAGTTTCCTGACAGAAGCCTGGAACTTGCCTCTATGAAACTTTGCTTCCTTGCTCAGTTCTATCCGCCGGGGCCAACCAGAACTACTCCAATTCCCTTAGATCCTTGAAGATAACAATCACCTCCTTCTTCACCTCTGCCTTGCCCTCCTACAGACAGACTTTGTCCACTATAGGATCTAGGCTGCTGATGAAACCCTGGACGAGTAGCCCCTAATCATCTCACCTTTAATGGTGGACCCACCCCCACAGAACCTCGGTGCTTCTCAGCTCAGTCTGGGCACTGCTGAGCAGCCAGCTGGCCTGGTCCCCCAAGGCCTCATTTTTCACATACCTCCTGTGAGGGCCAGATCTGATAGGGGAGTTTGGGGCCAGATTCTTTTCACGAAGCCGATTCCCCGCCTGCCCTACTCTCCACTCCACTGCTGAAAGGTTAATTGGGCAAAGAGAGCATGGCATCCGCCTGGAATCCAGCCACAGAAAAGGTTGGCTCACTCTCCTGCCTAATCTCCTGGGGATCAGGGTAGGCAATGGGCCCAGTCCCCCCCAGCTCCCAGGCCCCGGGCGCTGATGGTCCACATCTGTATTTCCAGGGTGGTGAGGTCTAAAGGGGAAGACAAAGGGATAGCTTGTGTCTCCTTTCAGTAGGAGGGAACCGTAGATTAAAACCTCACCTCCCTCTCTCTCTCTCTCCCTCGTTCTTTCCCTCTATTCTTTCTCCCCTCCTTTCCTTGCCTTCTCTTTCCTTCTCCCTTCCTCTTATTTGACCCTTCAAGCTTCCCCCTTTTCCTCTTTCCCTCCCTCAAAGCTGGAAGAGACAAGAGGGCATTGATTCCAACCCCATCATTTTACAAATGAGGAAACCGGGCCCTAGAGAGGGGAAGATCCTTGCCCAAGGTAACATAGCTAATTTTTTTAATTAAATTTTTTTTAATTAACAAAATATCCACCTTCTCTTTGCCTTTCACACCCAAATGAAAAAGAAAAAAATCTTCATGACAAATACAGTGTCAAGCAAGACAAATTCTGGCACTACGCATGTCCAAAAAATGTCTTATTCTGTACCCTGAGTCTTTGACCCCTCAGTCAGGAGACAGTGTGCTTCACCTTTGGTTCTCTGAAATCATGGTTAGTCATTACGTTGATCAGAATTCTTAAGTCTTTCAAAGCTGATTGCCTTTACAATGTTGTTCTTGTATACTTTTTTCCTCTGGTTTTACTCACATCAGAATAGATCCAAGTCCTTAAGTCTTTCAAAGTTGATTGTCTTTACAATGTTGCTGTTACTGTATAAATTGTTCTTCTCACTGTCCTCTGCATGGGTTTATCCAAGTCTCCCCAGGCTCCCCTTCATCATTTCTTACAGCACAGTAGTATTCCATCATAGTCATATGCCATAATTTATTCAGCCATTCCACAACTGATGGGTACTGCCTCAGTTTCCAGTTCTTTGCCACCACTAAAAGATCTGCTAAAATTATTTTTGTTCATAGGTGGGGATTTTTCCCTTTGCTTTTTTTTTTATTTCTTCTGGGTGTAGACCCAGGAGTGCCATTGCTGAGTTCAAGGGTATGCAAAACTTGGCAATGGCTAAATAATTACTAAGTGACGGAGCTGAGACTCAAATTCAGGTAATGACCCAAGACCTCTGACCCCAAGTCCAAAGCCTCTATCTTACAATGATAAGACTAGAGAACACATAGATAAAAGCCCTATGGTAAGGGCTTGGGGAAGGGCTTCAGGAGGCCTCCATTCTAGGCCAGGCTTTGCCATCTTCTGCGGGACCTCAGATAAGTCACTTCCTTTTTATGAGCCCCTTTTCCTCACTCTATAATGGGAATAATAGTACTTGCATTGGTAAACTCATTAAAAGCACAGATCAGAAAATCCAAAGATGAGATCCCTGGAGCTGGAAGGGGCCTCAGAGGCAATCCAGATCAGACCTCTCAGTTTACAAATGGGGAAACTCAGGGAGTTTGAGTGATTTGACCAACAGCCCATAGGTTGTGTCTAAGACAGCTCCAATAAAATAATGTTACCATGTAATGCTATATAAATTTAAGTTACGATCACCCCTCTAGGTCCTGCAGCTGGAGAGAAGTAGGAAAAGGACTCAAATCCAGGTTTCTTGACTCCCAATTCCCTCCTTTACTACACCACTACCTCCCCACAGAAAATACATAGAGAAGCAGTACAAGGGGGAATATAAATGGGGTATAGATTTTATAACTGACTTAGGAAGGAATTCTAAGTAAGTCAGGAGTAGGGATGATCAGGAAGGGCTTCCTGAAGCAGCTGGAACTTGAGTTGAAACATGAAGAGAGAAGACTTTGGATTGATGGGGGTGGAGATTGGAGAGAGAGTGTGGATGAGACGTTCTGGGTGGGGAATGGGAGAAGTAGAGCCCACCCCTGGTGAGTTAGTGCCCTATTTGGAAAGGTAAAATATGTACTCCTGAAATAGATAATTAACACTTTGAGGCAAATATGCTCTGGGTCAAATAATGTAAGGGCCTTTCCAAGAAAGAAGGGCCACTTTGGGCTGGGTTGGTTGGGGTTGACTTCTTAGAGGAGGAGAGTTCTGTGCTGGACTATGAGGAATGAGGAACAGTTGGCTAAGAAGGGAGATGGAATGACATTGTAGGGGAGGGACAGAGTGGAGAGTGGGCAATGAGAGCAAAATTCTAGATGTGGGATAATGTTGAGAATGTGGATGATGGACAAATTAATGATAATGACAGCGGTAAAATGGGTGACAATGATGGTGATGGTGACATCCATCATGCCGAGGATTTTTTGAAGATACAAGTCACCAGGAGACATATGCAGTATAGATGGCGGGAAGAGTGTACAGGTAGGGAGATAAATTAAGAAACTCGTGACCAGGGTTCAGACCAAAGTGAAAGAGGAAGTGGGGAAAAAAAGATTGCGAGTGGAATTAGGAAGAAGGAATCTCCAAGACTTGGTAACTGTCTAGACAGGGACAGAGTGACAAAGAAGATAATTGAGATTTCAGGCCTGGGTGTCATGGAGGATGATGGCGCCATGTACAGAAGGGAGGAAATCTTGAAAGGGAGCTGTTTTGAAGGGAAGATGATCATCTCAATTTGGAACTGTGTTGAGCTTGAGGTAATGATGTCACAGGCAGGTAGATATGTGAGACCAGAGCTCAGGACATCAGACATAAATTATGAAGTTATCCCTAGAGTGATTATCAATCCTATTTTAAAGTGTTTAAAGGTTTATAAAGGGAAGGTTCCCCAACCTCCACTCTCCCCCCGATCCAGGCAACTAGATGGTACAGTGGAGAGAGCACCAAGTCTGGAATGAGGAAAAACTGAGCTTAAATCCAGACTTAGACACTTATTAGCTGTGTGACCCTGAGCAAGTCACTTACTCTCTGTTTGCCTCAGTTTCCTTGTGTGTAAAATGAGGATAAAAATAGCACCTACCTCCCAGGGTTGATGTGAGGATCAAATTCAACAATATTGATAAAGCACTTAGCACAGTGCCTGACACATAGAAAGCACTATATGACAAATATTGTTATTATTATTATCATTATTCCCTTGTAACATACCTGGTAGACTATCCACAGATCTCTTTTGACTATGAGTTATGTATTCCTGCTATGCCATGGTGATTTCTACATAATAGATGAAGATATTAACTCTAGGAATTATGGGGGTAGGAGGAATTTCTCAGGTGTCATGTCTGAATAGTGCAGGATTAAGGGAATACTTCATCAAATATCTTCCTATTAGTCTAGGATGGCTACCTAGAAGAGATGGCAATCTGACTTGATCCTATATGTAGCCTGCCAACTACAAGATTTGGGTTCAGGGCCATGGGTAAAGTCTCCCAGTTCCCCAGTTTTTCTCAGATCTACTTTTCTAGGGGCTGCCTAAGATCTCTTTCATGAGGACCCAGCTTTCCATTCCCCAGTAAGAAGGAGCTCAGACTGAGACAGTAGATGCCCTAGTATCATGTAAAGGAAAGCAGAGCTGGAACTAGTATGAGGTTGTTGCCCCAACATCTGAAGAGGCTTCTCTCCTACCCCTCACACCCATGAAAAAATGCCACCCCAACCTGCCTGCTCTCTCAGTAGGACCCAACCTAGGGGCCCCTGGCTGTCCCACCTCCCTGTTAGACACCTTCTTGCTAGGGTGGGCTGCCCACAGTGCACGGATCCCCACCATGGCGTGTAGAACACCTGGGATGATAGTAACATAAGTGAGGAGGGGAATAAGTAACTGTGGCAATGCAAAGACAATGCAGATTGGTTGCTGCCTCTTCTCTGTCATCTCATAGTGACCTCTAAGGCTACCTTTATGGGCTCCCTTTTTCTTTCCTCCCTTTTCACACTTCCTCTATGACCCTCTATTCTTAACAAAGTCTCCATTCATCTTAAATATCTTCCTGCCTTATTCTTCCCATTAGACATTCTGTGAAACCTACACTCTTGGTACCTTCTCCAAGACTGGTTCTCCTTCCTCTCACACATCCCCCTATACACAGGGCTAGGAGGGGGACTTGGCACCCTCCTTGCTCCTCGCTATCACCCTCAGACCCTCATTCTGTCACTACCACTAAGCCATCACTACTTCTTATTTCAAGCTTATGACATCCTGTCCAAATTCTTGTTGCTATCACGTACAGACCTTGATCAATCAACCAATAGGCATTTATTAAGCACCTACTGTATGCCAAGGACTGTGTTAGGTGCTGGGCATACAGAGATAGAAATGAGAGTCCTTGCTCTCAAGGAGCTTATATTCTCTTCCCTGGAAGGGCCCCTAGAGATCCTGTCATCCAACTTCATAGTGAAGCAACTTGCCCAATTGCATACATTACGTTGAAAAGTTTAGTGGCAGAGACAAGATTCAACCCAGGTCCTTATCTCCAGATTCAGTGCTTCTGCCAGTTGTTCTCTGTTCACATTAATGTAGCCTCTGACCCAATTCTATAGGAAGTTCTATCTCTGTTGCAGCACCTAATTGAAATTTAAATAATAATAATAACACCCACCATTCTATAGAACCATAGATTCATGACTGGAAGAGACTTTAAAGGAATTTTGACTTTATAGATGAGCAACTGATGATCAGAGAGAAGTGACATATCCATGATCGCTTAGATAGTAAGTGAAAGAGCTAAGACTTCGATCCAGATCCTTTGAATCCCAATTCAGTGCCTTTTCTAATGTTCCAAAGCAGCTAAAAAGAAGGAGTTCAGGTACCAAGGAGCCACAAGTCTTGGCAATGAGAGCAGAGCTTGGGACATGATATTTCAAAAGACAAAAGGTGAAAGGTGATGACCATGGATGACTTGTCCAGCAAAACTAAATATAATCCTACAGGGCAAAAAAAAATGGATCTTTAATGGTATAGAGGATTTCCAAGCATTCCAGATAAAAAGGTCATAGCTGATTAGACATTTTGAAATGGAAACATAGGTACCAAAAGAAACATAGAAAGGTACATATAGTTACTTAATTGGAATAGAATATGTGGGGATTAATTGTTTATGCATAAATAGAGGAATAAGAAGCAAATGTCTTCTCAGAATCCTAATATCCTTAAGGGTGATAGAGAAAATTCAAAATGACAGAATGTCTGTTGGTGATTTTGTTGTTTCAATGGTTTCAGGAGAAGACAAAATGAGAGCAACATAGAGCTGTGCTGAGGAGAAAGGGGATGATTTTCACTATCACATAGCAGAGGTTTATAAGATGTAAAATATCTAGTTATGAAGGAAGGAGTGAGGGAACAGGCATCCCCTGAACTTTTCCTTGATCTGAACTGGATAAAGGAATAAAGGAAGGTAAGAGAGAGACAGAGAGAGAGATTTTGGAATAGAAATACAACTGAAAAGAAAAATAGGAAGAGACAAGGATAAAGGAGAAGTGGAGAGGGAGAGAAAGTAATAGAAAAGTCATAATCCAAATAAGTTCAAGTGTTGGAGGGAAGAACATGAAGGAGGGACAAAAAGGAAAAGAAGAAAGAGTGAAAACTTGAGATCAGGGATGGTTTCAGGTTAAGAGAAGAGATGTAAGAGAGAGGAAACAGGTAATTTCATTTATAGATTACAAGTCAGGCAATCTTTCTTTTATCATCTTTTTACTTGTAAAGAGGAGGATGAAAGCAAAGAGAGAAAAAATATACAGGAAGATAAAGTATAGGAAAACACACATTTAACAATCATAACTATGAACATGAATGGAATGAACTCATCCATAAAACAGAGCCGGGTAGTAGAATGGATTAGAAAATAGAATCCAATCATATGTTGTTTAGAAGAAACATATGTAAAATACTAATATTCATGTAGAATTAAAATTAGAGTCTGGAGAAAAATCCATTGTATTTCTCCTGGATTAAAAAAAACAGGAATATCAATCATGATTCTAGCAGAGGCAATCATAAATATAGATAAGATAAAAAGAGATAAGCAGGAAAATTACATTATGTTTAAAGGCACCATAGATATCAAAGCAATATTAATATTTAATATATATGCATCAAATAGCATAGCACTTAAATGCCTAAAGGAAAAGTGAATCAAATTAGAGGGAGAGATAGAGATTAAAATTATAATAGTGGGGGACCTTATGTATCCCTTTCAGACCTAGAAAAATCTAGCCAAAAGACAAATCAGAAAGAAATTAAGGACCTGAGTAGAATTTTAGAAAAAATAGAGGTAATAGAAAGGCAGACTCATAAGAAGCTTACATTCTAATGGAAGGCAGATAACAACTACACATAAAGATGTGTACAGCATAATTTTAACATGAAAAAATACAAATGTATAAATATATACAAAATAGTTATATACAAAGTAATTTGGGAAAGAGAATATTAGCAGTTGGTGTGATCAGGAAAGGCTTTGTACAGAAGATACTGCCCGAGCTTCATCTTCAAGGAAGAGGCAATGCCTCCCACATACGGGGTACAGTCAGGGCAGGAGCATAGAGATGAGAGATGGAGTCTTACAAATGAAGAACAGACAGAAGAAGATTTTGGCTGGATCATAGGGTCCAGGTGAGGAAGTAATATCTGAAGAAGCTAGAAAGATAATTTGGGGCTTTAAAAATGACTAGGTAGCTCAGTGACTGGAGAGCTAACCTCGGATTCAAGAAGGCCTTTGTTCAAAGTTGGCCTCAGACACTTACTAGCTCTTTGACCCTGGGTCTGCTGTGCTTTAATTTCTTTATCTATAATATAGGGATAACAATAGCACTTACTTTCCAGAGTTGATATGGAAAAAATAAGATAATACTTAACATAACATAACATAACATAACATAACATAACATAGCATAACATAACATAACATAACATAACATAACAACATAAGATAAGATGAGATAATATGAGATGATACTTTGCAAATGTTAAGGCACTATATAAATGCAAATTATTATGGTTATCATTATTATTACTCCCCAATCTATGCCATCTTCTTTATTTCTTGCTTTTTTTGATACTACAAAAATATTAATTTAAATAGTCTAGTGTACATAGGACTTCCTTTATTCTCTACATTTGACTCTCTTGAAGCATATGTCTAGTAGCAGGATTTCTGGTTCAAAGGAATAGGCATTATCTTTAACATTAATTTTTAAAATTTTGAGTTTGAAATTCTCTCCTCCCATCTACTCCCCCACCTATTGAGAAGGCAAGAAATATGATACCAATTATACATATGAAGTCATGCAAAACATATTTCCATATTAGCCACATTGCAAAAACAAACAAAAAAAGTAAGTAAAATAAAGGGAAAAAAGTATGCATCAATCTCCGCTCAGAGTTCATCAGTTCTCTCTCTCTGGAGGCGGATAGCATTTTCATCATGGGTCCTTTGGAACTGTCTTGGATCATTGCCTTGAACAGAGTAGCTGCATCTTTCACAGTTGATCATCATACAGATATCTTCCTGGTTCTTCTCACTTCACTTTGCATCAGTTCATATAAGTCTTTTCAGATTTTTTCCAAAACCATCTAACTCATCATTTCTTATAGCATAATAGTATACCGTCACAATCATATACCACACTTTGTTTACCATTCCCCAATTGATGGGCCCTTAATTTCCAGTTCATTGCCACCACAAAAAGAGCTACTATAAATATCTTTGTGCAAATGAGTACTTTTCCCTTTACTTTGATTTCTTTGGGATACAGACCTAATAGTGATATTGTTGGGTCAAAGGGTATGCACAGTTTTATAGCCCTTTGGGTGTAATTCCAAATTATTCTACAGAATGGTTGGAGGGCTTAGACATTTTGGTCACTATCTTAGCATAATTCCAAATTGCTTTCCAGAATGTTTAGATCAATATAGAACAATATATTTGTGTATTTGGCTTTCTACTACCCCTCTAAAAACAAATATACCTACTAAATTTACATTTTGCATATAATGTACCCCGTCCCTTATTATGCTGCCAAAACATTCTATGTAATACAGCCTCCTTCAGCTCTAACAACCTATGTTCTATATTCTACAGTCCTTCTTGTTTCTTACATCCTATTTTTCAAGGTCTCTTCCAGCTTTGACATTCTATGATTCCTAAGATACTTATTTAGGAAGTACCAAACTTCTTATCTTCAGTGGTTCCCTATTTTCTTCTAGACAAAGTAAAAATATTTAACTTGGCATTCAAAGCCCTCCTCAGCATAGCCCCAGTCTATCATTCCAACTTTATTGTGCATTGTTTCTTTTCATGTACATTCTGCTCAAGCTAAAATGGACTGCTTACCCTTATCTGATCAAGCCCCGTGATTTCCTTATATTTAAAATGATCTATGATCTCATTGACACGGGTACTGACCATTTCCAATGGTGCTGACCACAAACCATGCACACCTTTACATCCTACACAACTCTTGCCCAAGACCCCCCACAAATCCTTGATAGACATCCACTCAACATGCTAGGGGCTTTCCTTTGGCCATCACATGGATACCAATATAGGATGTCTGTGACAATCTATTTGGTATCCTTTGTTCTCTCTACGTGACCAGCCTGATTCCTTTTTTTAGACATGCATCATTTTAATGGTATATTTTATGCCACTTCCCCCCGCTAGCAATATGTAGCAACCTACACATGCCCTCCATACTTCTCTCCCTTACCTTTATGGTCACTCACACTTCTGATTCTTCAGAGACTGTGGAATTCCATGATTAGTGACTATAAAGCACCACCAAAATAACATTAGCCCTTTGTTTTAAGGAAAGGCATTCAACGTTTGGCTCAATTTCCTGATTTAGATCAATTTCTCTTCTTCCTATTTCTTGCACAATGACTGTAAATTTCTGGACCTCACTTTCCTCATATGTAAAGTGGGGAGAGTAGGTAGATTGCTCTCTAAGGTCCTTTCCAATTCTAAATCCTACAATCCTAATCTTACCCAGGCTTAGTTATATAGGTCCTACCCTCAGCCAATAGTGTGAGATTCCAGCCTTGGGTTTACCCAGTGGCCAGCTTTTTACCAGTTCATTTATTCATTGCACATGTTTTCCTTGGCTGTCCTGCCAGAGAGAAGGACAGACTATGGCTTCGGAGCACATGGAAGGAAAGAAGTTGTCCCCACCTGACAGCTGAGTCATGGGCACAGGGCTCCAGGGCGCAGCCCATAGGCCATCTACTACTTCTTGATCACAGAGACCCACTTATAAAACACCAAGTTTTATCCTTCCTTAACTTTCCATGCTGTGCCTCCAGCATGGAAGGACATAGGTCTCTGCCCACTTCTCCCTACCAGACCCAACCCCAGAACCCATCCTGGGACCTCCCTGACTTCCCAATCCTAGTCAATCCTCAGACCCTAGGCTTTAAACCCACAGACATCCTAATGCCAATCCAAGTCCCATCCAGATCTAAAATTCTATTTCTTGAGAAGATATAATGCCTTTTTCTCAACTGTACATGATACCTTCACAAAAATTGACCATATGTTAGGGCATAAAAACCTCACAAACACATGCAAAAAAGCAGAAATGTTGAATCCACTCCCTTTGGATGAAAATACAAAAATTGAAATTCAAATAATCAGAACATTCAATAATAGGCCTTGGAAGCACAGGCAAAAAATTAATTGGAAACTAAATAATCTAATCCTAAAGACTAAGTGGGTCAAATAACAAATCATACAAACAATCAGTACTTTCACTGAAAATAATGACAACAATAAGACAATATACAAAAATTTATAGGATGTAGCTAAATCAGTAGTTAGAAGAAATGTATATCTCTATCTAAACACATCAATAAAAGAGAGAAAGAGAAGATTGGTGAATTGGGTATGCAAAGAAAAAAAAAACTTAAAAAAGAACAAATTAAAAATACTCAATTAAACACCAAAAAAGAAATTAAGAAAATCAAAGGAGAGATAAATAAAAATGAAAGTAAAAAACCATTGAACTAATAAATAAAACTAAGAGCTGGTTTTATGAGGGGGTAGGGAAACACAATAAAATAGATAAACCAGGGATGCTAGCAAAACTAAGAAAAGCTCCCTATTGAGCTACTTGAGATCACATAGCTTGTTAGTCGCAGAGGAAAGACAACTCTAAAGCCATATCTCTTTCCACTAAACTACACTCCTAACCAGACTCTATTCCCATTGAGTTAAGAAAAATAAAGGCGCATGTTGATGCTAGATAACCTAAGAGGAGTTTGGGTAGCCCAGAGGACAATCATATCCTGGTAGAAACTCAATGGAAAAGCAGAAACAAATTTAGATAGGATGGGGTATGGTTGTCAGCTGCAAGTTCTTAACCATCCTTTGCTGGGGCCAATATTTTACATGTGCAACCTTCTTCTCTATGCATCCCCACACCATTCTGGGACCAGAGCTTCTAGCTGCTTCTCGAATTCAGTGTGCTAATTGGGGTTATCAACTATCCATACTATGTCTTGAGTCCCAACCAATGGCCTCTTTATGTCAGACCACAACAAAGATACAAGAATCTAAAAAAAAAAGCATTTAATTAAGACAGAATTGAAAAGTAAGCACTAGAAAAGTGAGTCAGGGGGGCAGAGCCAAGATGGTGGAGGGAAAGCAGTGACTTGTTTCAGCTCTCCCCCAAACCCCTCCAAATACCTATAAAAATGGCTCTAAACAAATTCTAAAGCAGCAGAACCCACAAAAAGACAGAGTGAAACAAATTTCCAGCCCAAGACAGCCTGGATGGTAGATCAGAAAGGCATATCGCACTGGGTGGGGAAAGGAACGCGATGTGGCATGGGCGCGCAGGCCACAGCAAACCTAGAGCAGGCCTCAAAGGACTGAATCGCGGGCTGCTGTGGCGGTTTCCAGACTTCTCAACCCACGAATGCTGAAGACAACTTGGAAGGTCAGTGGGAAAAGTCTGTGACTGTGGTGAGAGAAGGAGCTAGGTCTCAGCCACAAGTCCCAAGCATGGGTCATGGCTGCCTTCTGAGCTTCCGGCCCACAGACTGAGAGGGGATCGAGTGGCTGATCAGAGGGGCATTGCAGGGATCTCTTTGCCTGTGCTGAGGCAGGAATCTCTTGCTTTGCCCATGCTTGGATCTGGGTCAAGTTCTGAGGAGCCGTCCTGGGGCGAGGAGGAGAGCTGGTGTGGTGGAGCTTGTTGTGGCAGTGGAGAGGAAACACCTTGCCCCTTATCATACCACCTTGGAAGAACTGAAAATTTACAGGTCCCTAGAAGTAGCTCTGAAAACAGCTATACAAACCCCCAAAGCTTGGGACAGTACATTCTCCACATCTGCAGCAGACTCTTACCTTAACTAAGAGTTTAAAACTCAAGTAATTGGCCGGGATCATGAGTAAGCAGCACAAAAAGAGTCAGACTATATTATCTTACTTTGGTGACAAATAAGATCAAAATATACAACCAGAAGACAACAAAGTCAAAGCTCTTACATCCAAAGCCTCCAAGAAAAATATGAATCAGTCCCAGGCCCTGGAAGAGCTCAAAAGAGATTTTGATTCTTTTTTAATGTTTTTAATTTTTTTTTTAGGCAATTGGGGTTAAGTGACTTGCCCAGGGTCACACAGCTAGTAAATGTGTCAAGTGTTTGGTCTGAGGTCGGACTTGAACTCAGGTCCCCCTGACTTCACGGCCAGTACCCTATCCACTGCACCACCTAGCTGCCCCATTCAAAAGGGATTTTCAGAAGCACATAAGAGAAGTAGAGGAAAAACTGGGAAGAGAAATAAGAGTGATGCAAGAAAATCATGAAAAACAAGTCAACAATTGCTAAAGGAGGCCCAAAAAAATACTGAAGAAAATAACACCTTAAAAAATAGCCTGACCCAAATGGAAAAAGAGGTCCAAAAAGCCAGTGAGGAGAAGAATGCCCTAAAAAGTAAAAGCAGCTAACTGGAAAAGGAAGTCCAAAGGCTTACTGAAGAAAATACTTCCTTCAAAATTAGAATAGAGTAATTGGAAGCTAGTGGCTTTATGAGAAATCAAGACACTGTAAAACAAATCCAAAAGAATGAAAAATTAGAAAACAATGTGCAATATTTCATTGGAAAAACAACTGACCTGGAAAATAGATCCAGGAGAGAGAATTTAAAAATTATTGGACTATCTGAAAGCCATGATCAAAAAAAGAGCCTAGATATCATCTTTCAAGAAATTATCAAGGAAAACTGCCCTGATATTTTAGAACCGCAGGGCAAAATAGAAATTGAAAGAATCCACCAATCACCTCCTGAAAGAGGTCCCCAAAGGAAAACTCCTAGGAATATTGTAGCCAAATTCCAGAGTTCCCAGGTCAAGGAGAAAATATTACAAGCAGCCAGAAAGAAACAATTCAAGTATTGTGGAAACACAATCAGGATAGCACAAGATTTAGCAGGTTCTACATTAAGGGACCGCAGGGCGTGGAATATAATATTCCAGAGGGCAAAGAAGATAGGATTACAACCAAGAATCACCTACCCAGCAAAACTGAGTATAATTCTTCAGGGGAAAAAATGGTCATTCAGTGAAATAGAGGGCTTTCAAGCATTCTTAATGAAAAGACCAGAGTTGAATAAAAAATTTGACTTTCAAATACAAGACTCAAGTGGAACATGAAGAGGTAAACAGGAAAGAGAAATCATAAGAGACTTATTAAGGTTGAACTGTTTACATTCCTGCATGGAAAGATGATATTTGTAACTCATGAGACCTTTATCAGTATTAGGGTAGTTGGAAGGAAAAAATGTTATGTATGTATATAGATAGATAGATAGATAGATAGATAGATAGATAGATAGAGGGCACAGGGTGAGTTGAAGATG
Source organism: Vombatus ursinus (assembly GCF_900497805.2). Taxonomy (NCBI): domain Eukaryota; kingdom Metazoa; phylum Chordata; class Mammalia; order Diprotodontia; family Vombatidae; genus Vombatus; species Vombatus ursinus. The sequence goes on along the minus strand of NW_020954645.1, from coordinate 963,094 downwards.
AAGGGGTCATATCTGGAGAATAAAATTAAGGGGTGAGAGAGGATTATACTAGCAGAAGGAAGAAAGGGAGAGATAGAACAGGGTAAATTATCTCACAAAAAAACAGAAAAGAAAAGGCTCTTACAATGGAGGGGAAACAGGGGAAGGTGAGAGGGAATGAGTGAATCTTATTCTCATAGGATTTGATTTAAGAAGGGAATAACATACACACTCAATTGGGTATGAAAATCTGTCTTACCTTACAGGATGTTAGGGAGGGGAAGGGGACAAAAGAGTAAGGAGATGATAGAGAGGAGGACAGATTGGGAAAGGGGGTAATCAGAAGCACATACTTCTGAGGAGGGGCAGGGTCAAAAGAAAGAATAGAATAAATGGGGGGGTGGGATAGGATTAAGGGAAATAGAGTTAGTTTTTCACAGCATATCTACTATGGAAGTGTTTTGCAGAACTGCACATGTATAACCTATATTGAGTTACTTGCCTTTTCAGTGAGGGTGGGTGGGGAGGGAGGAAGGGAGAAAATTTGTAACCCAAAGTTTTAAAAACACATATTTAAAAAAATGTTTTCACATGCAACTGGGAAATAAGAAATACAGGAAATGGGGTACAGAAATCTATTCTGCCCTACAGGAAAATAGAAGTGGAAGGAGATAAGAGAAGCAGGGGAAATAGAAGGGAAGGCAGACTAGGGGAAGGAATATTCAGAATGCGTGCCATCTTGGGGTGGGGGGAGGGGCAAGATGGGGTGAAAATTTGGAACTCAAAATCTTGTGGAAGTAAATGTTGAAAACAAAAAATAAATAAATTTATTAATTAAAAAAAAAGAAAAGTGAGTCAGGTGGTCAGCACTGTCTACACTTACACACAAAATCATGACCATTTCCCCTAACTCTATGGGAATGATAATAGAATTTCTCTTTATTTCTTTTGCTTCTCTACCATAGTGGGAGAAGACACAGTAATTTCATATTCATGACACCAATAGCAAATCTTATGCTCTGATGCCACCTGCCTCACAAGTTTCTTTCAATCTTGGTGGATCAGGCTGGAGATTTCTGATGCCCTCTGAGTAGCAGAAATATGTAAAGCAATGGGCCTTCATTATGGGTTTTAACTTTCCCAACGGAAGGTCCAAGGCCAAAAATAAAACTCATTCATAGAGACGTAGGAGGAAGAGATATTTAGGGTAAAGAATACCAAAAGGTCTCAGGCACTGGAAGAGGCAGATACATCTGAGTCACCTTCCTAGAGGGGGTAACTGCCAGAGCCTCATGTGTGGTGTCTTCAATCATGGCAGGAAGAGAAAATGTCCTGCCAAGAGGGTCCTTCAGAAAGGTTGCCCTTGGAGCTGACACCTCCAATTTTGCCTAGTAATCTTTAGCTCCTTTTAGTTGATGTTTGGAACATCTGGGTTCCCACTCCCTCCAGAACAGGATAGCTCCTTGAGGCAACTAAAAGTCATGGGTTTTATGGAGAAGTGGTAGTGCAGATGGTTGGTTTCAATCAAGCAATGTACAAGCAGTTTTTAAAAAATTAGATTGTATTTTTTCAATTAGAAAATATTTATCTTTTTCTTCCTCCCTTGCCATGCTGAAAACTAAACAAAACAAACCCCTTGGAAAAAAAAATAGAAGACTTGACCATGAGTCAAGCAAAACACATTCTCACATTGGCCATGTCCAAAACTGTGTGCCTCATTCTTCATGTTAGTTCATTACCTCTCTGTCAGGAGGTGGCTAACGTTCTTTATCATTGGTCCTCTGGAATCATGGTTAATCATTGCATTGATCAGAGTACTTAAGTTTTTAAAAATTGTTTATTTTTGCAATGTTGTTATTGTATATAAATTATCTTCCTGGTTCTGCTTCCTTCATTCTGCATCAGTTCATTCAAGTCTTCCCAGGTTTCTCTGGAATTATTTCATCATTTCCTTATAGCACAATAGTATTTCATCACATTTACATACCATAATTTGTACAGCCACTGCCTAGAGGTGTGCAAATTAGAGACATCTCCACTCCAAATGTTCATATGGACTATTTGTGCCTGACCTATGGAAGAGCATTCCGAGCTTGTATTGGTCTGATAACCACAGTGAGACACATTGTAATTTGACTCCATCATAGTGATATCCTTTTAGTCCTCTTCTAGAATGAAGGCTAAGAACCAACCAACTGATGGACAACCCCTTAGTTTCTAGTTCTTTGTCACTAGAAAAAGAAGTGTTATAAATATTTTAGGGCAGGTCCTTGAGGGAAGGGTCTGGGTTTTTTTTTCCCATTTCTTTGTTTACTCCCTTTCTCCCCCCTTAGCACAGCACATAATAAATGCTTATTGAAATCACATTAATTCATGAGTAGTGGAACTGTGCATTGGTCCAGCCATTCTGAAAAGAATTGGGAATTATATCCTAAAAATTACTAAACTGTGTGCATACTCTTAGACTCAGAAATAGCACTACTTGGTCTATACCCCAAATAGATAAAAGAAAAATGAAAAGATCTTATATATACAAAAATATTTATGATTTGTTGTGGTGTTTCAGTCATGTGCAAGTCTTTGTGACACTATTTGGGGTTTTCATGGCAAAGATACTGGAGTGGTTTGCTGTTTCCTTCTACAGATCATTTTACAGATGAGGAAATTCTGGCAAACAAGGTTAAGTGATTTGCCCAGGATCACATGGCTAGTAAATTTCTGAGGCCAGATTTGAACTCAAGTTTTCCTGACTCCAGAGCCAGTGCTCTATACACTGTGCCATCTAGCTGATATATATGCATGTGTGCGTGTGTATGTATGTATGTATATGTATATATGTATTGTGGAGCTATATATATCCAGCTATTATATTTATTTTTTTCTGTTGTTGACCCAAGGACTTTAGTGGAGAGAACTTTCTTTTTCAGGTCTTCAGGAGCTGGGGATCTATACAAGGTATATGCAAAATAGATACAAGGTAACTTTAGAAGGGGAGACACCATGGTGGGGTCTTGGACCATACTGCAAAGGCAGACATGCCTATTTTCAAGGGCTTTTTCAATGCCTGTCCTCCCTCTTCCTACCCAAACCCAACTGAAATGTTTTCCCCAGTGTTATTCTTGTGGTATTCCAAGAACAAGGTGTCTGATTGATAGAAAATCTGGTGCCACCCAAGAGGGCAGGATTGGGGTCCAAGTACTCTCAGATTCCCTCTACTATCCATCAGGGATTTCATTAAATACTAGATCCTAGTTTTCTTCCCATGTTGGGTCCTCTTTTAAGGGGAAAGAGTGCTACACAGATCTTTATAGCTGCAAGTCATTTGGATAGACCTAAAGATCCTCTGTCTAGTATGATACGTTAGAAGAGACACTGGATTTGTCAGACCGGCAGCTCTGACATATCACAGCTATGTAACCTTAGTCAAATTAGTTCACATATCTAAGAGTCAGAGTTATCAACTGCAAAATAACAAGTAATATTTATACTAAACAAATCACTTTTTTGGTGAAGAAATCACTTCGTAAACCTTGAAATGCTATAGAAGTGCGTTTCCTATCAATATTAACCTTACAGTGATTCTACCCGCCTTACCTGCCCGTTCTGGAGTTCACCAGCCCAAGAAGTCCTTCCTGACTCTCACCTTCAGTCCACCTTTCAGCAAAATCAGCCCATTTTCTCTCGTCTTTGCCTAGAGAAACCCCAAAGCAATCACTACCCTTCTTTTCAGAAGCCTGCACAAAGAGATTTGTTGATATGGGCCATCCCTCTTCCATAAAGATGTTGCTCATATACCTGTATCCTCCCCTTCTACAAAGTTGTCTCCAGATGCGCAGAGCAGCCATCCTGAGCGACCCACTGCTCAGTTCCCCCCAGCCACCCAAAATACACATTGATGTGTCAGTCCATGGCTAGGGAACTGATTTCTCTCCTTATGCAGTTAACTGAGGGCATGGAGGTCAAACTAATAATCTTGGTCTGCTTACCAGAGCTCTAACCATTAAGCCAAATGACCCTAGCAAGCACTGATCTTGACCTGTAGAAACCTTGTGGGATGATAATGCTCTCCCAATCATAAAGACCTTCTTTTGTAGGTAAAAAATAAAACATCTGTTTATAGGTTGTTATAGCTAGGAGGAAGCTTATAGGATCATATCAGAGCTAGGTGGTCCCGTGGATAAAGTGTTAGACTTGGTATCAAGAAATCATGAGTTCAAATCCTATCTCAGGTGCTTAATAGCTGTGTGATTCTGTATAACAACTGTAAAATTGGGATAATAATAGCACCTACCTCAAAGGATTACCACAAAGAATAAGGGAGATAACATATGTACTTTACAAATCCTGCAATGCTTTATAAACACTATTATTGTTGTCACTATTGTTATACCTGATTGGTTCCAGCCACTCAGCCAGGTCTTACCACTAATTTCTTGCCATATCTCCCTACTACAATTGCTATATTATAATTAATAATAATAGCTAACATGTATATAGCACTTATTATGTGCCAGGCACTGTGCTAAGCACTTTACAATTATTTTCTCACTGATCCTCACAACAACACTGGTATGTGGGTGCTATCATTATCCCTGTTTTATAGAAGAGGAAACTAAGGCAAACAGAGGTTAAGTGACTTGCCCAGGGTCACACAGATAATAAGTGTCTGAGGCTGGACTTGAATTTGGGTGCTCCTGACCCCACGCCTGGGGTCTCTTGATCCAGTGGGCCACCCTAGCACCCATCCTGGGGCTGTGAGATCAGTGAGAGCTGACCACACCTAGCTTATCCCAACTACCTGGCCTGATCTCACTGCCATCTAAGTCACTCTGTGCACCTTCCTCCCCAACTCACACTTTTCTACCTCTCATTCTGTGATTTCTCAATGGCTTCATTTGCCATCCCTGAAACTTGACCCTTCCCTGGCCACCACTCGCCTAGATGTGTGTTGTTTCTCCCTATTAGAATAGGAGCTTTTTGAGGGCAAGGGACTGTC
>NW_020954645.1:934607-958085 GCF_900497805.2 Vombatus ursinus | reverse complement strand
TTTCATTTATATCACAGGCATTTAACCCTGTAAGCACATAATACCTACTTAATAAATGCCATTTCATTCACTCATNATTTATATCGCAGGCATTTAACCCTGTAAGCACATAATACCTACTTAATAAATGCCATTTCATTCACTCATAGAACACAGAACTTCAATTTTGGGAGGGATCTTAGAACACAGAACATAGAGCCTGATAGGAGTTAAAAAGAAAAGATCTAGTCTAATTTTATACCAACTCCCATTTTTCAAATGAGTATACTAAGGCTCAGCTAGGGGAGTTCATTTGTCCAGGATCATATGGGAAGTTAAGGACAGAGCCAAGGTAAGAAGACGAGTATCCTACCTCTCAGCCCAGAGTTTCTTCACTGTGCTATGCTGATTTTGAGTCTTTCAGCTGACTCCATCTTTGACCTTTGTTTTGATTGTCAACAGAAAAGCAGGGTTGTGGTTGAGGTGTAAAATTTAATGATTGAGCCTACTTTCTGCTGGGTGCTGGCTGGAGATTACTGCTGGAGACCACCCAGCGGGAAGAGTTTCAGTTCTGGCCACTGTGCGTCACCTCGAACCCCGGGCCCCCCTACTGTGGGATCGGGCCCAGAACTTGGTGTCCCTGGCAGACCCCCAATTGGAAATGTCCTCCCTCCCACCCCCAAACACTTCATGGGAGCAGAAGCATCTATGATTTCAAGGGACTCAGATGTTAGACCTTGCACATATATAGCCCCAATTTCCTCTTTTCACAAATGCAGAAACTGGACCCCAAAGAGGGGGGGAGAGCACAGGCCCAAGGTGACACAACAAGTCATCAACAGAGCCAGACCTAGCATCCAGGTCCCCCGATGTTAAGTCCAAAGCTCTTTCTACTGTACCACTTGCTTTCTTCTTTGAGTTCTAACCCTGTGTTCCTGTCGTTTTGATAGGGAGTATAATTGGTTTTTTTATTGTTCATTAGTTATCCTATGTGGAATTACTATCTATCATTCGGGAGGGGAGCGGGAGGTAGGGGTAGGGGTGTGTCACACCATGGCAATCTCAGCTACTGGGAAGACTGCTACTGGTATATCTGAGCTCAGGGGTTCTAAAATAGAGTGGCCAATTGGGTGTCTGCACTAAGCACAGCATCAGTATGGTGAGCCCCTCCCAGAAAACGTCAGCAGTATGCCTAAGGAAGCATGTCCACGTCCGTGTCCATGTCAACAATGAGTCAGGTCAAGGCTCCCATGCCAATAAATAATAGGATTGTGTCAATGAGTAGCATTTATACTTTCAGCGTGGTTGAAAAAGGGATACCCAGTCTTCAAAAAAGGGCAGAAGGGAGGTATGACTAGCTCTCCAATTACAGACCTAGTTGGGAAGGAGTTAGAGACCATGCTATGAAAAGATTATTTAAAGAAGTTGAAGATGTTTTGCTTTGAAAAGGAGAGGATATGATAGTTCTCTTTAAATATCTGAAGTCGTGTTACATGGGAAAAGGATTAGACTCACTCACTTTAACCCTAGAAAGTGAGACTCAAACTTAACTGGGAAAACAAAGATTTTTAAAATGATACAGTGCCTGTTCTCCTGTCCTTATAGTCTACCATGGGAAGAAAAGAAAAGAAAAGAAAAATTGAACAAATAAATGTAGAACAAGTGTAACCTAGGTTCAAGTCTGGTGAATTTACATATGGCTCTCCTTAATGGTACAGAGAATGATGTGCCTGTGTGAAGGGTGGAGTTAGTCTCAGCTTGAAACAAGAGAGATCTTTCGGGTTCTAGCTTCTGAGATAGGACGCACCAAATAAAAAGCTCCTAGTAATCAAGCTCTCCAGCAAAGAAGACAGTCTTATGCAAATGTGCTAGACTTAGAATGAAAGAGACAAGGAAGTTCTAGACCAACTAGAAGAGCAAAGAATCAGGTGTCTTCTCTGGAGGAGACGGCACCCAAGCCATCTTGAAGGAGAAGAAATGTTCTGAAAGGTAGAGATTAGGAGGGAGTCCCTGCCAGGCACAGGAGATAGACCATGCTGATTGATTAATGACTGAAGGGGGTGTGGTAGAGAAAGAGATTTGGAGTGTATTATAGACCAGAACTGCCAGGGAAAAAAGCAATGGGGGAAATGGTGAGTTCAGAGGGAAGAGGATTATATGTTAATCATGGAGAATAGCCAGTGGAGAGGTTGAGCTACACCAGATGTCCATAAAAGGGACCAGGGGAGAGAATTTTCCCAAAAAGAAAAACAAAACCAGATTTTTCTCTTAACCTAGACCAAGCTGGACCCTAAACAGATGCTGTCTACCTGTAATTTACTGGCCGGCACATCATTTATCCTTCACTAGTATCCCCTTTGAACGCCTCCCCTTCTCATGGGGAGGTAACCCTGGGTTCTTGGAGGCCAGGGTACCAAGGGTCTGGCAGCAACTGAGTACCAAGCTGGAAGGGCTTCCAGGGTCTGTGTTCTTGCTGTCCCCAGATCAGACCAGCAAAGGTTGGAGAAGCTTATCACCAGATGGTTGGCCAGGTCGCCCATGGATGATTTTTTTTTGGGGGGGGCAGCTAAGATGATGTGAAATCCATCTATGGAGTCTGAAGGAGTGGGTCTATGCTGAAAGACAGCTGGAACCATGGATCCTTTAAGGTGACCAAGGAAACAGATCATAGATCCAGGATCTGAAGGAAGCTCAGAGGTCATCCAATCCAACTTCTCATTTTGTAGGTAAGAAAACTGAGGCTCAGGCAGGTTAAATGAATTACCCAGGATCATCCAGGCAGTAAATTTCAGAGACAGGATTTGAATCCAGGTCCTCTGACTCCAGAAGCCATGATATTGCAATAGCGTTTGTACCTTGAGGCTACCAACATTGGACAGAGTGCTTCCTCTCCTCTGGCCCCAGTTTCACAATCTGTAAAATGGGGATGGGAATACATGTAACATGTACCTCACCAAGTGTTGTGGGGAAGGCCATTTGTAAACGCTGAAGAACTACAGAAATGTGAGTCTTTAATACTCCTCGTTCTGATGTCAATTCTTATCTGTCCCTAAAAATATATGGCTATGTGTGGTTATGCCAATGACAGAATAGTGAAGAAGGAACTGGAATTAAGGGGTGGAGGGATGGAGCCTGGGCTGGATGTGGAGAGCAATGAGGTTCAACGGAAAGAGCGTTTGACTTGGAGTCAGGTGACTTGGGCTCTCCCATGCTTCCTAAGAGTATGATCGCCCTGCGCAAATCACTTTCTCTCTCTGAACCTCTACAAAATTCAATACAATTTTTAAAAAGTACTTATTAAGCATCTACTGTTGCAAGATGCTGTGCCAGGTACTGAGACTATAAAGACTATGACCCTAAGGAGTTTACAAGGAATTCTTAAGGAATGGGGATCATAGCCTCTGAACTCTTTATCAAAGGGTGGTTGTAAGGATCGAATGAGACAGGAAAAGAAATCTGACCAGCGTAAGAGGACCTGGGTTCAAATCCTGCCTCTGATACTACCTGGGTGATCATGGGCCTGAAGTTGTGGGTCTGGGTTCAAAGCCTACCTCTGATATTTACTGGGAGATGAGGGATTATAGAAAGAAAGGAGGGCATGTGACCTGGGCAAATCACTTAGTCTCCATGGGCCTCAGTTTCTTTTTCTGTAAAATGAGGTTCTATCAGATGACCTCTGAGGTCGCTACTAACTCTAGAGCCCAATGTAGATCAGAAGCCTTTATTAATATGAGGCGTGTGAGAAAACCAGACTTTCAATCAGAAGACCCGGGTTCAGATTTTAGCTTGGTAACTTACTAGTTCTGTGTCCATAAGCAAGTGGGTTTACTTCCATTTTTTCATCTGTAAAATGTAGATAATAGTGCCCCAAGCATTTCCCTCACCAGGATGGGGTGGGGATCAAAGGGCATAATGCCTATAAAGGACTTTGGAACCTTAAAATGCTGTAGAAATGTCGGCTCTTACTATTATAAGGCTCAAGGCCACATTTCAAAGCCCAAGCCTGAAGGGGAGATATCTCCTGTGCCATTCTGTGCCATTAGGAGATGGCAGCAGCAGGCATTTGGACAAGCAGGGGCAATGTTATGTCTGCCCAACTTTTGTCCCTCTCCTTCCAGCCCCCAACACGCACCCAATACTGCCATCCAATGAGGATGAGTGAGAGGCCTTGGGCGGTCCTTTCCATTGACCTTCTGTGATCTCAGGGAGAAGGCCCCTCCCTGGAAAGACAACACTTTCTTTCCTTGGCCTCTCCTTTGTTATCCTGGTGGTGGGACTGGAGAGTAAGTTGTCCTCTGGAGGAGGCCCCCGTTGGGTTTTTCTAATTTTCCATTTCTTGGGCGGATTAGCAGAGATAATAAACAGGAGGCCCTGCTAGGGAAGGGGTTCCCATAGATTCATTTCCTAGCAACTGTCAAAAAAAAAAGGTGGGGTGGGTGAGTTCTGTTATTTCTCAGGGTGCCATGACTCAGTAGAGCCAGTCACCCCCCTCCTGAGGTCCTGGGAGGAAGCCACTGAGGTCTGAGGAGAAAGGAAGGACCTTAGAAAGAAACAGGAAATGGGTCCCTCCCCGGTTCAGAGGGCTGGAGTTCTGAATATCCACCCTAGAACTTAACCAATCCCCATATCCCTAACCCCAATCACTTTTGTCCTGGCTGAAGGAATCTATCCTCCGTCATGGAAACACAGAATGTCAAATTAGAAAAGATTGTCAAAAATAGAAGGGATATTAGCGATTTTCTAGGGCAATCCTCTCATTTTACAGAAGAGGAATCCAAGAGAGAAAATGAAGGAAGGATGAATGGATGAATGGATGGATGAATGAAAAAATATTAAATGATACTATGTACCAAGTGGGGCATCTAGGTAGTGCAGTGGATAGAGTGCTGGGCTTGGAGTTAGGAAGACTCATTGTTGTGAGTTCAGATCTGGCCTCAGACACTTACTAGCTGTGTGACCCCGGGCAAGTCACTTCACCCTGTTTGCCTCAGTTTCCTCTTCTATAAAATGAACTGGAGAAGGAAATGGCAAACCACTCCAGTATCTCTGCCAAGAAAACCCCAAATGGAGTCACAAAGAGTCAATCATGACTTAAAAATGACTGAACAACATGTGCTAAGAGTCAGGAAAGCCTCTGCCCTTAGGGAAGGATCTGACATTCTAGTACAGACAGCATCTTTAGAGATAATGGTGGCCAGAAAAGAGAATTTTGGTGTGGGGAGTCACAGATCCATGGGGCAGAAGAATGATATGCCTTTTCCAGAAGAAATAGTAATCAACTAATCAATCACCAAGCACCTATTAAGCGCCTGATATATACCCAGGCACTGAACTAGGCATGAGATGATACAAAGACAGAAATGAAGTAATCTCTGCTCTCTAGGACCTTTCAATCTATCCAGCGGAGACAACATAAGCATATTTATGTATAAGGGACTTAACCCATCAGGGCCTGATTGAGGGGTTGGACCAATGGGAGTACTGTAGAGAAAATACCCCCAAAATGTACAAAATAGGTACAAAGTAATCTTGGGAGAGAAGGAACTATTAGCAGGTCAGGCTTTGAAGGTGGTGCTTAAGCTGGGCCTCAGAGGGATTCTGAGAGGCAGAGGTGAGGAGAGAGTATATTCCAGGCATAGGGAAAAACCAGTACATAGGCAAAGGACAGAATATGGAGCACTGTGTATGAGGGACAATAGGAGGCCAGTTGGATGGAACCATAGAGTACATAAGGGAAAGAAAAGTGTAACGAGGTTGGAGATGTAGGCTGGAGCCAGGTTGTAAATGACAACCAGAGGCATTTCTATTTGATCCTAGGGATAATAAGGAGTCACTTGAGTTTGCTGAGTGGATGTGTGATGTGAGCTCTAAGAAGACCACTTTGGCAGCTATGTGGAGAGAGAAGAAACATGCCCACAATGAGACAACTGGTTAATAACAGAGACAGGTCTTTAAAAAAAAAGGTGCCCTGAGGAAGCGACATGTAATGAATGCCCTGAATTTGGAGTTAGAGGAGTTGGATTTGAATCCTAGCTTTGCCATTGGCTACCCGGAACAAGTCACTTTTTCTAGGCCTCAATTTCACCATCTGTAAAATGATAAAGTTAGACTCAGGGTCCCCTTCTAGCATGAAATCTAGGGTCCTATGGCCCCTAAATCAGTCTTCTTTGGCACTGTAACAGACTACTGCCACCAAATAGTTTTTGAAAGTCTCCCTTCCCCAGGAAGCCTCCCAGGATGGGCCACCGGCTCCCCCGTCCTGCCGTCTCTGGCTTACCTTCTGATGGGGGAGATGGCCTATGTAGCGAAGTATGACCAGGGAAGGGAGTCTGGGGAGTCACAGAGAAAATGAAAGGAGTCATAGGTAGTCAATTATCATGTCTTTCCAGAAGCAATGATGGTATTGATCTGATTACAATTACCAGAGAAAGAGTAACAAAGTAGGAGGGATCCTGGGACAGGGAAAAACTAAGAAAGGAAGGTAAGAAGAAAGGAAGGAAGGAAGGAAGGAAAGAAAGAAAGAAAGAAAAAGAAAGGAAGGAAATATTTATTAAGCACCTACTATGAGCCAGGCAATGGAATAAACACTTTACACATATTATCTCATTTAATCCTCACAATAACCCTGTGGTTAAGTGGGTGCTATTATTATCCCCATTTTACAGTTAAGGAAACTAAGATTAAGTGGCTTACCCAAGGTCACACAGTTAGTAAGTGTTTAAGGCCAGATTTGAATTCAGGTCTTCCTGACTTCAGACCTAGTACACTATCCATTGGGAGATAGCATGAATCATGATCTGAGAGGATAGACAGATAGATAGATAGATAGACAGACCGATAGATAGATAGATTAGATAGATGAGATAGATGGTGGATTAGGTGAATTTATGCTCATCATCAAAACAACCAAAGCCCAAAGTAGAGTTTCAAAGCTGAATGTATTAGCTAGAAGGGGGTGGTCTCTGGAGCCCTGGTCTAGATAGCATTATAACAAGTAAGGAGAAAGAGAGGTTGCATTAGAGTAGATGGCAAGGTATCCGTGATAGATGGCCAGAAGACAACACTTATTCTAGCTGCTTCACACAGTACTATAGATATGGGATATATTACTATTATGATTCTGAGGTATAGTGAAAAAAAATTGAATTAGTAGCTAAGAGATACTAGATAGAGTGTCAGGTCATCCACTCACTAGCTGTGTGCCCTGTCTGAATTTCCATTTCCTCCATGTAACCTGATGGGGTCGGGCTAGATGCCTCCCAGAGCCAGAAGACCCCCCCTCTAACTCTGGGTTTTGTGATTCTGTGATCCCATGACTATAGAGCTGGTAGTCTTTCCACTGGACCAAGCTGCTCCCCATCCACCCAGACAGGGTGGAGGTAAGGAAAGGGAACAAGGGTGCGGCTTCCCAACAGCTGTGCTAGCCAAACCGTCTGTAACTGGCCTTCGATATTTCAGAACATCCATGATTTCATCAGTGTGGGTGCTCACTGCAGACGAAGAGCCTGCCCCTTCTCTACCTTAATAAATGGTTTTCATGAGTTAATCTGGCCCAAAATATTCATCCCTTGGTGACCAGCCCTCAGTGACGAGCATCTCCATCTGTAGCCAGGCTGCTCTTGGGATGGCAGACACCCAGTCCATTGCCAGGACCAGAGTCAAAGCCTTCTGAGCTTCACAGGACTAGCCAATAGAGTGGGCTTCTCTGGTCTAGCCTTGCAGAGCACAGGGTTAATTTACTTTCACCAAGAAGAGGTCTCAGAGGAGGACTTTAAGGATGGAGGTGTGATTTGCCTTAAGATAAAAGAACTGAAGATAAAGAAAAGTGGGCTCAATTTCTATTGACCATGTGTATGATTTCTCCCACCATCGTAATACAATTTCCCTCATCACTACTACAATGACCACCTCCAAGCCTTTATCAACCATATAACTGGTCAAAAGTTTGCTCTATTTTTTTGTGGGGGGGGGGGCAGGAAAAAGTAGGTGAGAGAAGGAACAGATTTGCAAAGAAAATAGGGAACTCCCATAGAGGAACTTTCTACACCAATGTAGACTGGCACCATCTCTACAGCTTACCATCTTAGAATGTTGCTTCCTGGAGCCACTAAGTATTTAAGTCGCTTGCCCAGGGTTAGCCATCCAGACACTTGATTCCAGGTCTTCCTGATTTCAAGGACACCTCTCTGTCCATTAATCCATGGTTGTTTGTCTTGTTCTATTTACTGTGTACAAAAAGTAGTATGGAGTTAGCCCCAGGAGAGGTCAATGGAGTCTCTCTGGGACTCAGAGCCATTTTGGGCCTCCCAATGAGCTCGGAACCTGGAGGAGGTCACCTTCACCTTATGAAGAGGAGCAGCCCTGGTGAAGGGATTTATCTCTGCTCCTGTGGAATTCATCCTTATTGGCTCATGTCTGCCTTGGTCATAGCTGTCTCCACTCGAGTCCTTTCCAAAAAGAAAAAGATGACACAAGTCCCCATCCTACAAATACTGACCCTAAAATGTCCTTGAGAATTCAACAAATGAACTGAATTAGAACTGGACATTATCATAGAGTAAATTGTCACCCACAATCACCTGGTCATATTGATTAATAAATAGTCAACGACAATGTATTTAGGAGATTTTTACCATGTTAAATACCCCCAATCTATGTGGGGTTAAAGACTTTCAGAAAAGATGTCATCTCTGTTAGCCTGTCTACTGCTGGCCAAGACCTGCCTTCCTGGAACTCCACCCACTGCTTCTAATGCACTTCTCTGGTGCCAACCTGGGTTCAGGGAGTCCACAGAAGATGAGCTTACATTCCAAATAGTCTCATTCAACTACAAAAAGCAGTCATTAGCCTTACCTGTTCATTAGTCTGCAGAACATAAAACAGAAAACAAAAATATGAGGATGGCGACTTGTCCCAGGATTAGTTCTAAACTTAAAAACTCACAAAGTGCCATCTTCACAGCACAACTTGCACACAGTAGTCACTTTTAAAAAAAAAAGCATGGTATAGCCAACATTTTTGTAAGACATTAAGGTTTGCAAAGTACTCTTTATATGCTATCTTGTTTGTTTCTCACAACAACCCTGGGAGATAGGTACTATTATTTTCCATATTTTACAGATGATGAAATTGAGGCTGAGAGACAATAAATTACTTGCCTAGGGGACCACAGCTGGTAAATTACTGAGGCAGGATTTGAACTCAGGTCTTTTTGACTCAAAGGCCAGCATTCCATTTACTGTGCCCCCTGGCAACCTTGGGGCTAGGGTGGGGGGCAGGAAGCAACGTATTTATAGTTAGAAGACCTATGGTCAGATGCCAGTCCTGCTTATTCTTAATTACTGCATGACCTTGAACAAGACACCCCTCTCTAGGCCTCAGTTTCCTCATCTTTAAATTTAAGGATTGAGCCAGATCATCTCCATGGTCCTATGGATGAGTTAGGTTCATTGACCCCAGTTTAAAGATGTAGAAACTATGGCCCAGACAGAATGAGTAACATGCCTAGGGGGACATAGTTAGCAAGGGACTTGGACCTAGGTCTTCTAAATCCAAACCTAGAGTTGTTTTTTCCACTAGCGAGGTAGAAGGTACTGGCCTTATCAGTTCCCACTCTTGTAATGGATGTCCCAGACCTCTCTAATAATAGTCACAATTTTAAAATCACATATTACACCAGTCAACAGTTTTCTGGGTGTTGGGAGGTAAAACCAATGGAAAAGTGGAGGAGATGGGATATCAATGGAGTCATGCCATTTGAATTTGATGTTACAATCTTGAAGTTGGAAGGGACTTTGGAGTGTGTCTAGACCAAGCTCCCACTCAGTGTGGGGAGATCCTCCATTCCACCCCCATCAGATGGTTCTTGACATTGGGGATGACAAGGCTCGTGTTCTTTACTGAGACAGTCCATTCCATTATTGGACAGATTTCACTGTGACAAAATTCTCTGTCATATTCCATTGCATCTCTATCTCCCTAGCCCAGAGGTAGAGAACCTGCAGCCTTGAGGCCACATATGGCCCCCTAGGTCTTCAAGTGTGACCCTTTGACCAGATTCATTCAAAGGGCCACACTTGAGGACCTAGAGGGCCACATGTGACCTCGAGGTCATAAGTTCCCTACCCCTGCCTAGCCCAAAGGTCTTTAACCTTTTCTGTGTCATAGACCCCTTTGGCAGTCTGGGGAAGCACTTCTCAGTGCTTCATGCTTTTAAATGCATAACATGAAAATACATAGGATTGTAAAGGAAATCAATTATATGGAAATACCATATACATATGTGTATATGTGTATATATATGTGTATATATGTATATATATATACATATACATATATACAGAGAGAGAGAAAGAGAGAGAGAAACACAAAATGTTTAGATACTGTTTAAAAATAAGCTCACAAACCCTAAGGTGAGAACTCCAGTCCTAGCTTCTCCCAGTTGCTCCTAGATTTGCTTTTCTGGAGCCTAGAATCATAGGCTGTCAGAGCTGGAAGGGGCTTCGGAGAGTGCCTAGTGCAGACCGTTCCTGATTAAGCAGCATCACCCAACCAATTCTCTAAACTCTGCTAGAATCCCTCCGCTACATCACAAGCTAGCCTGCTTCTCTTTTAAAGAGCTTTCCTTGTCACTATGTCTGTGCCTACATTAAGCCCCAATCAGCCCCTCTCCCTGGAACCCCCAGCCTTTTGCTCCTCATTCTGTCCTCTGGGCTCAGGCAAGACCACCTTTTCCACATGACAGTATGTCAAATGCTTAATTAAACACGATGCTCATGTCCCTCTCTCCACGGGCACAATGCTCTTGTTTGTTGAAGTCCCTCCGGACATAAAATTGTGGTCAGAGAGAGGGGCTGTGTTCTCTGCTCACCTACATCAGGACCATCTTACTCCTATCTCCCTTTTATTTCCCTCTTATTAAGATTGGGGGACAGTAAGGGAGCCCCACTGAGTCAGAGAAAATACAGGTTTGGTTCAACATTGATGAGTCCCTGGAGACTGGGGCTAGTTTAGAGAAATTTGGGGAGTGAGGGAGAGCAGGGTTTAACTTGCTGGAATGGCTGGGCTGGCAGCCAGATTCCAGTCACTGGAGAAGAGTGTTTGCTGCCCTCCCCCCTCCCTCCCCTCTAAAGCCTCCATGAACTATGTGGTTTCCTGTAGGGGGGAACTTGTGGTTGTGTGGGGTTGGTGATGAGACTCCTTCTCTGACTCCCAAGCTAGCTCCTTTCCCATTCCCTACTACAATCCATGGAGACATAGCTCTGCTCCCTCCAACCCCCCAAATTCTAAGCTGTGACTCCAAAAACAGGAATGAATCACTTTGAGCTGTCCACACATTCTCTGCTGTCTCTGGTGATTCCCAGAACTCTGGGAGATACCTGGGGGGTTTCAGGCTTAGGGCTCACTGTGTGACCAGGCTTAGGGCTTGGTCTGTGGCCAAAGTGCTCATGCTCATGCTTTGATCAAGGTCAGGATTCAGTCTATGACCAAGGTCGGAGCTCAGTCTGTGGGCAAGGTCAGGGTCTCACTCTGTGACTGGGGTCCGGGCTCATTCTCTAACCAGGATCAGGGTTGAGTTTATAATCAGTATTAGGGCTCAGTCTGTGAACAGGGTCAAGGCTCAGTCTGTAACTGGGGTCAAGGTTCAGTCTATGACCAAGGTCAAAGCCCAGTCTATGGGCAAGGTCAGGGTCTCACTCCGGGACTGGGGTCCGGGCTCATTCTCTAACCAGGATCAGGGTTGAGTTTATCATCAGGGTTAGGGCTCAGTCTGTGAACAGGGTCAAGGCTCAGTCTGTAATTGGGGTCAAGGTTCAGTCTATGACCAAGGTCGAAGCTCAGTCTATGGGCAAGGTCAGGGTCTCACTCTGTGCTTGGGGTCAGGGCTCACTCTCTAACCAGGATCAGGGTTGAGTTTATCATCAGGGTTAGGGCTCAGTCTGTGAACAGGGTCAGGGCTCAGTCTATGATCAAGGCCAGGGCTTTCATTCTGTGAACAAGGTTAGGACCCTGCACTCAGGTCAGGTTCCATTTATAATTAGCTCTTGTCTTGACCTCATGGGAGGGCTCTGTCCCTTGATCTAAAACCTTCTCAGGGAGCATTCTGCTCTCTTTCTAGCCTGACTCAAAAAGGGGTTGCAGGTGATTCTGACTGAAAGGCACCTGTACTTCCAGACTCTGCCAGGTCTAGCAGGTGACACACCCCCTGCTCCATCAGAGCTGATGGCCCACCAGAGCAGTAGCTACGATCCTGACACCTAAAGCATGCGCAGTTTTGTTTCCCATGTTAGGGAGGGGGAGGAGAGGAAGTGGGGAGTGTGGAGGTAGGAGGCAAGTACACTCTCCATCCAAGAACTTGTCCTATGCCCTCCCTCATGGGCAGATCCCAACAGACACAGGACAATTCAAGAGACACAAAGGGAGTCAGGGTGGCCTGATGTGAGACATGGGGACAGCAGTCTCTAAACCTTGGTGGAGAAAAATCATACCGCCTCGACATGGACACCTGAGAAAAGCCCTTAGCTGCCCCTCCACTGCTTTAATCTCCTGCTCTTAGTCTCAGGGGATTTCTCTCAGCCCTAAGGTTCCTCTGCTTTCTTCATCATAATCTCATAGCTCTGTCCCCTGCCCTCCAGAAGCATTCACTTCACAAGAGTAAAACATTTAGGACTGGATGAGACCTTAGAGATCAGTTACACGTGGTCCCCTAGGCCCATTTTAAAGATAAAGAAACTGAGGTCAGAAAGGGAAAGAAATTGAAGCCAGAAAGCTTACCGCTAGTAAGTTGTAGAGCTGGGATTTGAACCCTGTGCTCTTTTTATATTATTACATGCATAGATACCACAAGGATCTGTGCTTTCTTCACTATGAGCTCTTCCATCCATGCAGACCCTTCCATTGGGATCAGCCTTTGAAGGGAGTCTTCCTGACTTGCTATGGCTGAAATTGCCATCTCCGGGCAGACAGGTCTCTGGTGATGAGCTTGCCTGCAAGTCAGCTGGGTTGATACTCAGTCAACTGGTACCTGCTGGTCCTATTCTAGAAGCTTGTCCAACTTGGTAAGACCTTCTAGGGTTTATGCTCCTTGAAGGTAGAACCTTCAAGAACCCAAGTTTATCTTTGTGCCATGAGGAGGTTTTGGAGGAAGACTTTTATGAAGGAATATTTAGCCAAACACAGGGGGCATAGGAGGTCCTGGCTGAGGGGGGCAGGTGGATTTCAGTGATGGGAGGTGAGGTGGCACGGAGGATGGAGGGAAAGAAAACAGACCTGGAGATTTGCCTGTTCAGTCTCAACGTTAGTGTGTGGGGCAGCTCGACAAGGCCTCCGTGGGCTGTAACTGTCATGCTGTATGCCCAACAGGAGTCATAAAAGAGCCCCCCTCCTCCACCATCCTTATCCACATGAACTGGCTACCCCCCCCCAACCATCTGCCCCTTCCCCAGGGTCTGGGGGCCTCCACAAACACTGGAGCTCAGACTCGTAGACTGAGGTCATTCCTCATCTGCAGATCCCAGATGTGAAGGGACAATTGACCCAGACCAGAGAGGCCTTGGGGATGGCTACTTTATCAATAGATAGGAGAACAGTGGCCCCAGGAGTCAGGAGACTCCCAGGGAGCAAACTAGACGTGAGGAGACATAGCCTCTGTCCTCAGATAACTTGAGGTTTTAGGGAAAACACGTGATACCAGACTATGAAAGTCAGGATCATGCTTCTTCCTTCTCCCTTTGTATCCCTCTTCCCCCAGTGCCCAGTCTGGCAATTCCCTGAGCTCCTCCCCACCCCCCAGAGTCTGGGTCTCTGCTGACAGGACCCCTGCCTGCTAACTGACCTTCCTGCCACTGCCAAGTAGTTGAGCCACTGCTGAGCCCTGAGCCACTGGGCTGGGCTCGGAGGTACCCACTTCCTTCCCTCCCCTTCCCAGCGGGCCCATCAAGGTTTCTCAGTGTAGTTGAAGAAACCTGATCCTCATCAGGCCCTAGGCCAGAAGCCTCATCTTGTGGGCCCTGTCCTCTAACCACTGGACCACCCAACTGCCTACCTTCTGCAGGTTGGGTTGAGCCCTTCTCCAGGGAGATGTCAATCATGGGACTGGCTGCTTGTACCTGGGGCTGGGACCAAAGAACCCTGGAGAGCCAGAGCTCAGCTTTCCTAGACAGGATGTACTAGGGCTCCACCCACCAGGTTATTAACTAGTTATTGCTAGAATATTGCTAGAAATGGATCTTCCATGTGGGAATCCACACAAACACTGACAGGCAGGTTCCTACAGATTCACACCCAGAAATATGTACACAGAGGGAAACTCCCACCCAAACACACAAACATGCAAACACACACTCAGACCCACAAACACGCATTGATCTGCCAAAAAATACCCAATAAATAACAGTCACACAAATGTACAAATATATGAATGCAGGCACTACAAAGAAATAAACACACACTCAGACACATAAAGGGAACAGATAAATAAACACAGACACACAAATACGCACAAGCACACCAGAATACATCAAGGTATATAGACATAAGTCCAAACACACAAACATACACAGTCACTGATGGGCCCATGTACCCCTGCATACAAAAACATACAGAGATACATGCAACAAACACATAAGTGAGGCAGGAGCAAACCTGGACAGGATATCCCAAGATGTGTGGACACAGGCACAAAAATGATACATGTACAGATATACACATAAATAGTTCCATACTTACATATACACATGTGTACAGATACATATAAGAACACATCTTCCCACATTAACATATAAGCAGCTGCATTTATAGGTAATTATGAAGACAATTATACAAAGAGCTGCCTGTCATTCAGTCATTTCAGTCATGTCCAACTCTTCATGATCCCGTTTGGGATTTTCTTGGCAAAGATACTGGATCGGTTCGCCATTTCCTTCTTCAGTTCCTTTTACAGATGAGGAAACTGAGGCAAACAGGGTTAAGTGACTTGCCCAAGGTCATGCAGCTAGTGTCTGAGGTCAGATTTGAACTCAGGTCTTCCTGTTTCTAGGCCTGGCACTCTACCCACTGAGACACCTAGCTCATTATCTTACCTCATTTGATCCTCACAACAACTGCAGTGAAAAGAGGGCTACCTCTGGATTTAGAGGATACAGGTTTATATCTGGCCCTGATGCTTACTAACTATGTGAGGTGACTAGAGCTAGTCCCTTTCCTCCTCTGTAAAATGAGAAAGTTAAACTAGATGGCCTTTGAGGTCCTTTCTATCTGCTATGTGGGACTAGACCCAAGGAGGGAAAGTGCTTTGTCCAAGTAGAGTCAGAAATAGAACCTGGATCTCCTGATTCCTAGCCCCAACCTCTTTCTGCATTAGGCTGCCTCTCCTAGGTGGGAAGAGATAAGGATTGGAGGAGGAAGGAGGATTGGATGGTTAGAGAAAGAGAAGACTGAGGAAGAGGAAGAGAATCTTTTATTTTATAAATGAAGAACTTGCAACCCAGAAAGATCTTTGACGCTATTCTTATTCAATGCTTTCTATGTAGATAGAATAAAGATACAAATGATAGGCTTATGAAACTACTGATGACCTAAGGCTAGAGAAAAGACAACATATTGAAAGAGAGACAGAATCTAAAAAGTTATTGGCGGGTTGAATGATAGGCCAGACACCAGAAGATAAAATGTTTTGGGGATAAATATGAATACTTTGCTTGGACTTTTAAAAATCAACCATACAAGCACAGGAGGAGAGAGACACAATGAGGCAGCAGTTCATGTGGAAAAAGATGGAATTCTAAACATTCTGGAGAGCAATTTGGAACTATGCCCAAAGGGCTATAAAATTGTGCATACCTTTTGACCCAGCAAGACCACTGTTAGGTCTGTAACCCAAAGAGATCAGAAAAAATGGAAAAGAACTCACATGTACAAAAATATTGATATTAGCAGCTCTTTTTGTGGTGGCAAAGAATTGGAAATTGAGGGGATGCCCATCAATTGAGGAATGGCTGAACAAGCTGTGGTATATGAATGTAATGGAATACTATTGTGCTATAAGAAATGATGAGCAAGTAGACTTCAGAAAAACCTGGAAAGACTTGTATGGACTGATGCTGAGTGAAGTGAGCAGAACCAGGAGAACATTGTATACAGTAACAGCCACGTTGTGCAATGACTAATACTGATAGACTTAGCTCCTCTCAGAAATGCAAGGATCTAAGACATCTCCAAAAGTCTCATGATGGAAAATGCTATCCATATCCAGAAAAAGAACCATGGAGTCTGAACGTATATGGAAGCATACTATTTGCTCTTCTTCTTTTTTGTTGTTTTGTTTTATTTCTTCTTTCTTGGGGTTCTTCCCACTAGTTCTAATTCTTCTATACATCATGACTAATGGGAAAATATGCTTAATATGAATGTATAAGTAGAGCCTATATCAAATTACATGCCATTTTGAGGAAGGGGGGAGAGGGAGAGGGAGAAAATTTAAAACTCAAAATCTTATGGAAATGAATGTTGAAAACTAAAAATAAATAAATTATTTAAAATTTAAAAAAAAAAAGAAAAAGATGGAATTCTTAGTGTACTTAAGTGTCAACAGTGTAACCTGGCTACCAAAATGGCGTATCTTAGATCGCATTAATAGAATGTCCAGAAGGAAGAAGGTGGCATCGTATTCCTAATGTCCTAATTTCACTTAATGTCATTAATTGTCAATGTCATGATTTTGACTGACACCATGATACAGAGGGCAATTATTGCCAAAGGATCCAAGTCATAAATAGGAATTCTGTTCCTGGAATAGAATTTCCGTGGAGGGCTAGCAAGGACTTGGGGTGAATAAACTGGGAGGTGGAGGAGAAAGAAGCCTTGGGGAAAGCACAGAGCTGAACTGAGCAGAAGAAGTCAGGCTAATAAAATCTCACATTCTCCAGGAAGCCTTTCCCAACTCCTCTTAATTCCTATGCCTTCCCTCTATTAATTATTTCCTATTTATCTTGTATTTAGCTTGCTTTGCATATATTTGTCTTCATGTTGTCTCTCCTGTTAAACTATAAGCTCTTTGAGGGCAGGTGCTTTCTTTTGCCTCTTTTCCTGTCCCCAGCACAGTGCCTGGCACATAGTAGGCACTTAATAAATGTTTATTGATTGATTGACTGATTGATTGAGGGATAGGCAAGAGAAGGCAATCCAGCAAGCATTAATCATAGCTCACACTTCCTTACAGCTTTGAGGAAGGTGGTGCAAATATTGATACGCCCACCTTACAAATGAGAAAACTGATGATCAGTTTTGACTTTGATTATGACTTGCCTGAAGTCACATAGCCGACGAGTGGGGGAGCTGGAACTCAACCCAGATTTCCTAGTGATCCTCATACAGTGCTCTAACCACTCCTGCATGATAGGGATTGGGACAACTCTGTGAGTGGTATGCCTGTAGTCCCACCATCCTCTGCCCTAGTCAGACAACATCTGGGGTCTCCATTTCTGAGAGCCACCTTCTAGGAAGGATGTGTGACGTAGCAAAAATTGCTATCAGAGGACTTTGGTTCAAATCCCAGCTCTACCACTTTCTGCCGGTGTGACCTTGAGGAAATCATTTAGCCTCTCTGGGCCTCAATTTCTTCATCTGTGAAAAAGGAGGAAGTTGAACTAAGTAACTGATAAGGTTCCTTACAACTCAAATCTATGATCCTGAGGTGGAATGTGTCCAGAGAAGTCAGTGTGGTTCAGTGGAAGGAGCATGCTTGCTATCCCCTGACCTTGGGCCTCTATGGGCCTCACTTTCCTCACCTGTAAAATAAGGGGAGATGGCCTTTGAGGTCCCTTCTAGATTTATGGTCCTATGAGGGTCATCCAGGAGGGAGGAGAGGACTAGAAGCCATGCCACGTGGAGATCAAGGAAAGGGGAATGTTCAGGGACATGATAGTTGTTTCTAAAGGGCTCATGGGTGGAAGAATGACTAGAATTGTTTTTTTTGGCCTCAGAGCAATGGAGAGAACTTGAAGAGAGCTATAGTTCAACTGAACATAAAGAAAAACATCCTAACCATGAGAGCTGTTCCAAAGCGGAATGAGCTGCGGCCGGAGCTTATGAGTTCTCCATCATTGGAAGTGTTTGAGTGGAGGTTGAATGATCCGCTGAGAGAGGCTTCCTAAATGGCTCTAAGGTCCCTTCCAGCTCCGAGATGCTGAGATTTCTTAACTCTGGGTCACCCTGCAACACTCCCACACCCGGGGCTAGGCTGTGCCCCAATGTAGAAAGTTACTGGGGACACGCTAGACCTCCTGGTTCACTTGCAAGTCCAGGCCGATTCCTCCAGGGCAGCCTTTGACCCGCTGTTCCTGGCTGCCTCCCCCTCTCTCTCAGTCTCACTTCAAGGGCCAGGAGATGAAAGCAGCCTGCCAAAAGCATTCTCCAGTCCCTATGGGCCGCAGCAAGGCTAGAGCGAAGCTGACGCAGCAAAATATTTTCCCAATGAAAATTGGGATCAGATGTTCTTTGTCTGGGCCCAGCTTCTGGATCTTGAAGAGCAGGGCCGACCCTTGGTTGAGCTGCTGCACCCAAGCCTGCTCCTTCTGCCTACCTGTTTCCTCTTACTTCTCTCCTGCCAGTCTATGTGTGGCCTCCCTTCCAGGCCCTCCTCCAGGAAGTCCACCAGATTAACTCAATCCTACTTTCTCTGAATGAGAAGATACAACTCCACCCTTTAGAAGCCCCTTGTCTGATGAGGAAAGTGGCTTTAGCCAATAGTCCCTGTCCCCAAGGAGGCCCTGATCTGATAGGGAAGCACAGTGTCTTCTCCCCCACCTCCAAGGAGATTTTTTTGAGGGTGAAGCAGGATCTTTTCTTCAAGAGCCCCACTAACTATATGACCCTGGACAACTTAATTCCTTTCTCTGGGCCTCAGTTTCTTTATTTGTAAAATGAGGAGTTGGACCCAGTGGCTTATAAGCTACCTTCCAGGACTGTGATCCTATGAATGTTTATTATGTTCAGTGGAAAGAACATGGGCTTAGGAATCAGGAGACCTGCCATTAATTCCATGGGCTAGCCCAGGGCCTCAAGGCCCCGCATGGTTCCACCTTTCACTTTCCTAGGAAATGGGAATCAGGGTGATTCAGTTAAAAAAAAAAAAAGCATTGTTCTTGAAGTCAGGAGAATCCTATCCATTTCCTATCCCTGGAACTTGCCAGCCAGGGGATCCTGGGGAAATGAATTCTTCTCTTAGACTCAGTTTCTTCATTTATAAAATGGAGACACTCATATTTGTTTTATCTGTCTTACAAGGCTGTTGGGAGGAAAGTGATTTCTACACCTAAAGGGCTAGAGAAATGTCATTTATTATTATTGTTCCTCTGGAATAGATCTTTATCCTTACCTCTTGGGTCATCTCCCCCCATGTTGTCACCACTGCAGTAGAAGAGGCAGGAGGAAGGATTGGAGGGGAAGGGTCTTCACTTTTGAGTTGTGTTACTCAAGAACATCCTTCTAGCATGTATCAGGATGTGGAACCAGTATAAGGAACAAAAATTTCAGGGAAAGTGGGAAGAGTACTGGATTTGGAGTCAGAAGACCTGGGTTAGAATACCTCATCCGTCACTTGCAAATTGTGTGACTTTGTGAACCTCACTTCATGTGTTCATTCGCCCATTCATTCATTCATTCATTCACTATGTCAGGTCATTAATTCATTTTCCCATTCTGGGTTCACATCCCAATTCTGATACTTAATACATGTGTGACCTGGGGCAAGTCACCTACTTTCACTGAATCTCAGTTTCCTTGGCTCTAAAATGAAGTGGTCACTCTGAACCATTCCTACAATTCCTTCTCATTCTACATCCTACAATCCTGTTAATTTATGAGCTTATTCAGCCTCTACGATGGGCCAGGCCCTGTTAAGATACAAAGACAAAAACAAAATGGCCCCAATCCTCTAGGGGCTTACATTTGATTGCTGGTAGGAGGAGAGAGAGGAATGACACATTTGATCCTATGTCAAGATATATACCAAGTCATTTGTCTGAGTAGTTGGCAAAAGCATTAATAATGGAAGGAAAGAAGGAATCAAGCATTTATTAATCACCTACTATGTGCCTGGTGCCATTTTAAAAAAATTATTTCATTTTATCCTCACAACAACCCTGCTGTTTTTATCCTCATTTTACAAACTGAGACAGGAAGAGGTTAGATGACTTGCCAAGGGTCAAACAGCTAGTAAGGGTCGGAGGCTGGATTTGAACCCAGGGCTTCCTGACTCCACACCCAGTGCTCCATCACTGGGGCTACCTAGCTGCCTTGAATTGGGGGGAGCGGTGAGGAGAGGAGACTTAGTCATAAGGTCTCAAGTAGGAGGTGGCAGATGGGCCAAACCTTGTGGAGAGCTAAGGATTCCAAGTTCAGGGGCACAGTCCCTCTAGGGGCACGTACAAAGGCCTTGTGCCTCTGGAGGGAATGTCATGTTCAGGGAAAGCTAAGCAGACTATACTGGTTATAGCATAAAGCAATGTGCACTGAGTCCAGAAAGATGGTTGGAGCCAGACCATGAGGGGTTGTCAATGCCTAATAGAGGCATCTCTATTTTATCCTAGAGTCAATGGGGAGCCCCTGAAGTTTCTTGAATGGGGGAGTAAGATGGTAAGAACTCTGTTTTTGCAATATCACCTTGGCAGTTCTTTGAAGGACTGATTAGAAAGGAGACTGGAAACAGGGAGACTAACGAGGTTAGCTTAGAGCTATAGGTTAGGGAGTGATGGCTGAATGGATGTGGTTTAAATAATTAGAGCTTGAAGGGACCTTGGATGTCATGGAGTCCGGATACCTAAAGGGGAAAGGCTTTGTCCAGAGTCCAAAGGTGAATTAACAGAGTTATCACTTGAACCTAGGATGGGGATCTGATCAAGTGGGTAGATTGGTGAATTACTGAAGGGATGAATGAATTGTTAGATGGATCAATACATATAACCATGTAAATGAATGTATAACTTGACTGACAAATATATTCTTGGATGACTATCAATCAGTCAATAAACATTTAGTAAGCACTCATTCTTTGATAGGCACTGCATTAGACACTGGGTATGGACAAATTGATGAATGGACAAATTGATGATTTAATGCATATCTGCGGGCATAAATATATCAAAATGGATAGATCAATGAAAGAGTTGAAGCATAGACCAATTGATTGATGGGTTAGTTACTTATTTTTAGAAAGTATTTACTTTGGAGACAATTTCCTGCTTGGCTGCTACAGTTCATAAAATTTGAAGCCTAGCAGTTAGGGTTAGACATAGCAGAAAATCAATAAAAGAAAAGACGCATCATTTCCTTGATAAAAATGGCCCTAAATCCAGATCCTCTCCAAAATGTCCAATTTCAACTTTGTGCCTTAGCATTTACTTCTTTAGGATTAAAAGATTTAATGTCCATATATTATATCTTTTCTCAGTTTCTCTTTCTCTCTCTCTCTCTCTCTCTCTCTCTCTCTCTGTCTCACACACACACACACACACACACACACACACAATGTATAGAATTAATTACTGAAAAAGCATTTGTTAAGTACTTGCGACAAACTGACCAATGTGCTCAGCTCAGGGAAGAAAAGCAAGACAGTTCCTGCTCACATTATAATGGGGTGAATTGGAAAATATATGGAGATTTAAATGTAAGACTGATCCTAAGTCCAGGGGTCTTTATAGTGCATAGGCAAGTCAACTGGCAGTGCATAGGGGTCTGGAGGGCATGGCAACACAGTGGTCCTTAGGGCATAATAGCAGGGCAGATGATAAAGCCTGGTGGTCCTCCATCCTGGATGAATGAAAAGACAGGTGAAAGGGAGAACAGGAGCTAGAGGAAAGAGAAACAAAGAGGAGAAAATACACCAAAAAGAATAAGAGAAAGGACTGACACAAAGGAAAAATAGAAGAAAGAAAATGGAAGCAGATGTGGTTTTTAAAAAGCATACACAAAAGGAAGAAAGAAAAGAGACAGAGGCAGAATAAGAAGCAAGGAGAGAGACATAGAGAGGAGGAGAGAGGTGGGGAGGTAGAAGAGGGATTTGATCCAATTTTTAAACTCGTAAATTTAAAACAAACAGCTGGATCAGTGGGGAAAAACATCTGCTCAGCAAGTTTCCCTCGCTTGTCTGTTCACTTGGGAGATTCTGGATGCTTAAAGATTAAAAGTCCCAAGTTTCAGTTTCTTCGTAGAGGCCAAGAATGCAGGAACCCTAGGGACAAGCCAGTCCCAGAGGGAAAGAAGCCCAAGGCTTCCCCAAGCTCTGAGGAACTCCAGAAATTGTCTCTCCTGTCTGCATAAATGAAGGTAATACAGGAGCGGCTTGAAGGAGGCACAAAAGGAGGGAGGGAGGGTAGAAGGAGGGCTCCCTTTGGTGGGATAGGCCTAGAGGCAAAATTCTTAATGAGGACAATAGGGCTTGGGAAGGAGGAGTTTTGGGGTCAAAGGCCCTTTTTTGTCCTTTCTGGGGCATGGGTGGTGTCAAAAGTCTAGTGAGCTATGTGGGGTCAGGGCACTTAGCCCTAGCTGACCTCAACCTGGAGCAGGAACATGGAGAAATTCCCTCAGAAGCAGGGGGCCAATCAGAGCCCTGTCACCCATGAGTCCCCACTCTGGCCTTCCATTTCCTGTTTTGTAAAATGGAGAAGCTGGGCTAGGTGCTCACCCAAGGTCCCTTTCATCTCTGACCCTCTGCTCCTATGACGTTGCAGCCTCCACCCGAATTACTTAGGGCCCAAACTCAAAATGAACATCCCAACCCTCTGGCACTCCGTTCCCCCTCCTCATAAGGCCTACCGACCTGGAGGCAAAGCCGGCCATTGCAGGTGCCAACTGTCACCCCCAGGAAGTCGTACCTGCTCTTTGGGTTTGTGACTTTGTAATTAAACAGAAAAGGGAAACCCAACATACTTTTATCAGCCTTTTATGGGGCCTGGCATTTAAGCACCCCTTAATAAAAGTGAATTGAAATGAAATGAAGTTACTTGAATTGACACCTTGAGAAGATTCATCATGGGAGATCAGCTGGGAGTGCCAAGGGATCATGGCCAAGAAAAGATGGGAATTTTGATGGGGAAAAGTGGAGGGAAAGAAGAGAGAAGAAATTAGCAGCATGGTATATGGTAAAGAGACTCGAATCTGAAGCCAGGAGACCTGGCTGTGGGACCCTAAGTAATTTATCTCATTTGTTTGGGTCCGAGTTTCCCCACCTGCAAAATGGGAGAGTAGCAATACCTGTACCACTTCCTTCACTGGACTGCAGTGAGCAAAGTGCTTTATAAACCCTTATACCTACAAAAAGTGAAATCTTTTTATTTAGTCCCTCAAAAAGCATTAATTTAGCCCCTGTGCCTGTAGAGCATTGTACTAGGCCCCGGAGCACCACCTAGGAAAGACAGACTTGGATGGGGCATTGCAGAGAACAACAGTCAGGACTTGGGGTCATTTCATTCAGAGACTCTGCTGCCTTCAGGGAACAGT
>NW_020954645.1:931195-934578 GCF_900497805.2 Vombatus ursinus | reverse complement strand
TCAGAGCACTGGATTTGGGGTCAGAAGATGTAGGTTCAAATTCTAGGCTTGACCCTGACAGTCTCCATGACACTGAGTGATGTCTAGATCTTCCCTGGAACTCAGACTCTGCCCCCAATAAAATGAAAGGGGCATGCTGAATCAAAGGTTCCATGGGTGTGCTGGCAAATGTTTTACAATCGCCTTTCCAGAGGGGAAAAATGTATTCATGTCATACTTTTCAACTTAATCTGCACTATTATAATTTTCTCCAACAATTCTTAAGTCTAGACAATTAACAAAGCCAGTAAATCAAGTCCTAATTTGTAGCATTTGCCAAATCCTAGAGGTGTAAATTCTCACACTGAAAACTGAACAATTGAGAGCTAGTTCTAACTGGCTCCAAAAAACCTTCGC
Organism: Vombatus ursinus; assembly: GCF_900497805.2. Taxonomy (NCBI): domain Eukaryota; kingdom Metazoa; phylum Chordata; class Mammalia; order Diprotodontia; family Vombatidae; genus Vombatus; species Vombatus ursinus. Next base: position 934,182 of record NW_020954645.1, on the reverse strand, counting down.
ATGGACCTCTTTGGCAATTTGGTGAAGCCTACCTACCCCTTCTCGGAATAATTTTTAAAAATCATAATCGAAGGAAATGTTAAGTTTCAGTTAGAGCTTAGTGAAAATAAAGATGTATTTTTTTAACCTAACCAAGTTCATGGACTCCCTGAAATTTATCCATGATTAAGAAGTCTTGTGTTAAATGATCTCAAATGGTGTTGTTTTTTTTTTTTTTTGGTTTTTTCCGACTTAGGAATCCTCCACCCTTCATAGATCTTTCCTGACTACTTGAGTGGTCTTCCATCTTGTTCTTTCCTCAGAACTCCTGAGTTATGTACTATGAACCACATTTAATTTTGATCTGCCTACAACTAAGGATTCAGTTGGCTGCCTGCTCCTCTATCCCTCCAATCTTTTTATCTAAACCTACATAACTCCCCCACACATAGGTTCACTAGTTTTGACTCCTATCCTTTGAGAAGGATATAAGGAGCCCTAGAGCATTAGTTTAACATCAACTCAATCCTGTTGGTGGCACCATATTCACCTTGGACCCTGGTTCCACCGATTGGCTTCTGGTCATATTCCCTTTTAACCAGACCTTCTCCTCGTAAGTATCCTGATGGCTGAGTCCCTATCTTGTCTGCTAAAGGGTTAAGTCATAGACTTACAGAATGTCAGAGTCAGAAGTAGTCTCAGAGGGCAAGTTAAGAAGAAGAAGACTTAGATAGTGCTTTAGATTTTTCCAAGTGCCGTACCTTCATGATCTCATTTAAACAGAAATTGCCCTCATAATATTCCTTACAATTGATCATACAGACACGCTGAAGGTTTCCAAGAGTAACAGGAAACCACTGTGTCCCAGAGGAGTCCTTTACCCTTTAGAATGGCTCTAATCATAAGAAGATTTTTTTTAATTTATTCAAAGGGATCCAATGCCCCAACCCCACCTTTTGCCTTTAGAACACCAAGTTAGCCCTTGAAATCCTTGAAGAAAGAGTTTTCCACCTGATAAGCTTTCTTTTCTCTAAGCTCCATCCTATCTTTAAACTGATTTTCTTGGGTAAAGGTCAACAAATTAAAGACTGAGGACCAAATCCCTCTGTTTGCCTGCTTTGCAGTACATGTTCGGGTGAAGGGCAAGAGTTTGCCTCCCCCTGCTCTTTGGGTCTGGTTTCCAGGGCCTTCACCATCCTGCTCATGCTCAAGCTGGTCTGTGTCCATCCTAAAAGTCAGGGCCCCAAACTGGCCCTGAGGTTCCAGCTTCAATCCTTTCAGGGAAGAACTCAACGATATATTTGCATCCCCCGTTTCAGATGTTCTTTCTCCCTTCATGTAGCTTTTTGGGACTGTACTATTGTCACACTGTGGCATGTGGTCCCCTTGAAGCAACAAATAGGATTCAGTCCTTGTTCTGATAGAGGTCCCAGTCTTGTAGGGGACATGGGACACTCACAAATAGCCACATTGCAAGGTTAGTAGGTGATCACTGCTAGGAGAGTCAAAAAGGACCATTGGGGATTCATAGGCAGGATTCTGATGGGAAGAATGAGAGAAGGCCTTGGGGGAGCAGCATTTGAGCCAGGCCTTGAAGGATAGGTGGGTTTGGATAAAGGGCAAGTATTTATTAAGCACCTGCTACTTCCCAAGCACTGGTCAAGGAGCTCAGCTGNAGCCAGGCCTTGAAGGATAGGTGGGTTTGGAAAAGGGCAAGTATTTATTAAGCACCTGCTACTTCCCAAGCACTGGTCAAGGAGCTCAGCTGGGGTCAATAGGATTATTTAAACAGAAGTAGGACTCATCTGACACAGCCACAGTAGACAGTGGAAAACACCCTGGTTCTGAAGTCAAAACACCTGGGTTAAAATCCTACCTCTGACCCTCCTTGTGGGACCTTGGGGAGGTGAATTCTCTTCCTCTGGACCGCCTTTCTGTCATCTGTAAAATGAAGACCCCACTATAAGTGGCCCCTGAGGTCCATTCCAGCCTTCCATCTATGATGCTATGGCCCATCCCACTCCAATGTCCCCATTGGCAGGGCAGCCATTCCCTGGGAGCCCCAAGTAGCTGAGGTACAACTCTGAGGGAGCCTAACACAGGACTAGGTTGTCAGGCTAATAGTACTAAATACCAGGAAATACGAGGTAAATCACATCTGACCTCCAGGCACCATTTGAAAAGACTATCCAAACCACATCCTCACCTCACCCCACCCAGTTAGCTGGGGCTACAGCTGAATGCTGTTTACATTGCTCTAGTCTATCACCCATCTCTCTGTCTTCCCCAGAGAGCACTATCACCTCTATTTATCTATGTATATGTTAGTCCATCTATTTTCCTACCTACCTATCTACAACTCCACTCATCAGTATATTCAAGGACACTTGTGTGAATCTGCCCTGTTCATACTTTCCCAGCTGAGCTCCTGGACATTGTACCCCATAGACTGGAATCCTGGGACTGAGACTAGCTACCTTGTAAGCATTTGATTGAAAAGCACTATGGCAGAGCAGAAAGAGCATGAGTCAGAAGTCCTGGCTCTGGCATTGACCACGTGTGTGACCTTAGGCAAGTCACTTAATCTCTGGGAGACTTGGTTTCTTCATTTTTAAAATGGAAGTGTCAGAGATGTATGATCCTTACCATGCCTCCAAGCTCTGAAATTCTATATACCATTTTAATCCTTTAAAAAAATCTTTTTAAAAAATCTAACCATTGATATGTCTATTTTTTACATTTATCTAGTCATCAGTCTTTCTCTTATTTCTACCCATCAATATGTCTCTAGCACTCTCTCTAATTTACTAGCTATCTATTATCTATATTTCTATCTATGTACCTTTCTTTACCTCTATCTGAATTTCCATTTTTCCTTCTCTGTCTATAGCTATCTCTTTGTGTGTCTTTCTGTAAATTTCTTTTATCCTTCCTATTTATCTCTGTCTGTCTTTCTATATTTCTGTCTATATCTGTCTCTATGTCTCTTTGTCTATATCTTTCTTGTG
>NW_020954645.1:930990-931159 GCF_900497805.2 Vombatus ursinus | reverse complement strand
TTTTTTTTTGTTTTTTAGGCAATTGGGGTTAAGTGACTTGCCCAGGGTCACACATCTAGTAAATGTCAAGCGTTTAGTCTGAGGCCAGATTTGAACTCAGGTCTTGAGCTCAGGACCTTCTGACTTCAGGGCTAGTGCTCTATCCACTGCTCCATCTAGCTGCCCTATA
>NW_020954645.1:929937-930948 GCF_900497805.2 Vombatus ursinus | reverse complement strand
TCTTTCTGTAAATTTCTTTTTCCTTGTTCCTTCCTTCGGACCCTGTTCTTCCATCCTTCTTTCCTTCCTGTGTTCCTTCCTTTATTTCTTTCTTTCTTTCTCCCTTCCTTCTTCTCTCTCTTTCTTTTTTCTCTTCCTTCCTTCTGTTTCTATCTATCTATCTATCTATCTATCTACTTATCTACCTATCACCTATCATCTCAAAGAGAGAGTGTGCTATAGTAAAAAGAGCAGTGGATTTGGAATCAGAAGACCTGGATTTGAATCACAGCTTTGTTATTCACTATGTGACCTTAAGGAAGACATTTAACCTCAATGGACCTCAGTTTCCTCAACTACAAAATGAAAAGGTTGGATTAGACAACCTCTATGGCCCCTCCCAGTTCTAAATCTTATATCATAGGACCTGTGATCTGTCTATTAACTGTCTAAGCCCACCTCCTCCAGGCAGGCCTATAAAGGTCCTGAGCACACATGGTCTTCCTTTGATAGTTCTCCATTTATTTTCAATGGGTGTTGTAACTATTTCTCAAACCACAGTAGGATCAATGCGTCCCAGAGCTGGAACTTGGTTCCAAAAATTTTCTCCCTCAGACCCTTGACTTTCCTGTGTTGGATCCATGGGGTTCTTTCACAAAGGTGTAAACTCCTTCTGTACACCTTTAAACATTCTCCCAATGGCTTCTTAGTCAACAAAGATTTAATTTTCTTCAAAATGGTTTTTATGTGACTGGGCCCTTCTTGCCTTCCTATTCTTTGAATATTAGTCATTTGGAAACATGGCAGCCACAGTAAAAGTAGTACTGATTACCCCCTCATTCAGCCCAGTAGAATGAGGTAGAATGCCTGGTAACAGACCATCAATTGACAAATTCTGATTGGGCACCTGCTATATGTGCTGTGGACTGACCCTCTCCCTAGGTACCTGAGGGTGGGGGGAGAGAGACAGGGAATTCCCTAGAGCAGCTCCCAGCCTAGAAGGGGAAAAAGACATGGCGCAGATGACTATGG
>NW_020954645.1:927020-929900 GCF_900497805.2 Vombatus ursinus | reverse complement strand
TACCAGATGGGGTATAATGAGGGAATATGTATACGCATATATACATATATATATATATTATACATATATATTACTTTTCTTGATAACATGTAAACTTCTTGAAAGTANCACCAGATGGGGTATAACGAGGGAATATGTATACGCATATATACATATATATATATTATACATATATATTACTTTTCTTGATAACATGTAAACTTCTTGAAAGTATGGATTGTTTCATTTTTTAATCCCTAACATGCAGAACAGTGCTTTGCATATGCAGGTGATTAATAAATGTTTGTTGAATGATTAAAACACATTAAATACTATAGCAGTTGAAGCTAGAGGGAATTCTTTTGCACGAGGGGTAGTGGAAAGAGACCTAACCCTGGAGTCAAAAGAACTCTCTCTGTCACTTGCTGTGCGACCTTCACTTCAGCAAGTGATTTTACTCTTCTGATCCTTAGTTGACTCACCTGTAAAATGGGGGTAATAATTTTTGGACTGTCTACTTCATAGGACAAGGTTGTTGTGAGGAAATTGCTTTGGGGAGTGTGAAGTGTTATAAAAAGATATAATTACCAAACTGGCTGCTGGAAATAAAAGAAGGCTTTGTGAAGGTGGTATTTGAGCTAGGCCTGGAAGTCTGGGTAGGATTTCAATGAATGGAAAAAAAAGGACATGAGCAAAGTTTTGGAGTCAGAAAAATGCTGAATATGTTCAAGGAATAGGGAGCAGGTAGTTTAGTTAGCACAGAGGTCATGTAGGTAAAAAATGGCAAGAAATAAAGCAAGAAAAGTAACTTGGGACCTGTGATGGAAGAACTTGAGTGCGAGGCTAAGGACTTTGGGCTTTTTTATCCAGTTGACATCCAGGTTACAGGGTTGAGCCCTCGAAAAATTTTTCAGAAGAAGAGTGAGATGAATGGAGTTCTGCATTAGAAGATTAGTCAGAGATTCTGCAAGATGGATTGGAGGGTGGAGAACCTAGAGGCAGGGAGACAGGAGGTGATGACAATAATTCAGTTGAGATGTAAGGAAGGCCTGCTTTGGATGATGGCAGATGAGAGAAGGGGATGGATGTAGGAGGTCTTATGGAGACCTTGTTATAAAATCTACAGAACTTGGATATAGAGACAAAAAACAAACCATTCAACTTTCCATTAATGAGTCTCTCCATACTTAGCCAGACTGGTCCTTGAACCATCACCAAATTCATATTCAGGCACTTTACAGATTTGTTAGGACCTGCCTAATGAAGACCTTTGAGCTCCAATGGCAAAATATTCAGTAACTTACATTTACTTCCAGAAGAGGAGGAAGAGAATTACAGATTCTAGCCCATCGAACGTTCACCACCACTAGTAAACGGCAAACCAGCCACGTTGCTAGAGCACTATTGGGGTGTGATTTATGTATACCAATTTGAGGTAGAACTGAAAAAATAGTCTAATTTCTGTGCCTTCAGATTGCTGGGACCCAATCCCACTTCTACATCCTACCTGAATTGTATGACTTTCTGTAGTTTTCTAATTCAGGAATCATGCGAAAAGCATAAGTCCTGTTGGTGTGTTCTCCAAAGGAATGAAATACTTCAGGGCTTGTTTGTGTAAGCCTCACATGAAGCAAGCTAAGGAGTAAGTTAAAAAATCAGTCCACTTCATGTAAATTAGAATTCATCTGTGAGGAATTCAACTCCAGTCTCTTAGCCATACCTGAAAGCTTCTTTCAAAGTCATTCATCCCAGCCAATTAAGTAGCAGGGGCAGGGAAAAGCAGAGGATCTTTGGCCTAGGACTTAGAGAGTTTGCTATGTAAAGATGTCCTTTGACAGAGTAAGAACCCCCAGCAGGGAAGTCACAAATATAGCGAGTCAGAGCAGATGAGGAATTAGCGACAGAATAGGCAAGATTAATGATGTCAAAAGGCGTTGTACTCATATGGCAGGTGCAGGAGTTGTCTTAGACAAGAAAGAAACCAACATCATCTCTGGTCATTCTTCATCACCAATGACCTTGTCTCCAATCCCATTAAGGACACCTTCCCGGTTCCTTCTGTCTATCTATAAGGACAAATGGCTGAGCAGCTAGGTGGTGCAGTGGATAGAGCACTGGGCCTGGAGTCAGGAGGATCTGAGTTCAAATCCGGCCTCAGACCAGACACTTGACACTTACCAGCTGTGTGACCCTGGACAAGTCATTTAACCCCAATTGCCTCACCAAAAAAAAAAAAGAAAAGAAAAAAGAAAGAAAAGAAATTTCACAAATGGGGTTCTGACCAGACATTCCTACTTTTTCAAGAAACAATGAGATGAGATCTGGGGGCCAGACCTAAATGGTCAAGTTCCAAAGAAACCATACAGACTCATTTAAATTGACAAGAGAAAGATTTTCACCCAGTGCAAGCACAGTGGTCCCTGATTCAAATGATCATGCAAACATTTCTGTTAAGAAGCCCATTGTGTCTTTTGAAAGTAGTTTGCCCAAAAAGAGTAGGGAAAAGTGACCAGGTCAAATCACCAGTCAAGTGACTTAATTGTTGATTTTTACAGCTTACTAAATCTGAATGGAGAAAGGTAGTTTCAGTGTCATGCTTGCTATGACTTCATTCTCCTGCTCTTTATTTATTTATTTATGTATTCATTCATTCATTCATTTATTTATTTTCTTTCTAGTTTAGTGTTTTGTCAGCTGCACAATACAGCTTACATGAGAGGTGGAGACTTCCTAAAACCTTATAGCCTCATTTTCCTGAAAAGTTCTGCTATTTCTTATTGCTCATACACATAAGATATTAGTGCTCAAAGGGACCTCAGAGATCATCTAATCCATGGGTTTTTAACCTGGAATCCAAGGACCCCTCCCTATGGGGTCTATGGGCGTATTTCAGGGGTCTTT
>NW_020954645.1:926692-926973 GCF_900497805.2 Vombatus ursinus | reverse complement strand
TAATTTAATGTATTGGTAACTATTTAGATATGCTTGATTTTCTTTGTAATCCTATATATTTTTTATGCATTTGGAATATTATTCTTTGAAGGGATCCATAGGGTTCACCAAAAGGGTCCATGACATAAAAAAGGCTAGAAATCTTGATCATGTCCAATCCCCTCATTTTACCAATGGAGAAAACTGTGGCCCTGAGAAGCAAAATAATTTTGCCCATGGACTCTAAGCTAGTAAGGGGCATTAAACCTAGGCAACTATGACTTCAACCAGGCATCTCTTAA
>NW_020954645.1:925086-926657 GCF_900497805.2 Vombatus ursinus | reverse complement strand
AAACACTACATTGCATGAGGGCTGTGGCCTTCCTCAAGCATTTGTGGTCTTGCTTTTCTAATTCAGATACCTCTCTAGCTACCTCCAGGTCACTGAGTGTCATGGTCAATAAGCAGGCAATTAAACATAAAAGAAAGAACCAAAGGAGGTCAAATTAAAAGGGGTTCAGTAGAAAGAAACAGACAACACAAAATCCTAGCTTTTCACTTACTAGCTCTATGACCATTTTCCTTTCTCTGAGTCTTTTGTGAACTAAAAGTTTTGGACTTAGTCATCTCTAAGGGATCTTCCTCATCTACATCCTATGACATTGTGATTCAATGATGCTCAACTGACCCAACGCAAGTGGTCACCAGTTGAGAGAATTCAAGGGACAGGGCTAGAGTGAACAGGAACACCAAGCCAAATCTTGCTTAGAGAGGCAACCTCCTGGCCTACTTTCTAGAAGATGCATGTTGAGAAAAAGCAATAGACAATGTGGCATAGAACTGATCTCAAAATCAGGAAAATCTGGCTTCAAATCCTGTCTTTGACAGACTGGCTGTGTGATCCTAGGTAAGTCATTTAAAAGCTCAGTGCTCTAGGCAACTTTCAAAGGCAGTGTAAATTGCAGAGAAGGCGCTGATTTGTCCTGAGAGCAGGACTTTCCTCACCTGGAAGTTCACAATACTAATGAAATCATGGGTGCATCTCCTGTCCTTTGTCACTTGGTAGAGATGAGAGTGGATAGTCAACATCAGCTTCTGGTATGCAAAAGCAACAGTGGCATATGGAGGCCTCCGTGATTTAATGGAAAGATATCTGCCTGGGCTTAGAGTCCAAAGAGCTGAGTCCTGGCTCTGACCCTTATTACCTGTGTGACTAGAACAGAGCAAAACACAAAGGACTTGTGGATAGCGATCTGCTTCCAAAATAGGGTGTTGTGTCCAGCAGAGTTTGCATGAATGACACCAATCATCTTGTTGATCCAGTCCATGCTGACTTCCATAGCTTTGGGTTTTTGGTTTTTTTTAGCTATATACATTTTCATTCATTAATTTTATTTATTTTTTATTCATTAATTTTAATGTGTATCAAATCACAAAAAAAATTTTTTCCAGTCTTTCCCTCTTAATCTCCATTAGGATTCTTTGTCCATTCATTCTTGCTCACTTTTCCTCATAAAATCATAGTTAGGGCTATTCCATTAAAAAAAAAAGTTTAAAAATGTTAATTGTTTTATTCCCCCATCACTATCACTGACCACTCCCTCTTCCCATAGAACCCTTCCTTGGAACAAAGAAGCACATTTAAGCAAAAGAAAACCAACACGTTGGTCATGAGTGACAAAGTATGACTCATTACCTACCTACAGTCTACCGTGTCTCTGCTGAGAGGAGGGAGGTATGTTCATTGTCAATCCTCTGGGACAGTGGTATCAAAATCAAATAGAAACAGGAGCCACTAAATTATACGTAAGGATCCTTGCCTGATGCACATTGACTTTAAAATTACATATTAACATTATCTATGTTCTATTGTGTCTTTATTTATTTTATTAGATATTTCCCGATTCCACCTTCCCCCAGCTA
>NW_020954645.1:918717-925053 GCF_900497805.2 Vombatus ursinus | reverse complement strand
GGGAGTGTTTCCAGCCTTCATAAGCTGGATGCACCTGCTCTGCAGTCAAGACTGTTTACCACTTTGATCAGAGTTCTGAAGTCTCTAAAGGTTGCTTTCTCTTGNCGGAGTGTTTCCAGCCTTCATAAGCTGGATGCACCTGCTCTGGAGTCAAGACTGTTTACCACTTTGATCAGAGTTCTGAAGTCTCTAAAGGTTGCTTTCTCTTGTGCCGTTGTTCCGTGGTTTTGAACCATTCCCATGAATTTCTTTCATGATTATCTCCCAAAACTCTGGCTTGACCAAGGACAGCCATACCTGCACTATCCTCTCTTTCCCTGGGAGGATTCTTTTCCTCTGGCCTTGTTATTTGCCTGAATTCATCCACATGCATTGGCCTAATTTCTTTGGGGACCAAGAATCTTGTACGTTGAGCAAGTAATTTCCTTTCTTCAAGCTTTGGTTTCCTCATGTGTACAAAAGGGATAATAATACCAGCATAACCTATTTCATAGGATTGTTGTGAGGAATAAATGACAGAAGGCATGTATTTTATAAAGTGCTACAGAAAAAAATTTTATTTATTTTATTCATTTTATTTATTATTATAATTATTATTATTATTATCATCATCATCATAGAATCTAAAAGTTGGAAGGGATGTCTGAGGCCATATAGTCCAGCCCATATCTAAGCAATAATCTTCTGTTAACCATACCCAACATCTGGCAGCAAAGGCAAGGGTCAGGAAGGAACCCACTACTTCCCGAAGCAGTCTATTTCGCCACAGGATAGCCTAAATTATTAGAAAGTTTTTCCTTGCATGAAGCCTACATCTGGCTCTATGGAACTTTCACCCATTGCTCCTAGTTCTATCTTCTGGGACCAAACAAAACTAATCTAATACTTCTTCAAATATTGGAAAACAGCTTCTGGTCTCTCCTAAGTCTTCTCTTCTCCAAGTTAGTCATTCTCAGTTCTTGTAACCAGTCCTCATAGAGTGTAACATAGAGCAGTATTGTATTTTTATTTATTTTGTTAAATATTTCCCAATTACATTTTAACATGGTTTGGACCACTCTTGGGAGTGTTAGGGGTTGCATGTGGGCCATGCACTTCATGTTTGACCCCTCTGATCTAAAGAACCTTCACCATACTAGCTGTTCTGCTCCAGATACTCTCCAGCTTATCAATGTCCCTCCTAAAACATGATGCCTGCATTAGCCTGAGTCTTTTACATACATGAATTAGCATTAAGAACGTTGAAGGCTTCTCCTTAAATATGACCAAGAAAAACCAGAGAGAGAAAAGAGTAGCCCTTTAGTGGGAGAAGACAATTTATTTTCCTCTAAATGTTTGTATTTCTTTAAATCTTGCTCCAAATAGTATATCTTTTCCTTGCAAATACTAATCCAAGGCATGTTAATATCTAATAAAAACAATAGCTAACTTTCTACGGTGATTTATGGTTTGCAAAATATCTATGCACTATGTCATTTGACTTTTACAATAACACTGGGAGTTCAGTGCTATTTGTTGCCCATGTTTTACAGATGCAGAAACTGAGATTCAAAGAGTTTATACAACTTGCCTAGCATAATACAGCTAGTATCAGAAGGAATATTCAAACCCGAGGTGTTCAGATTTCAAGTCAACTACATCAAATTGCACTATAACCTAATAATTTATATTCATTATTGTCTACTCCTCCAACTCAAATTCACAAGTTGGGTCCCTTGAGGGACAGCTACCTCAGGTTAAAACTGCTCCATGTGTCTTTACTACTAAAACTCTAGCTTAAGAGCTAGCACACTTACCTTTGATAGTCAGATAGTAAAAGCTGGCTTTAAGCTTAGCATCAAAAAACTAAGATCTTGGCAACTGGTCCCATCACTTCCTGGCAAACAGAGGGAGAAGAAATGGAAGCAATGTCAGATTTTATATTCTTGGGCTCAAAGATCACTGCAGACAGCAACTGTAGCCACGAAATTAAAAGGTGCTTGCTCCTTAGAAAGAAAGCTATGGCAAATCTGGACATCATACTAAAAAGCAGAGACATCACCTTGCTGACAAAGGTCCATATAGTCAAAGCTATGGTTTTTCCTGTAGCCATGTATGGCAGTGAGAATTGGACTATAAGGAAAGCTAAGCACCGCAGAATCAATATTTTCTAACTGTGGCTGGAGATGACTTTTGAAAGTCCATTGGACAGCAAGGAGATCAAATCAGTCAATACTTGAAGAAATTAATTTAGGCTATTCACTGGAAGGTCAAATACTGAAGCTGAAGCCTAAATATTTTAGCCATATAATGAGAAGACAGGACTCATTAGAAAAGACCCTGATATTGGGAAAGATTGAAGACAAGAGAAAGGGAGATGGCAGAGGATGAGATGGATGGATAGTGTCATGGGAAAAACAAACATGAACTTGGGCAGACTTTGAGAGATAGTGGAGGACAGAAGGGCCTGGCATGCTATAGTCCATGGGGTCATGAAGAGTCAGATACAGTTAAATGACTGAACAACAGAAATATAACTATTTGCTCAAAGCAAAAGCATTTAATGATATGGCATTATCTGAACAGTAGTAACAAAACATTCCCCTGACTAAAACTGGATTAGACTCTCCCACAATGCCATGTAGTATGGGCCCCCACATAGAAAATCATACTAGCAGAGCATCTCACGTGTAGGGAACATATGTGATCCAGACAGCTCACATCTGTCACTTCAGAACCTTGTGTCCCTTCCCTTCTCATGCTGTTCTCCCTGGGTGTAGCAGCTCTGCTAGGCAAGTTGTCCAGCCATACAGGGCTAGCTCTCTACTCAACTCACAGAGGTCATAGTTTTCATACCTGTCTCCTGCCTTGAATCCTATGGCCTTATCCCACTTGGGTATAGGTTGTCCTAATGGCCAAGGAGCTCCTTTGCCAAACATTGGTTGATGGGGATAAAGGAAAGAAATCCTCATCTCAAAAGGAAAAAAATGGACCGGGTTCTTCATAATTGGCTTACTTCTCTACTGCCATTTATCATGGATGGGCATCTAGGTAATGTGGTGGATAGAGTGTTGGACTTAGAGTCAAGAGTTCATATTTGTCTCAGACACTTATTGTTCCCTGTGATGTGACCCTTGGCAAGTCACTTTTACCTCTCTCTGCCTCAATTTCCTCTACCGTAAAATGGAGATAATAAATAATGGCTCCTGCCTCACAGCATTGTTGTGAAGATCGAATGAAATAGTATCTGTAAAGCACTTTGCACAGTGCCTGGCACATAGTAGGTATATATAAATGTTAGCTATTATTATTATGATGTTCCTCAAAATGATCGGATGCCTATACTGACTTCTTAGAGAGTGTATCTCACTTTTTAAAGGGGGCAGGGAGACAGTTGAATGTGTATGATATGTCCTTGGTCATCCCATTGGTTAGCTACTCTCTAATTCCATAAATTTTGATCAGAGAACATCACACCTCATAAAGGGGTAACAAAGTATAAACCTTTCTTTACATTTCATTTAAGATCTTTATAGCACCATTATTTTTGGTATTTGCTCCTTATCTACGGTAATTTAATTAACTAGGATGGGGAGGAGGGGAGAAATCAGTTGATTGGGCATGCTCAGTCAATCTCCTCACTACATTAAAATAGTTTATTTTTGAAGAAAGTCCTTAGTAGAATAAATAATGGGTTAAGAATTGTAGGCTGAAGATGGAGCCAAGATGGCTGAGTACAAAAAGAACAGTCAAGCTCTAACTCACAACTCCTCCAAACAGATCTAAATCAGATCGAGTCCTGATTAGGAAATCCAAGAAGTCACTTTTTCCAATCCACATGAACATAGGTAGATAGAGAGGTCTACAGTCATTGGGGACGAAGTCTAGCAGGAATGGACATATGGAGCATTCTACTTCAGAGTAAGGCTGTGCACCAGGGTAAGAGGAGGCCCCAAATCCAGTGCAGAGGGTTGGGTCCAGGAATAGGTACCCACTGGAAGCACTGCTGCTTACCACTCAGTTTGAGGTCTCAGTTCACAGATATAGGACTGATCGAAGAGGGAACTTGTGACTAAGAGTAGCATTTTAAGAAGAGGATAAGTCATGTGGCCCTAAACAAGGCCTTTGAACAAGGAGCAAGTACAGAAATAAGCAGTAAATGTGTGGTCCTCTCCTTAGGAATAGATTGAGGTCTCAGTTTCAGCTTCCAGCTCAGTCTAAAACCTACAGTAGAATAACCAGGGCAGGAATCCCAGACCACAGGGAATCATTCAATTCTATCAGCATAAGTTTCTAGCTAAATGATAATGACTGAATCCAGCAGCAGTCTACTAGAACTCCAAAAAGGGACAAGACCTCAAGAGTGTGGCTCAGACCCAAATCTAGCTCATGAACTTGAAGATCTCAGACCAGAAGGGCAGAAATCAGATTTTGCCTTGACCACTCTAGGAAGTCCTGAAAGCTTGCAGGGACAGTCTGAACTGTCCCATAGATCTTGGAATAATATGACACTCAATAGTTAAAGAAAGTAGTCATAGAACCAGTGCAGACCTTGCCTCCAGAAGAGTACAGAGCCTGATCCTAATATCAAGTCTGAAGTCAGGAAGTAAACTAGAAAAATGAGCAAAGAAATAAAAAGCCATAAGTTGTGATTATGATGACAGGGATACTCAAGAGTCAAACCTAGAAGAAGAGAATTATTCTCAAACATCTACAAGCAAAGCCTCAAAGAAAAACACAGTTTGGACACAAGTTCAACTAGAATTCATGAAAGATACAAAGCAAGAGTTTTCTTTTTTCCTTTTAAAAAAGTTAAGATTTTTTTTATAAATAAAATGTTTTAGAGGAAAATGGAAATGAGAGCTATAAAAGAATTAGAAAATGAATTAACAATCTGACACAAGAGGTACAAACCCTTACACAAGCAATGAACTCTGAAAATTAAAGTGGACCAATAGAAGATAATGACTCAATGAAATAAGAAATATTAAAATTAAATGACTTCTAAAAATAGAAGAAAATGTAAGATATCTCATAGTGAAAACAGCTGACCTGGAAAACAGATTATAGAGATAGATTTTAAGAGAATGATTGGATTACCTGACAAGGAAAGTCATGAACAACAACATCAAAAACAAAAAGCTTAATTATCATATGTAAAGAAATCTTAAAAGAAAACTGTCCAGATCTCTTAGAACCAAAGGGCAAAGTAAAATAGAAATAATATATCAGTTACCTACTGAAAGAAACTCCAAAAGGAAAACTCTCAGAAACATTGCAAAATTTCCAGGTTAAAGAAAAATTATTACAAGCAGCCAGAAAGAAAAAATTCAAACACTGAGAAGTCACAATCAGTATTACTACACACAATTTAGTGGCCATCACCATAAAGGAGAAGAGAACTTGGAATACAATATTCCAGAAGACAAAATGTATAGGCTTACACCCAAGAATAACTTGCCTAGCAAAACTAAGTATAATCCTACAGGGGGAAAAAGAGATGGACCCTTAGTGAAACAGAAGACTTCCAAGTAATCCTGATGAAAATACCAGGATTGACATAGAAATGTTAGTGAGCAGACATAAGAGTCAAAAAAAAGTATAAAAAAATAAACATGAGCAAGCAATCATAAAGGACTTAAAAAAGGATGAACTGTTTAGATTTTAACGTGAGAAGGTGATACATGTGCCTCCTTGGAATCTCATTATCTTCATCAATCATGAAGGGAATTTGATTAGACAGAGGGCATTATGTTTTGATGATCTTAAAAGAAAAATGGAAAAGGAAGGGGAAAGGAATATACTAGCAGGGCAAAGGGGAAAGGATGAGGAAAAATACTTTGCATAATCCAGGTGTGTGAGTAGAAGTCTATACATACAAAGGGGAAGGATATGGGGGAGTGGTTGACACTTGAACCTCACTCTTACCTGAACTCGTTGAAGGAGGAGAAAATATACACAATTGGAAGTTGGTTACAGAAATATGTTTCTCTCAAAAGGGAAATAAGAAGAAAAGAGGAGAAGGAGGGGGGGATAAGAAAGGACATATTAGGGGAGGAATTATTCCTAATCAAAACATGCTCTAATATGTATGGAATTATTGATAACAGTTCTTTTTGTGGCAAGGGATTGGAAACTGAGGGTGTACCCACCAAATGGAGCATGGCTGAAGAAGCTATGATATATGAATGTGATGGAATATTATTGTGCTATAAGAAATGATGAAAGGCATGGTTTCAGAAAATCTGGGAAGACTTGTATGAACTGATGCAGAGTGAGGTGAATAGAACAAGAAAAGTTATATATAAAATGATTTATACATTGTAAAGACAAACAACTTTGAAAGACTTAGGAACT
>NW_020954645.1:914413-918680 GCF_900497805.2 Vombatus ursinus | reverse complement strand
TTGATCAGTGCAATGACCAGCTACAATTCCACAGGACTCTTGAAACGTGCTGCCCACCTTCTGACAGAGAAGTGAAGGAGTCAGAATGCAAATTGAGAGACATTTTGAGGGGTGAGACTTGGCCAAGGCAGGAATTTGTTTTTCTTGACTAGGGGTAGAGAACCTGCAGCCTCAAGGTCACATGCTGGGCCCTTTAGATCCTCAAGTGAGGCCCTTTGACAGAATTCAAACTTAGAGCACTTGAGGACCTAGAGGACCACATGTGGCTTCAAGGCAGCAGGTTCCCCACCCCTGTTCTTGACTATGCATGTTTGTAATAGAGGGTTTTTTTCTTTCTAGATTGAAGTGGAGAGAGAAAAAGTGGATTTTTGTTGATCAAAAATGTTTTAATTAAAAACAAAAAACCTTTAGGCTATGTGCTCTCATTCTATAGAGTCATAACTCAGGGCAATGACTGGTAGCCTCTGTTTGAATTGTAGTGTTGGGATCCCTCCACCTTTGACCACAAAAGCCCTTCAACCAATTACACTGGCAAACCTTGAAGAATAAAGAAGGGTCAGAAGATGTTGTCAGAGATATAACTGTCACTAATCTTATGACACAAAGTTATCACACAGTCTTCTGGTGTTCTCTACACCTACGACTTTGAGTCATTCTCAGTACAGCCTGACGCACAAGACGTCCCCAGGAAACAACCTAAGGAATGAATTCACAAAGACACAGACATACAGGGAAAGTCACTCAGGTAACCTGACCCCTCCACAAACCACATCTCTCCCCCACAATGAGGTCTTATATGAATTTTGTACTCATTCTTCCTGTTGACAATCTACTTTATAGTAGATTGCATTAGCCAGCATTAGGACCAGTACAAGAAATATCAGTCCCAGTTTACCTACTTCCTATAGGCAGCCTCAGAGTGGGAAAAAAGATGGCGCTCTTTTTATGATTATTGGCAACAGCTAATGCCTTCCTGTCCCCATAACTAAGCTGCTTTGGTATGTTAATGCATAAGAAAGTACTTTCATCTTCTAAATCTTTGCCTCATGTCTTTTTTTTTAAATAATGTTTTATTACTGTTTTTTTATACTGTTGTTGCTTTATAATGATTCTCTCCACCCCTTACCCCAAAAGAATCCTCCCTTGTAACAAAGTATAGCTAAGCAAAACAAATCAACACATTCCTTACCTCATTTCCCAATCACTCACCCGCTGGCCTTTCCAGCATGGCTGCCCATCACCAGGTTATTGGGCCTGATTCAGTATGGCAGCCTTCCCACTCCTCACAGAGCTGCCAGAGGGCCTGGCCTCTAACCACCTCCCTCCCCAGGAACATATGTTAATGAGATCCCTGCTGCCATCCTGCATTAGGTGACTTCTGAAGGAATAAAACAGGGCCAGAGCTGGCGTTCTATGGTGTACTTGAAGGGGTCAGTCTCAGATGGCAAATTTCTAGCTCACAAGCCTCGATTTCCTCATCTGGAAAATGGAACTCATAATAATTGCACTGCCTACCTTACAGGGTGGTGGTGAGGAAAATTCCTTGATATTAATCATTTCCCTGAACTTCTTAGACCATCTTTAAGAGTCCTACTTCCTCTAAAAACATACATACACACTTTTTTTTAAATTTTACAGAGGATTTGAGTGTTCTAGCATCCTCTATTGAAATGCAAATAGATGTGGGAAGTATTGGTTCTTAAGCAGTTATCTGCCCTAGAGCCCCTCAGCCAGCTTAGCTGACAGTCACCTGAAAGCAAACATGCCAGGAACAGGATGCTGGCCAGTTGCCTTGTGGATTGGATTGGCATTGACAGCAAAGGTGGGGAGATTGCCAAGCCAAACTCTCCTCTGTTTAGTCCCGGGGCCCCTGAGGGTGACCCTGCCCATTGCTGCAGGAGGAAATGACTGATGAGTTCCAGAAGGAGATCACAAAGCTAGCTCAGAGGCAGGATCTGCTAGTGATGGAAGTTTAGTGCTATGGAAGTGTTAGTGCTGTGATCTGGAGGCAGAGCATCGTGGTTTGAATCTCCAGTCAGCTACTGCTCACTATGTGACCTTGGGTGAACGACCTCTCCTCTCTGAGACTCAGTTTCCTCACGGGTTAATTGAGGTTGAACTGGATTATATCTAAGGTCCTTCCCAGATCTTCAGTTCAACTGGCCAGGCACCTGTTGAAGCTTCCCCTCTGCTAATAGTAGAGAAGCAGATAAATTCTTGCCTTGCCATTAAAAAAAAATCCCTCTTGAAAAGGTTGTTTCTGCTATTCTAGACTTGATTTTGAGTAATAAGAGCTGGTTATCAAAGTAGAAATGATGATGACACTTGAGGGATGGGATTGCTTCTCTCGAGAGGCAGGTAAGGAGTGGGACACACAGCCCAATATGACCTGAGCCTTAGCTTTGGGGAGAGTGGCTTTTAAAGGATTCAGAGAAAGGATGACTGGAAACCCAGAAAATTCTGCTGGGCAGCTAGGTGGTCCAGTGGATAGAGCACCAGGCGTGGAGTCAGGAAGATTCTTCTTCCTGAACTCAAATCTGGTCTCAGAACCTTACCAGCTAGGTGACCCTGGACAAGTCACTTAACCCTGTTTGCCTCAGTTTCCTCATCTATAAAATGAGCTGGAGAAGGAAATGGCAAACCACTCCAGTATTTTTGCCAAGAAAACCCCAAATGGGGTCATGAAGAGTCAGACACGACTGAAATAATTGAACAACACACACACACAAAAGAAATTTCATGCCCAAAGATGGTTTGTGCTGAAGGGGAATCCCAAAGCCAAGACCAAGTCCAAAAGAAAAGGGGTTGATACTTAAAGTAACCAGTTGGGATACACAGGGAATTCACTGACCAATTTAGATTCTTAAGGAAACATGTATAAAAGACAGAAGCAAGCACAGGTCATTAAGCAGATTTAGAGCTGGAAGAAAGCTCAGAGCCCATCTAGTCTGACCCCCTCATTTTACAGATGAGGAGACTGAGACCCAGAGAGATAAAGTGACCAGGGTTACATAGATAACAAGGAATAGATCTGAGATTTCATCCCAGGTCTCTTGACTCCAAATCCAATGGTATTTTCCCATTGAGTCATGAAGAATGGTGCTGTACTTGGCTTAGTGACACCTAGCTCTTTCACGTCCTCCTAATCACTGTGGGAGACAGCCAAGGTCTTCTCTCTTCCATACCAGGAAAGCCCGTGGACACCTCGCCACCAGGGCAGCCTACTCACACAGGCAAGATTCATTGGTTTTACAAGGAGGGAAGGTGCTTGGCCAGGTTGGTTTCTGATGTCACAGGCAAGGAGATGCCAGCAATTAGCCAATGAAGCTCTTCCCGGCTATACAGGGGTATGACATGCTAGTTTCTAGGAAAGAACAGGAAGAGAAGGTCAAAGGAGGGGGCATGTCTGGAATATTAGCCCCCTGTCACAAGCGGCCCTATGGATTTCAGGGAAGCTACAAAAACTGGAGAGGTTATTTTGACTATCCCAATGATCTTTGAAAAATCATGGAGAATGGGGAAAATGCTGCAGGACTGAAGATGGGCAAATGTGGCACTGATTTTTGAAAAAGGGAGGATGGTAAATTCTTCAAAATACAATCAAAATACAATGATCTTGACTTTGACCCCTGAGAACATTCTAGAACAGTTTGTGAATACTTAAAATGTGGTAATCAGCATGAAACAACATAGGTACTCTAAAAACAAATCATGTCAGACGAACCGTCCTTCCTTCTTTGACAAAGTGACTAGTCTGATAGATAGAAAATACTGTGTGTGTCTTAATGCCTAGATTTTAGCAAGGCCTTTAACAAAATCTCAGCAATATTTCATGTACTTGAGAGCAGCCAACATAGTTCTTTCCATCTTAGCTTTGAAAATCTGAGCAAGAAAGCATTGCAATTACGTAGATTCAGAAATATATTTAAACAACCAGACCTGAAGAGTAGAGATTGAGGATCAATGTTTGTCTGGAGGAAAATCTCTAATGGGAATGCTCCAGGAATCTGCTCTTGACCCAGTTCTGTTCAACATTACATCAATGATTTGAATGAAGGTATAAATGACATGATGATCAATTTCATAGATATCTCACAACTAGGAGGAATAGCAAACCCTTTGGGTAGCAGAATCAGAATCCAAAAATATCTCGAAAGGTTAAATTAAGAATTCTTAATCTGGGCTACATGGACCCCCAAGGAATTGGTGCATAGTTTCAAAGGGTCTGTGATACTTTCAGAGAATCTCATCTAAGGAGAAAAAAAAA
>NW_020954645.1:911910-914378 GCF_900497805.2 Vombatus ursinus | reverse complement strand
ATTACGCCTTAATATCCATTAACTTTTGGGGCTTTTGGAGTAATCCCATGTATTTTATTTCATGCATTAAAAAATAATATTCTGAAAAGTGTCACCAGATTGTCAATTNTTACGCCTTAATATCCATTAACTTTTGGGGCTTTTGGAGTAATCCTATGTATTTTATTTCATGCATTAAAAAATAATATTCTGAAAAGTGTCACCAGATTGTCAATTGGGTCCATGACCCAAAATATTCAGTTAAGAACCCTAAATAAATAATAGGGTAAATCTAATCTAATAAGGTTGAGTTTAAAAGCTATAAAGTCCTATGTTTTGAATTTTTTTTAATTAACTGCAACAGTGCAGGACAGGTGAGAAATGGCTTGGCACAAGTTAAAATGAAAAAGACCTGGAGATTTTAGTGGGCTGAGAGCTCCACATGAGTTACTGCAAAATGGTGGCCAAAGAAACAAATTTGATCTTAGGTTGCTACCTTCAAGTATTGAAGGACTGCCATGTGGAAGAGGGATTGGTCCCAGAGAGCAGAGCTAGGATTAATGAGGCGGCTTTACAGAGAGCCGTATTTCAGGTCAATATAAGGCAAAATTGACATTTAGAGTTATTCCGTAACAGAACGGGCTGTTCTAGGATGCAGTGAGTTCCCAGGCATAGGAGTCTTCGAGGAGAAGTTGATTGATCACTTCAGAGAGGATGCTATGGACAGAGGTACTGTCTAGTTTATAGTTCTGAGATACTGTCTAGTTTATAGTTCTATGTGTCAGGGAGCCATGGCAGCCTTTCGCCCCCGCTGACCATGTACCCACACTTGATCAAGTGAGATACTATTTATAAAAGCTCTTAGCACAGTGCCTGGCACACAGTAGTTGTTATTATTCAGTCATTTTTCAATTGTGTATCACTCTTCATGACCGCATTCGGGGCTTTCTTGGCAGAGGTACTGGAGTGGTTTGCCATTTCCTTACCCAGTTCATTTTACAGATGATGAAACTGAGGCAAACAGGCTTATGGAACTCAACCAGGGTCACACAGCTAGTAAGTGTCTGAGGCCAGATTTGAACTCAGAAAGATAAGTCTTCCTGACTCCAGGCCCAGCGCTCTGTCCACTGCACCACCTTGCTGCCCCTGGCACATAGTAAGGGCTGTATAAATGTAAGCCGTTGTTGCTGTTATTTTTGTTACTATAATTACTTTCTTTCCTCTTACCCTGTACACTGCCACCCCCGATGTGATGTGATGTCCTCAGCAGCATGGGCTCAGGATGCCAATCAGCTCCCTTCAGTCTTCTCTTTGAAACCTTAGCCTCGCTCTTCCTCCACATATGTAGTAGATTATGTTGGCACCACTCTTTTTTTTTTTTTAAACAGCAAAAAACACCACAACTTCGCCAAATCAATTAATTGTTGACATGAAAGCCTCTTGATTTGCTGATTAAGGTGTTTTCCCCTCTTCTTGGTGAGAGGGGGCTGGGAAATAGTTTGGTTGAATTTTATTGGACGTGGACAAGAGTATTTGAAATTTGACAGAGAGAACATGCGGTGTTTATGGACTCAGATTCCAAGATCCTAGGCAGTCACCAGATGTTTGGGGAGGAGGGGGGAGGAAGAGAAGCTCAGAGCTCTAGGACTTGAGTACTGGATGAGGCTTCCATGACCCGAGTGATTCCCTGGGAGTTAAGCTTTGCCATTCTTCTTTTGAGAACGGTTTAGATCGGGAGTGGGGAACCTGCGGCCTCGAGGTCACACGTGGCCCTCTAGGTCCTCAAGTGTGGCCCTTTGATCGAATCCAAACTTGAATTCAGTCCAAGGGCCGCACTTGAGGACCTAGAGGGCCACACTTGAGGACCTAGAGGGTGGCCTCGAGGCCGCAGATTCCCCATCCCTGTAATCTATGAGCAGCTTTTCCTTATTCCCCATAATGCTAGCACTTTCTCTTTACTGATGCTTCCAATTCATCTGGTCTCTACCTTGCTTGTCCCTGTTGTTTGCATGTTGTGCCCCCCCACTAGACTGTGAGCTCCATGAGAGCAATACTGTCTTGTACCTTTCTTTGTCTCCCTAGTGTACAGTATCTGGCACACAGTGGGTGCTTACTAAATGTCTGTTGACTGACATTGTTGGTTATTATAATTATTGTCCATCACTCCACCACAGGGCGCTGAAGGAGCTCACAAAGACAGTCTTTCCAGTCCTTAATAGCTGTTATGGGACTCAGTGATCTAGGGGGTTTTTTCACCAGTATTTTCACCTGTATTTTCACCAGTCATTTCTTTATCTTCTATATCCCACACTGCCACTAAACAAAGAAAAATGGTTAAGCAAAACTCACAGACAAATTGACTACGCCTGATAGTGTGTCTCTATTTGCCTCAGTTTTCTCATCTATAAAATGAGAATAATAATAGCACCTACCTCCCAGGGTTGTTGTGAGGATCAAATGAGATAGTAATTGTAAGAGCTATATAAATG
>NW_020954645.1:902780-911798 GCF_900497805.2 Vombatus ursinus | reverse complement strand
TCCTCTGCCTGTCAACAGAGAAGTAAGTATGTGCTATCAGCTGCTTCCCTGGGGCTCTGACTAATCATTTCCAAGTAATCTAGATTTGGTTGTCTTTTTGTATTGCTTTCATTTATGTTATTACAATGTTTATATAGGAAGCTAGGTGGTCCAGTGTATAGAGTGCTAGACCCAGCATCAGGAAGACCTGAGTTCAAATGCTGTCTCACATACTTATTAGCTATGTGACCCTTTTCTCTGCCTCAGTTTCCTCATATATAAAATAGAGGCAAGGATAGCACCTAATTCCCAAGTTGTTTTGAGGATCAAATGAGATAATATTTGTAAAAAAGTAAATACTTAACACAGTGACCGGTACAGAGTAGGCACCATATGAATGCTTATTTCCTTTCCCGCCCTCTGGCTTCCCCACAGTGATCTCTGGTGGTTCTTTGCTACCTCTAGGATAAAACAGAAACTTCTTTCTTTGGTACCTGAAGGTCTTTATAACCCAGCCTCTCCCTACTTCTTTTCATCTTTTTGCATATTCCCCTCTCCTCCATGAACTCTAGGTTCTACAGGCACTGACAGTTCCTTGAACATGGTGCTCCATCTCCCAGGGCCAGGCCTCATACTAGCTCTCCTCCACACCTGGAATGTTCTTCCACCTCTCTCCTGCCCTTAGTTTCTCTGACTTCCTTCAGACTTAGCTCAAACTCCACCTACTCTGGGAAGCCTTTACCTGTCTGCCAGCTGCTAACGCTTTTCTGGTCTCTAAAAGAGGGCTTTCCATCTGTTCTGTATACTGTACACCTTTTATACAATGAATTGTTTACATGTCTCTCAAAGAACTTACATTCTGCTGGGGAGTCAGCAAATAATAATATACTATATATTATTTTAATAATTATATTTTACTTTAATAGTATTTTCTTACATTAAATGCATAAACCTATGTGTATATAAACTATATACAGAATAAATACAAAATAAATTCAAAGTAGTTAAATCTAAGGGAGTTGGAGGGGCAGGGCATTGGGGGGGTGGGGAGGGAGGACAGAAAAGGCTACATGTAGAAGGTGGCATTTGAACAGGAAGGTGGCAACGAAGAGGGTGTACATTACAGACATTACTGTGCCTAGGCATAGAGGTAGGATATGGAGCGCCATATATGAGGAATAGATTGAAGACTACATTGGATAGAACTTACAGGGAAATAACATACGCTATGGGCAGCTAGACGGTGCCATAGTGCACAGAGTGCTGGACCTGGAGACAGGAAGACTCATCTTCCTGAGTTCAAATCTGGCCTCAGACACTTACTAGCTATGTGTCCCTGGACAAGTCACTTCACCCTGTTTGCCTTAGTTTCCTCATCTGTAAAATGGGCTAGAGAAGGAAATGGTGAACAAATCACTCCAATCTCTTTGCCAAGAAAACCCCAAGGGTCACGAAGAGTAAGACACAACTGAAAAATAATTGAATAACAGCAACAATGTACAGTATAATGAGTCTGGAAAGATGAATTGGGAGCAGGTTGTGAAGGGCTTTAAAGACCAAATGGAAGAGTGTTTATTTATCCTAGGAGCTATAGGGAACCACTAAAGTTTATTGAGTAGCCAGTTGACATGGTCAGATCATCACTTAAGGAAATTCACTTTGGCAGTTATGTAGAGGATGGCTTGGCGTTGACCTGTTAGGAGGACATTGCCTCCTAGTCTAGAGAGATGGTGAGGGTCTGAACTAAGGTCATAGCTGTGTGAAGGAGGTGCATAGAAAGAGTAAAACTTGGTGACTAATTGGATATGAGGGAAGATGAAGAATGAACAGATGAATGAAAAGACATTTATGGACAAGCACTTTGCTGAACACTAAGTACAAATTTAAAAAACAAAGACAGTCCTTGCCCGCATAGAGCTTACATGCTACTGGGGGAAAGGGCACAGAGAGGTTCAATACATATAGGGGAGTAGCAACCAGGGAAGGATATTTTGGTTTGAAAAGTTACAGGGATGATAAATGAAGTCAAAGAGGAAAGTCAAAGAGCAGTGGTAGTATGGATTTGATTATGCTTCCAGAACTGGAAAGGGAGATAAAGAAGAGGTATGGGCTCAGCAACAAAGCAGCGGGCAGGAAGGTGGCCAGGGAGGAAATAAAGTGAAGCATGGGTGGAGCCAGCCTAGATAGAGTGGGTCACGTGAACCACCAAACAATTAAGACAATGAAAGATAACGCTAAGGTCACAAACTCAAGAAAATGGGAAAATGGTGGTGCCTTTGACATAAATAGAAATTAAGAGAGGAAGGTCTGGGGCAAAGATAAATCATTCTTTTTTGGACATATTGAGTTTGCGATATCTATGGAACATTCAGTTTGAAGTGTCCAATGGGCAGCCGGTGATGCAGGGCTTAAGGTCAGGGGAAACTTGGGCTGGATTTGTAGTTCTGGGAGTCAACCGCACAGGGATGATACATAAACCCAGGGGAGCTGATGAGGTTACCAGGACTAAGAATGTAGGAAGGGAAAGGAAGAGAGTCCAAGACAGATCCTTGGGGAATATCTCTGAAAGAGAACTTGACATGGATTATGGACCAGCAAAGAAGATAGAGGAGTGACCATAAAGATAGGAAGAGAACCTAGAGGATATGTTATAAAAATCCAGAGAGGAGAGAGGGTGGCCAGCAACATAAAATGCTAGAGAGATATTGAGAAGGATGAGGACTGAGAAAAGGCCACTGGATTTAGCAGCTACGAAATTCTTGGTAACTTTGGAGGCAGTAACTTCAGTAGACAGATTGCAGAGGTGTGAAAGACGAGTGAGAGGAGAGAATATGGAGGTGATGAGCACAGACAGCTTTTTTAAGGAATTTGGCTGAGAAAAGGAAGAGTGACATAGAGTGATGATAGCTTGAGGAGAAGGTAGGGTCAAGTAAAGGGTTTTTTATGGTTGGGGGAGAATGGGCTTGTTTGAAGATAATAGGGAATAACCTAACAGGGGTGGGGAACCTGTGGCCTTGAGGAGTCCCTGACCTAGTATATAGGAGGAGGCCAAATATTGAGGGGGAGCAGATTGAGGAGACAATTTCCAAAAGAATATGGAAGGAGATAGAATCAAGGGCATGAGAGGAGATGGCAAGAAGAGCCACCCTATTATCAGAGAGTGTAGAAAAAGAGGAAAGTAGAGAATGATGTCAAGGATTTTGAGATGAGGAGAAGGATGGAAGAGGGAGTTCACAGTGAAGATAAGTCCTTAGTGGAGGAAATAGTGTTGAGGAAGGTGTGGGAGGTTTGAAGAGACAAGAGAAGGCTTGGAACACTAACTTCTGTGAGGTGTGAGAGCAGGAATTGATTATGGAAGAGTGAAGAGATCAGTTTGCTTCAGTACTCCCTGGGTGTTGTAGTATACCCGGTCAGCAAGGTTATGTGACTTCCTTAAACTTTGTCCAGCAGACTGTGAATGGGAGGAGAGAAGGCAGAAGATGAGAACACTCTGAGGCTTGGGTTTAGTGAGGAATGAGCCGTGAGGGATCCAAGACTAGAGTTGGTGATGCTGAGCGAAGCAAGCAGAACCAGGAAAACATTGTCCACATTTACAGCCACATTGGGCGACGACGTCAGGCTGGGTGGGATAGCTAACAGTTTGGATGACAAACTTAACAGGATCCAAGAAGCTCTTCACAGACTCGATAACAAGCCTTTGGTTACAACCCTTTGGGGCATACATGTGAAATCTCATATTTGGGTTCAAAAAAATAAACTCTACAAATACGGGATGGGGGTGGCATGACTGGAACACTGAGCCACTCAAGAGATAAGAGAGGCAGGCAGCTGACAAGGGCAATATATGGAGGCACAATGAGATATGTTTTGAAATATGACTCCTGATTACAATTCAGCAAACATTTATTAAACACCTGCTGTGTTTTTAATCCAGCTGGATGCTGAACAAGAGACAAAGTTTAGATACTGCCAGCGATGTTTATAGGCTGACAGGAAGACAAGATGCCAACAAGTAGAGTCATGATACGTGCTCTAGCACGAGAAGGACAAATGAAGTGCTACATGAAATTCAAAAGGGAAAATCATTGTTATTGTGATAGCTTGGTGTCACAGTGAGTAGAACACAAGACCTGGAGTCAGAAAGACCAGCATTTGAATCCTGCCTCATACTCTCCCTCACTATGTGAGCATTAGCTGTGTTTTAGTGTGTTGAGTTACGGGGCCAAGTAACAACCTCTGTGTGCCTCAGTTTCCTTATCTGTAAAATGGGAATAATCATAACATCTAGCTCCCAGGGTTGTTGTGAGGATCAAATGAGGCAATATATGTAAAGGTCTTGGTAAATCTTAAAGCATCTTATAAATGTTAGCTACATTAATAGTAAACATATTGTTAATATTATCATTACCATTCTTATCAGTGGAGAGATGGTAAAAGCTTCCAGGAAGAGGTAGCATTTGAGTCTGGCTTGAAAGGGTGCGTAGACACTCAAAATGCAAAGGGTGAAGGGAAGACATTCCAGAAGAAGGAAATAGCATGAGCATTTTATAAATGCAAATATTTTTAATTCCAGAAAATCCTGCTTTCCAAGGCCTGTAGGGATTTATTTTGTGGTAAGTTGAGTCTCATGTATTGCCGTGAAGGCTCAAAGCCTCAGTGGGCACAGTAACACATAGGGGTTGTAATTTTCATATGTAGAGGCAGTAATTTTCAGGATGTTGCCTGGGGCACACAGATGCCTAGTCCTGGTTCTGCTGGACCACAGGTCATGTGGAAAAGGCCTGAGGGTTTTAGTGGCCTGCAAGTGCAATATGAATCATAAATGTGCCATGGCAGTTAAAAAGAAAAAAAAAAATCTAAAGGGGTCTTAAGCTACATTGAGAGGGGCATGGCATCCAGAAGGTGATGGTGCCCACTTTGTCTTCCCTGGTTGGACTCCAAGTGTCACAGCACATCTAGGGACCATATTTTAGGAGGGATATTGACAAACTGGAAAAGATCCAGAAGAGGGTGACCAAGATGGTCAAGGGACTGGAAACTGTCCAATGAGATCATTTGAAGAAACTGGAGCCATTTAGCTCAGGGAGAAAAAAATGGTCATTGTCTTCATATTACAGGATGTAAGGCTAGAAGGGGCCATCCCTTTCCCCATCTTGTTCTACAAATGAGGACACAAACTCAGAAAGACTAAGAAACTTGCCCTGGGCCACTCAAGCAGGGAGTAGAAGAGCTGGGGTGTGGAAGCCAGTCATCTGATTCTAACTAGTATTACTTCCACTATGCTCGCCACCTCTCAGATGCCCGAAGGACCATCGTGGGGAAGAGCCACTCAGTGTCTTGGCCACGGGGGGTAGGACCACAGAGGAGCAACGGGGTATTAGAGGGAGGCAGATGTTGGCTCTATGTCAGGGAGAACTTACCATTGATGACAGCAGCCCCTCACTGGTACCAGACACCTGGTGAGGTAGTGAATTCCTCATCACTAGAAAGATTCAAGCAAGGGCCTGAATGAACACTTGAGTGCTTGTTAGAGAATGATGTGGAAGGCATTCCTGCATCGAGTCAGAGTTTAGACTAGAGGAACCTTGAGGTACCTTTCTAGCTCTTACATTCTATTATTCCAACTCTCTATGCTTGAATTCTTTGTCATCAACTATCCATTGATCCAACGATCATTTGTTGAGGGCCTAGCCCTGCCCTTGGCACTAAGGGAATTAAAGAGATTGATGAGACACAGGCCCTGCCCTTCAGAAGACAAGGATTGTATCATCATTCTTAGATCGAGCAGATGATAAGACACTGACCTGTGACCCACAGCCAAGAACTCTAAGCACTGGACTTATGTGCTCCAGGAACAGTCTTAGGGACTGATGGGCTCTGATCTTTGGCTTTTTTCACTCACTCAGACTTCACTCTGGGAAATCTCCAAATATAGCTTGAATATAACTCATGCCTTGCTCTCCACAGATGTGTATAAAAGGGTCCTCAGCTTCTGGGCAAGGAATCAAAGGAGCAGTGTCCTAATACGTTTAGGACAGCCTTTGTTTTCTTTTGCAGAAAATACACAAAGGATTCACAGAAGCCCATAAACAATGCCTTCAATCGGCCTCCCTCCTCAAGGAGTCCAGTCTTTCCCCACCTCCCCTCTGAGTCCTCTGGACTCATAGTGCCACCCTGTGGTTTGGGCCCTCTTGGAAGGGAAGCAGATTTGGGGTTGCCAGAGAGGCACCTTTCCCCACAAACACACTTTATGGTGAGCCCTACTTTTATCCCAGAGACACATGTAGGCCTCCAGCCTAATGGTACTTCCTTCTGCTAAGAGCAAGACTTCCCCGGGTAGACAAACCATCTTGGGCATCTTAGAGTTGACTCCCCCCTTCCCGTTAGATCTGCACCGTCTGAAAAACTCACAGCAACAGCAGAGGGCAAAGTACAAGTCTCCTTCCCCCCCTCCCCCTCCCCCACCCCCGTATCATGACTCAGTCTCATTCTGTTGTGCCAGCTGTGGAGACAAATGCTCGGTTCCCTTCACTTTAAGAGGCTGTGCTGCCTAGGAATTTGCCCTTCTCTTTCTCGAAGACAGAGACCCTGAATATGGGCTCCGTGGGTAATAGTACCCTCAACTTTCAATGCTGCCTAACCAAGTAATCATTAAAGGCTCCTAGGATGAAGGAAGGTTATAGATAGGTTCTCCTCCTCCTGGAACTCAGCTCCCACTCACTCTTAGCTCCCCTGCTCTTTGGTCTATGTTCACCTCTCTCAGCAAAGGGGAAATGACTCTGCAACTGAGCCCCTTTGTATAGAAGGGGTCACAGGAGCGTTGATTTAGGCTGGACCCAGAGTCATCTAGTAAAACCTTTCATCTCAATTTGAACCCATACCCTCAGGCTCTAAAGCCAGTGCTCATTCCACCCACTACCCTGCCTCTCCAATGGTCCAAGCCAATCAATTCACTCCCAATAGATGAGCTTTAAGCATAAGCCTTCATCCTAAATGAGATGTCCCTGAGTATTCCCCCAACAGATACGCCCCCATCCCCTTAAGGTTGTCTATAGCCAAGTCTATGTGAAGAAACTAAGTCCCAATCAGAGGCAGACCCGACCCTAAGTATATCAGCCTTTCCTAGAAACAAATAACTATAATCCAAAACTGGGTATAGCTAATAATGCCTGAGAAAAATAGGAAGGAAGTGCGCTGAGAATTCAGAGAAGGGAACACCTCTTTCTAGCTTGGACAATTAATTAGGCTAGTAGAACTTCCAAGCTGCGATGGCCTGAGAAATCAGCTCATTCTAGTCCATCATTTGACTGAGGCCCCAGAAGAGGGAAGGGATTTATCCAAGGTTATTGAGGTAGACATGATTGAAACTGACATCCCATGACTCCTTCCTCTCTCTAGGCCCCATTTGTAAAATGAAAAGAGTTGGACTAGATTACCTTGAAGGTGCCTTCTATGCCTGGCATGATCCTGCAATGGAGGAAGGTAGCTCAGGGCTCATGCTGGTGAGTTGCCATTGCAGGCCACTCTACTTCAAATAGGAAACAGGATTTAAGGTGGAGGGGAATGAACAGGAGTCATTTTTCAGCTCTCTCTCCAATTAACTTCATAACCCTGCTTCTGAGTAGCTCTGTGCTCCTTTTCTGATCTGTCTTCTCACTCTGTCTGCTCAGTTTCCTCCCTGGTCTATCTCCCCCCAGCCCTGCCCTTTTCCTCTCTTCGGTTCCCTTTCTAACCTGCTTCTCCTCAGCTCTGTTCTTCCCGCCAACTATTTTCCCCAATCCCTTTGCTAGTTTGCCCTCTTCTCCCTGACCCTCAAGTTCTTCCTCTCCTCGGTTTCCCTTGATGATGTTTCTTCATTCCTTTCTTTCCCTGTCTCCTCTCCTTTCCTTCTCACTCTGCTTCTGTTGTATTTCTCTTCCCACTG
Organism: Vombatus ursinus; assembly: GCF_900497805.2. Classification (NCBI taxonomy): domain Eukaryota; kingdom Metazoa; phylum Chordata; class Mammalia; order Diprotodontia; family Vombatidae; genus Vombatus; species Vombatus ursinus. The sequence continues at coordinate 903,895 of NW_020954645.1, read as the reverse complement.
GGTTCTAACCTTCCCCCTTGGTTGACAGGGCAGAGGATGGATTCACAGGGAAATACAAAGGAAGAAAGGGAAAAGGAACAGGAACCATTTGCCTTCTCATTTTTTCCCACCTCAAGTCCCATCGAGAAGCACTTGTTTCCAAGCGCCTGATGCACAGGGCAGGCAGAGCACTTCCAGCTCAAGCCTTTGGTTCCAGTTCAGCCTGATTGCCCTGGGGACGCCCTGCCCTCGGGAGCACAGGCAGTAACCTTCTTGGTCAAGTCCATGGAAGGTGAGATAGTCAGTGTGTGAGGGGTCAACCAAACAAATTAGGGTCTAGAATCATGGGCTGTCAGAGATGGAAAGAGCTCCTAAACGCAGAACATTGAACATCACATCTGGAAGGGACCTTAAAAAATAAAGCTGTCAGGGACAATGGATAGAGCACTGGCCCTGAAGTCAGGAGGACCTGAGTTCAAATCAGGCCTCAGACCAAACACTTGACACTCACTAGCTGTGTGACCCTGGGCAAGTCACTTAACCCCAATTGCCTAAAAAAAATAAAACAAAATTTTAAAAAGGCTGTTAGAACTGAATGGGCCCTTAGCACACACAATGTTGGGAGAGGAAGGGACCTTAGAACAGAGCATAAAGAATGCCAGGGCTGAAAGAGGCCCTAGAACATGAAACAGGAGATGTCAGACCTGGCAGGGACCTCAGAATCCAACCCCCTCATTTTATTTGGAAACATCTGGATGTTGGGAGTCATGGAAAAAAATCCAGATGAAAGGACTGAATTTCTTCACTTTTCAAACTAGAGGTGCAGATGCCCTTCCCCCCATCTTCCTATCTATCCAAGTCTTATCCATTCTGAAAACACCATCTTCTCCAGGAAGCCTTGTGTGATTACTAGCAACCCATTTAAAACTCTCTCCGTCTTTCTGTCTCTGTCTCTCCCTCCATCTCAGTCTGTCTCTCCTTCTCCTCCTCCTCCTCCTCCTCTTCTCTCTCTTGCTCTCTCTTTCTCTCTCTCCCTCTCTTTCTTTCCCTCTTTCTCTCCCTCCCTCCCTCTCTGTCAATCTGCCTCTCCTCCCCTCCTCTCTCTGTCTCTCCTCCTTCCCCTCTCTCTCCCTGTC
>NW_020954645.1:894918-902748 GCF_900497805.2 Vombatus ursinus | reverse complement strand
TCTCCCCTCCCTCTTCCTCTCTGTCTCTGTCTCAGTCTACCTCTGTCTATTCCCTGTCTGTGTGTCTCTCTCTTCCTCCCATAACATATGGCTTAATTCCATCCTGTCCTGTATGGTCCACTAGCCCTTTCCTGTACAAGTTTTAGTTAGTCTTCCCTAACATACTGTGAATTCTCAAAAAAAGCAGGGTCTATCCGTTCCTATGTCTGGTCCTCCTGTTTCTCAGGGTACAAGGTAGGACACACGGGGTGGAGGAACCCAATAAAGTCTGGTTGATTAATGCAGTGTGTGTGATTGGAGAGGAGAGAGCTGAGAAGTTTTCCCCAACTCCCCCCAACTCTACAGCTCTGATAGGTTAATGATGGAAGTAAGGAAGAGAAGTGTATTGTAGGTAACAGGTAAAAAGATCTCTTCCACCAATCGGTGGACAAGAGATTGAGAGCAAGAGCCTTTATTTGTACTGTCTATGAACAGATGATGTATTTTATAGACAAGAGAAAATAGAGATAGAGGGACCTTAGAGCTTATGAAGTCTGATTCTCTCTTTTTAGAGAAAAGGAAACTGAGGCACAGAGAGCAAAAGTTCCCAGCTTGAGGTTATGTAAGTAATGAAAGCAAAGGTTTGAACCCAGGTGTTTCAACTTCAAAGAAAAGATTTATGGGAGGAGAGCCATGCAATCAGTGACTGACAAGATGTTAAGGGACTCAAACTCCTCCTGCTCCCTCTCTGCCGCCTGCTTCCCATCTCCTGGCTCTCATCTTCAAGGCTGAGAAAGAAACTTCTCCCTCTGTAGTTACAAACTGAGATGAAGACCCAGGTATCCTTAATTCCAGCTTCTCCCAAGTCAGCCTCTAATTATCACCTCAGTGAATTTGATTTATGTCCTTGGAACTGATGGTGGTCTTTCTCTGTCTCTCTATCCCTGCCTCTGTTTGTCTCTCTGCCTCTCTGTGTGTCTCTCTGTGTCTCTGCCTCTTTCTCTCTGTGTCTCTGTGTCTCTTTCTGCCCTCCTCTCTGTTTCTGTCTCTGTCCGTCTCTCTCTTTCTCTGTCTCTCTGTTCCTCTCTCTGTCTCTCCATGTCTTCCTGGGTGTCTGTCTCTCTCTCCGTCTCTGTCTCTGTGCCTCTCTTTATCTCTCTCTTTCTCTCTCCCTCTCTCCAGTTCCATCCCTTTGTCTCTCTGTTTCTTTGAGTGTCTCTTATCCCCTTCTCCCTGATGTAAACAGCCCAGGCAGGGCTGACCGCACAGATGGGCCTTTGCACTTGTATATGTTTGTCAGGGATCTTTCCCTCTCCAAGGAGGACGGCCTGAGCCTTAGTGCTCTGGGCAGAGTGAGGCCGGCTTGGTAATGGCCTCACATGACACCCTGTTGTTGCATGGTTTGCCTTCATCCAAGGCCAAGAAAAGAGAGAGGGGGGCAGAGGGAAGCTGGAAGTGCTGATTTCAGCTAAGCACATGTGCAAGACACATTCCTTATCGAGAGGGAGGGGGCAAAGGAGGAAAGGAAAGAAAAAGAGACACAGGGACAAAGAGAGAGACAAAGAGACAGATGGAAGAGAGAGAGGGGCACAGGGAGAAGATCATAGGAGTAGGGAAAGAGAGACATAAAAAGACACAAAAGGACGTGAAGATGGGGGGGAGAAGGGGAGAGACAGAGAGAGAGAGAGAAACTGAGAATGAGACCATAGATTTAGAACTGTAAGGGATCTCAGAGGCCACCTGGCCCAACCCCTTGCTTTACAGTTGAAGAAACTGAGACTCAGAGAAGATCCCAAGGTCACAGAGTCAGTAAACATCAGAGGTGGGATTTGAATCCAGGGACAGGGAGAGAGAGAGACAAAGAAAACAGACAGATAAACAAAGAGAGATGGAGGAGAGTCAGTAGATACACGGGGGCAGAATAGACAGATCAAGCACTTGAGGTCACTTTGTGTGTGTACTTTATGTATTTTTAATTGAAAACCAATTCTCTCTAGCAAGTCAGTCCTAGACTTATTCGGAAAACTGTGTATCGAAATGGCCTCTTTTCATTTCCCAATTCCCCACTTCAAAGGGCTGAGCGGGTGTGATCATCCAATGATAATCAGGCATTCCTCAGCCAGCATCTAATGGGAACTTGGGCTTCGGGACAAAAATGTGCCTCGTGGTTTTTAGTTTTTAGGTTGTTTTTTTTTCTTTCTCTCATCTCTCCTGGATTAGAGAAGACAGCAATGAGGCTCAGGCATCTGCCCTGGAGCAATCCACAAGTCCAGGGTGTCAGAAAAAAAATGGGAGACAAGAGACTGGTATGAGAACATAAGAACCTGAATCCCTTCTCTCTCCACCCACTCCCTTCTCCACCCTACCAGACCTTTCACTTGCTGTATGACCTTGGAAATAATACTCAGTTCTCTAGTCTTTGAAGATTTGGGCAAAGTGAGGAGGGGGGATGTTGCTCATGAACTCCCCAGAAAAATTTGATCTTAATTTTGATCTGACCAGTCAGATTCGCACACAGAAAAAATTGATTTCTTGGCAGAGTCATAACTAACAATTTTTGTTACAGCAAATGTCATGAAATGTGTCCTTGAATCAACTTTTAAAGACAAATTAAACTGGGGGTATGGGCAAGACCCCAGGCTCCTGTGGGTGGAGGCTTATGGGAGAAGCATGCTATGCTATGGGAAAAGCCTCTGCTAATTAGGTGCTAAGCTCAGTTATTTCTAGATTATGAAGGACTTCAAGTGCCTTTAGCCCCCTCTCAATTTTAGCATCCTGGGACAAAGCTTCAATCAGTCCACCCTAGTTATCTGTTTGCCGGCTCCACAGAGGGCCCTGGCCCCCTCAGCCTCAGGCTGAGCTCCCATCTTCAATTCTGATGACAGAATAAAAGAAATCTTTTTAAAGGAATTTGGGGAAGTCCAGAAGACAGAAATGTGTCATTGTTCTAGAGGAGCTGCAGGGGGCGCATGAAAGAAATCTATGCATTGACCTGAAGAAAGTCACAAGGGTTTAAACACGTGGAGTTTCAGCTGAAGGAGATTTATCCAGGCAGATGAACGTGCCTGAGGGAAGGGAGGCATTCTCCAGCCTTTGTGGGAAGGGACTGCAGGGAAAGAACTCCCCTAACCCCCCAGAGACCAGGGGGCCTGAACCCAGGGTAGAAAAGACTTTCTTCCCTTAGTGACCGGGAGCATCCAGAAAGTAAAGGCTTTAGAGCCAGTAGGAGAGAATAATTCAAATTTCTAAGCACTCGGATTCAGGAGATTTAGAGGTAAAGGGAACTTAGAAGTTTATCTAATTCAATCCTCATTAAAAAAAAAAATAGAAGTGCAATGATAACCCACGTGTCCAAAAAGAATGATGATGAAATGTTCCATCCCCTGTCAGAGGAAATAGGCTTAAAAAGTATTAAGAGACAGACATGCCCTTTTGGACATGGCAGATGTGAAGGTTAGTTTTGCTGGACTATGTCGATATTTGTTGAGGGATTGGCAGGCTTGTTTATTTTGCTTAATGGAGGTGTTTAGTGAAAGGAACAGACTAATTAAAAAATATTTGTTACTTAAAAAATTTTTAATTTATAAATAGGTGAAGAAACAGACCTAGATAGTTGGAGTAACTTGTCCAAGGTCACACAGCTAGTGAATAACACAGACAAGCTCTCCTGACTCTGAAACTGATCTGATGTTCTTTCTCCTATACCCAGTGGTGTGCAGCAACAGCTCTGAGAGAGAAAGGGTTGGGGGAGTGAAAGAAAGGGGGAAGGGGAGAGGAGGGAGGGAGAGAAAGGGTGAAAGAGATAGGAAAGAGAGAGAGAGAAAGAGATGGGGAGAGGAGGGAGGGAGAGAGAGAAAGATGAAAGGAGAGGGGGAAGGGGGAGAGAGGGAGGGAGAGAAAGGGCGAGGAAGAAGGGAGAGAAGAGGGGAAATAGATAGGAAGGGAGAGAGGGGGGAGAGGAGGGAGGGAGAGAGAGAAAGATGAAAGGAGAGGGGGAAGGGGGAGAGAGGGAGGGAGAGAAAGGGCGAGGAAGAAGGGAGAGAAGAGGGGAAATAGATAGGAAGGGAGAGAGGGGGGAGAGGAGGGAGGGAGAGAGAGAAAGAGGAAAGGGGAGAGTGAAGAGGCAGAGAAAGAGAAGGAGAGGGGAGAGAGGGGGGTAAGGGAGAGGAGGGAAAGAGATAGGAAAGGGAGAGAGGAGGGAGAGAGAGAAAGAGGAAAGGGGAGAGTGAAGAGGCAGAGAAAGAGAAGGAGAGGGGAGAGAGGGGGGTAAGGGAGAGGAGGGAAAGAGATAGGAAAGGGAGAGAGGAGGGAGAGAGAGAAAGAGGAAAGGAGAAAAGGAAGAGGCAGAGAAAGAGAAGGAGAGGGGAGAGAGGGGGTAAGGGAGAGAAGGAGGGAAAGAGATAGGAAAGGGAGAGAGAGAAAGAGAGGGAGAGAGAGAAAGAGGAAAGGAGAGAGGGAAGAGGCAGAGAGAGAGGGAGAGAAAGGGTGAGGGAGAAGGACAAGAGGGTGGGAAGGGAGAGAAGAGGGAAAGAGGAAGGGGAGAGAGAGAAAGAGAAGGGGAGGGGAGGGGAGAGAAAGAGGAAAGGAGAAAAGGAAGAGGCAGAGAAAGAGGAGAGGGGAGAGAGGGGGGTAAGGGAGAGAAGGAGGGAAAGAGATAGGAAAGGGAGAGAGAAAGAGAGAGAGAGAGAGAAAGAGGAAAGGAGAGAGGGAAGAGGCAGAGAGAGAGGGAGGGAGAGAAAGGGCGAGGGAGAAGGGAGAGAGTGAGGAAAGGGAGAGAAGGGGGGAAAGAGATAGGAAGGGAGAGAAGAAAGAGAGGGGAAGGGGAGAGAAGGGGGGGTAGAGAGAATTGTTAAATTTTCTTTGTGAGCACTTAACCTCAGAAATCAGCAAAGGCTACAAACCAGACTTGTTTGATTGTTTTGCTAATCGTCTACACTTAAGACAGTGATGGCAAAAATGTCAATAGTTCAGAGTAAACTTAAAGGTGTGTCTTACACAAGTTTTTTTTTCTTTCTTTCTGGAGAGCCGAGTGTTAAACATTTACTAGCACACCACTGACTTAACTACATTTTAAAAAAAATTTTTACACCATCCCTGAGGCTTAGAGAGAAGTAATCTTCCCAAGGTCATATACCTAATATATGTGAGAAATAGGATTTTAAAACTGGTGCCCACTATACTCCACTGCCTTAAGACAACCAAAAAGTATTGACTAAGAATTTCCCCGGTGCCTGATGCTGGCAGGGAGTGGGGGTGAAAGTGAGGGCAAGGTGGGACAGAGGGTAATCTTGAAATCTTAGGGAGGTGATAGCAGGTTGCAGAAAGTCTGCTGGTATTGCAATCAGCCCTGGGTTTGAGTTCAAATTCTGTTACTTTACTAGCTTGGGTGACCCTGGGCAAGTTTCTGTCTGAGCCAGAGTTTCCTCATCTGTAAAATGGGAACAATAATACTTATACTTACTATGTCATGGTGTTGTTGCATTTTGCCGTCAGTCAGTTGGCTAACAAGCATTTATCAGGTGCTTACTATGTGCCAGGCTTGTTGCTAAACTCGGGAGAGACAAAGAAAAGCAAGAACATAGTCCCTGCTCTCAAGGATCTACTATTTTTTATTTTAGGTGAGGCAATTGGGGTTAAGTGACTGGTCAGGGTCACACAGCTAGTAAGCATATGAGGCCAGATTTGAACTCAGGTCCTCCTGACTCCAAGGCTAGAGCTCTATCCACTGTACCACCTAGCTGCCCCATGGATCTACTACTCTAATGGAAGAACAATATGCCCCCCAAAATTATACATACAAGCAAAATACAGTGTAAATAAAAGGTAATAACAAAAAGAAGGAAGGAGGAGAGAAAGACCTGGTCTCAGGAATCAGGATTTGAACTGAATCTTGAAGGGGACCATGAGGCAGAGATGAGGAGAAAGGGGAAGACAGGCTTGGAGGATAGCCAGTGAAAAGAGTGGGGAGGGGGAGTATTATGTTTGAGAAGGATCGGAGAGAATGGTGTTTCTGGATCAGTGAAGTCCTCATGCAAAAGGTGATACTGGAGGTGAGGAGAGAGCATTTCCAGCGGAAGGAACTGCCTATGCAAATGCATGGAGGTAGGAAATGGAGTATTACCCGTAAGGAAGAGCAAAAAGATCAATTTGGCTGGACCAGGAATAATTTTAGGTTTCTGTTTGATCCTAGAGGTAATAGGGAGCTATTAGAGTTTATTGAGTGGGGAGGGAGGTGACATGGTCAGGCTCACACTCCAGGAAAATCACTTTAGTGGCGGTGTGAAGGGTGGATTAGAGTGGGGAAAGACTTGAAGAAGGGGGACCAATTAGGAAGTTATTATAATACCCCATTGGAGAGATAACAAGAGCCTAAGCTAAAGTGGTATTTGTTTGGGAAAGAGAAGGGGACATATGCAAACAAAAAGATTTAAGCATCTGTAAGCCTTAAAGTACTATAGAAATGTAGTTATTAGTAGAGTTGAAAAGAACCTTGGCAGGGGATAAGGGTGAAGTCCACCCTCTAATCCAAATCTGCAATTCCTTTTACAGTATCCTGACAAAAATCCAACTTTGCTTACACTTCTAATGATGGGGAACTCACCTCCTTCCAGGACAACCTATCTAGTGTTTTGTTTTTTAATAATTCGTTCTTAGGACTGGAAGTAAAACCTAAACAATATGGTCTTTGCCCTCAAGTAGTTTACAGAAAAAGATGGTGGGACTGGATTAAACTAGACTAAACTTTTATATGAAAGAAGTTGAAAAGTTAAGTCTTAAAATCAATAGCACTAAGACCAGGGATTTCAGATGTGTTAAGCAGTAAAATTAAGGGTTAAGCTTAGTAACAATAAGAGAAGAGGCACCTGATATGTTAAGATGACTCAAGCTTAATTGAGGAATAAGGCTGTGTTTCTGTAACTTGGTTATTTGTACCCCATGCCGGGGTATTGGTTATGCCCTGAGAGTCTTACACACTGTAATAAAATGGTTTCGGAGGTGCTTTCCACTGACAGGTAGAATGGGGTTGTAGGAAGAACACCGGTCTTGGAGGTAGAAGACCTGAGTTCAAGGTCTACCTGTGACACCAAGTTAGCAGCTGTGTGGCTTTGGGTAAGTCATTGCACTTAACTGAACCTGAGTTTTCTCATCTGTAAAACAGCTCATACTTGGACTGTCTGTCTGATGGGGTTGTCACATGAGAGAAGTGATCTATAAACCCTAAAGTGGGAGGAAAATGTTAAGTTAATATTATTCCCTAAACTGTCAGCTGAGTACAGGAGGACAATGAGTAGTCTGCTTCAGCCAAACCATCAAGTACATGGATGGGAGATTGTTAGAGCTTGGAGGGACCTTACGGACATCCCTGATAATAAGAAAGAAGAAACACCACCATTTTACAGGAGGCTGTCATTTGTCGTTTGCTCTCAAAGAGGACTGTGACATCAGGGAGGTGATGCCTTGACTGGCAGGTGAATTGGATTTAAGTGAGGCAGGATTGCGCAAAGTCACCAGCCTCACTGTATCCCCTAGAGCCACATGGGTCCAGTGACAAGATGTAGATCAGGATGACTGGAGATGGCCTCCCATTCTACAGGACAGAAAACTTGAGGCCCACAGAGGTCAAATATAGAAAAGCAGGGCTAGCCTATGTCGTAAAAGACCTTAAGGGCCAAGTTAAGTAGTCTGAACTTTCCTTAGTAGGGAACAGGGAGCTACTAAACGTTTTTTGAGCAAAAGGTTGAGACGAGATAAAGATTAATTTGGTAAGGAATAGTGTAAAAGACAGATTGGAAGACAGAGAAAAATAGAGAAAAGACCTTAAAAAAAAAAAAAAGGTGGGCAAAATAGTCC
>NW_020954645.1:892227-894829 GCF_900497805.2 Vombatus ursinus | reverse complement strand
TAAAATGGGAGTAATAATAGCTCCTACACCCAGGGTTGTTGTGAGGATGAAATGAGATAATACTTGTAGAGCTCTTTGCACAGTGCCTGGTGCATAGTAAGTGCTATGTAAATGTTAGTTGTTATTATTATTACTAGAGAGTAGAGAACAGACGTGAGAAAGATTAAAGAGGTAAAATTAATAAGATTTGGCTAATGATTGGATGCAGGCTGTGAGTGAAGATCACATAGCCACTGCCCTAGTTCAGGCCGTCATAATCCCTCACCTGGCCTACTGCAAGAGCCTGCTATGTGGTCTTCCTGACCCTCTCCGATCCATCCTTTCCACAGCTGGAAAAATAATCTACTTGATNAGGCCCTCATAATCCCTCACCTGGCCTACTGCAAGAGCCTGCTAAGTGGTCTTCCTGACCCTCTCCGATCCATCCTTTCCACAGCTGGAAAAATAATCTACTTGATCCAGTCATTCTGGAAAGCAGTTTGGAACCATGCCCAAAAGACTTACAAGCTGCATGGACCCTTTGACTCAACAACACCACTACTAGGCTTAAATCCCAAAGAGATCAAACGAGGAGGAAAAGGGCCCGTATGTTCAATAATATTTATAGCAGCTCCTTAGCGGTGGCAAAGAACTGGAAATTAAGGGGTACAATAGGGTTGGGGAATGGCTAAACAGAGTGTATTATATGAGTGGAATGGAATACAATGAAAGGGATGGATTCAGAAAACCCAAGGAAGAGTTGGATGAACTGATGAACAGAACCAGGAGAATAATTTGTACAAGGACGATGAAAAAACCAACAACTTTCAAAGACTTGAGAACTCTGATCAATGCAATGACTAACCATGATTCTACAGGACTACCTAGCTTCTGACAGAGAGGTGATGGACTCAGCGTACAGAATGAGACTTACTTTCAGGACATACTCGGGGTGGGGCGGGGAGGGAATTTGTTTTGTTTGACTATATATACTTGTTTAGAAAGGTTTCTTTTTATTTTTCTTTTCCCCAGGTGAGGTTGGGGAGACAAGATGGGAGGGAGAGAAAATGGATGTTTGTTCACTGAAAAAATAAAAGAACACTTAGATAAGAAAAATAATTTTCCTAAGCCACAGGTCTGGCCATGTCACTCACCTGTTCAAATACATTGCCTCTAGGAAAAAAAATATAAATTCCTCAACCTGGAATTTCAAGCTCTCCCCAAACTGGCTGCCTCCCACCTTTCTAGACCTATTTCATGTACTCAACACCACAGGCAAACGAGTACATTGGCTCTTTCCTGAGCTCCACATTTCATCTATCTCTGTGCCTTCACAAGGCTGTCTCCATCCCTAGAACACACTTGTCTTCATTTATACCTTTCCATATACCTGGCTTCCTTCAAAGCCCGGCTCAGGCACCACCTTTCTCAGGAAAAATCATTTCTGCCCTCAGCAATACCCAGGTCGTAAATCTCTTTGCTTCCTGAAATTATTTGATATTTAATTATTTAGTCATTTCCTTATCTCTAAAGTGGAGATAAGATTGCCTGCCTGACAAGAGTTTCAATGGGGAAGAGATGGGATAGTTAATGGGCAGCTGGATTGGAAATGTGCAAAATCAAATTCCTCCTCTCCACAAAACCTACCGCTCTCCACATTCTCTGTCCTACTCACCGGGTAGACTTTTCCCTCTCCCTCAACCCTGTTCTGAATCCCTACCCCACCCCCATCAAATCAGTAGATGAATTCCATTGATCCTTTTTCCCAATCCTTTGCTTCAGCCTAGGTCTGGGCCCTCATCACCCTTTACTTGGACCGGCTTCCAAACTTGTCTCTGTGCTCTCCCCCAATATTGCCTCCAAAGTCTGCTAGATTAGTCTTTCTACAGCTCAGCTCTAATGACATTTCTCTCTTGCTTATAAACCTTCAGTGGCTCCCCTCTGCCAGCAGGACCAAGCCCTGATTTCTTGTTCTGACATTCAAATTCCTTAGGCCATGTCTGTCTCCTATTATTCCCCAGCTTTCAACATTCCCGTCTTTTCTACTTCACCACCAAAACCATCTATCCACTCATCTCTCCTGGCCCCAATCTCCGAACCTTTCATGATTCCAGCTCACTTGATTAGACAAAATGAGGTTAAAACTAAAACGGGACATTAGAGGTCATTTTGTTAAATCTTCTCATCCAGAAGAAAACTAGGACTCAGAGCAGTAAGATGCAGGTAGTAGAAAACAGCAGATCTGAGATTGGAACCTAGAACTTCTCATTCTAGGTCCAGCAATCCTTGCATGCTGCCTCCATGATATCCTCCCCATCACAGGTACACTAACAAGAGACATGTCCTACCAATTCAAAGGAGGAATTTTTTTTTTTTTGGCAGGGAGAAGAAATGTTTTTTAGATCAGTGGGGCCTTGTAGGATGTTTTGTGTTATACTGGTTTAGGCCTAGGACCCACCTTGGCCCAGGGTAATGTGACCTTACGCTTGAATTAAAAGAAGCATAGTATCTAGAATGAGGGAGATGACAGTCGTGTCATCCTCTGCACTGGCCAGTCAACTTCACGAGTACTGGGTTTGAATCTGGATGCCATGTTTTAGGAAGGGTGTTGACAAATATAGAG
>NW_020954645.1:884004-892150 GCF_900497805.2 Vombatus ursinus | reverse complement strand
AAATGAGGGGGAGGGGAATGATAAAGTATGGGGGCAGGGAGGGAGTGGCAGGAAATGTGGGGAGAGGATAAGTGTTCAAATATCTGAAAGGCTATGATGGGGAGCAGTCGGTACAAGTCACAAAGTAGTACATTTCAGGTCAATTTAAGGAAAGATTTCCTAACAATCATCGGCTCTCCCAGAGTCTCATGGGCTACCTCAAGAGGTATCCATTGGGTTTTCTGACATGGGACCTCTTCAGTTCAAGGCTAGCTGACCACTTGTCTCCGGTGTCTTAGAGGGCACTGTGGGAGAAATACTGGTTGGACTGCATTCTCTGAGGTGTCACAACTCAGAGAATCTGTGAGTTTGTTGCCAAAAATACTGTCTCTGGAACCGCCTAGGAGTCAGCAGCTTTTAAGAGGACAGACTTTGGGCCTCCAAACTGTTCCCCACAGTACCAGGGGGCCTCCTCTGATCCCCAAAGCAGCCCGTACTGCCCTCCACTCTCCTCCCTTCGGGCTGCCCTCTCTAAACTCTCCCATATGCTAATAGAAGATGATTTCACCTCCTTGGAATCCAGCAGACTACAGTATTTACATAAATATTCCACAGAGAGCCCAAGAACCCTGATGAAAGGAATAGTTTTCTGCATTCCCTTCTCCATCCCACCAGCTCTCCCCATCCTCCACACAGCCTCATCTCCTTTCTGGCTTTCAAAAATGGAGGAAGGAGGCGGGGCCTGGAGACAGGTTCCTTTTAAAGCCAGAGTCATCAACTGTCCAACCTGGAAGAAACCTAAGAAATAGAGATTTAGAATCACAAAGAACCTCATAAGGCCAGCCTCCTTATTTTTCAGATGGGGAAACTGAGGCCCAGAAAGATTAAAGTGATTTCCCCAAGGACGCAAAGAAGAGTAAATAGCCAAGCCAGGAGTCTAGGAAGGTAAGGTCTTCTGACTCCAGAACATGGTGCAATTCCCACTGTCTTGTTCTGCCTCCTTAAAACCCAAATGGAAAGAATTTAAGAAGTCAAAAAGTTCAGCTCCCACATATTTCAGATGAGGCAACCGAGGCCTAGAGAAGAGAAAGGAGCACAGGACAGCGTAGTAGTAGTAGAAAGACTAGTAGATTCGGGGTTAAAGGAACTGAATTCAAATCCTGGCCNACGTAGTAGTAGTAGTAGTAGTAGAAAGACTAGTAGATTCGGGGTTAAAGGAACTGAATTCAAATCCTGGCCATTCTCCTTAGTATCTGTGTGACCTTCCTCTCCCTGAGTCTCAACTTCCTCTTTGGTCCAATGAGGGACTTGTCCTCGATTATCTCTGAGGTTCCTTCTCCTTCCAGATCCTGTGATTCTGGGTCTATAATCACAGAGCTTATAGGCATGGACTGTGACATTCTACTCCAGATTCTAGAAAAGATGAAATCTTTCTAAAAGCCCGGGAAGAACCCTAAAGCTGGGAGTCTGGCCTGGCTTCTCTCCTGCCCCACCAGGCATTAGCCAGGGGTGGGGAACCTGCAGCCTCCAGGCCACAGGTGACCCTCCAGGGAGGACCTACCCCTCTAGGGGTCCTCCTCTAAGGACCCTCCTCCCTAAAGGGTCACCTGTGGCCTGGAGGCAGCAGGTTCCCCACCCCTGAGGCAATTCAGAGATTCAAATTTTTCACAAACTGTTGCCTGTCTCTCAAACCTGTAAAATGGGGACAAATATCCATTCTTTGGAGGCACTTCAGGAGAAAGTGCCACAAGGCTCATTTCAAAGTTGATATGATTTGTTTTGGGGAACCCAAGCCACTTTTTGCTCCCACTCTCACCCCCTTTCAGGTCCAGAGCCTACCTGCCCTCTGCCCCCTACCCTCAGTAAAGCTTACCTCAGAAACACTCACACTGACAAGGCAGTGACTGATGACAGATTTGAGTGTGTCCCCATCTTCAAAAGGAATGACATTTTAATAGGCATCGAAGACTAAGCTAAAGGAATAAATATTCCTTCAATGAAAGAATGAATGAGTGAATGGAATGCTACTAGAGAACTTTCTGACATCAGCAAGCAGGCTGAAAAAAATGTTATGGCATCCTAGGATAGCAGGTTTAGAGCTGGAAGTTACCAACCCCCTTATTTTTACAGATAAGGAAACTGAGGCCCAGAAAAGCTAAGAGGTAAGTAACGAGAAGGAAGGAAGGAAGGAAAGAAGGAAGGAAGGAGGGAGGGAGGGAAAGAGGGAAAGAAGGAAGGAAAGAAAGAAGTGATAAGATTATAAAATCAGTTACAATAGAATGTGGGCTTAGAAGGGACCCTAGGGATCGTTTAATCCATCCCTCTTATTTTAAAGAAAAGCAAATTGAGAGCCAAAGAAGCCACCATACTTTATGGATAGGCTAGAGCAGAGGTGAGATTCCAGTCCAGACTTGCTGATTCTGCGTTCAGTGATCTCCACTTTTTTTGAGGGGAGGACCTCCACGGAGACCCAGAAGTCATTAAATATAGATGGCTGCCTATATTCCCTACACGTGAAGCCAGCCCTAAAGACCAAGAAGCCTTACACTCTTTTCCGTTTCTAACATTACCTACAGAATCACAAAATGGCGGCACCTTGGAAGTGGCTCAGAACATGGAAAATCCAAGCTGGAAGGGATCCTAAAGCTCATCTATCTCAATGACTCCATTTTACAGGGGAGAAAACTGAGTGGCAGCTAGAACTAGAATCCATGTCTATTGACTGCAAGTCTAACTCTCTCCAAATCCATGCTGTTCCACCACTAACTCACTTTGTGACCTTAAGCAAATCACTTTCCATTTCTAGACTTTCATTTCTTCTTTTTTTCCTCTGAAGATGGCATAGTGGATAGAACTCTGAGTCAGGAGTTGGGAAGATATGAGTTCAAATCCAGCCTCAGACACTTACGAGCTATGTGATCCTGGGCAAAAGTCACTTAACCTCCGTCTGCCTCAGTTTTCTCAACTGTAAAATGAAACTAATGATAGCACCTACCTCTCAGGGATGTTGTGAGAATTAAATGAAGTGATATTTGTAGAGCAAGGCTTAGCACAGTGTCCAGCACATAGTAGGTGTCTAATAAATGCGTGTTTCCTTCCTTTCTCTTCTGCAGAGTTAGGAACTTGAAATACGTGCTCTTTCCATTCCCTTTCATCTCTGATAGTCTATGTTCTATAGTACAAAGACCCTTTTACATTTTACAGGTGAGAAAAGTAAAACACAGAGAGGGAAGTGACTTGCCCAGAGTCATACAGCTGGGTAATGTTAGCAGGTAATGAAACCACAATCCAGGACCCCTGACCCCCAAACCAGTTCTCTTTTCACTCTATCATGCTGAAAATTGCAAATGCAATTCTGCTGGTGGGTAAGGCAACCAGGGAAAGAGTGACATGGTCACCCCTGGATCGAGATGCACACACAATGCAAAGGTGCTCATTGTATGGAGAGCAGGTCAGTGTCATCCGCACGTTGGAAGGTTAACATACAGAAAAATGAAGGTGCCCCATCCACTGGCCCCTTGCTCCATGTGTCTTCCTTATACGAGAAGGAATCCGTCTGAAATCACATGCTTGCTCCTGAGTCTCCCCTGCCCGTAGCTTTGCTATGCACAGAGAAGGAGCTCATTTGTCCCCAAATGGAGAAAGGTTTCATAATGCCATTGGATGAAGATGGAAGAAATATTAAACAATATTAAGTGTTGAGGAAAGAGCACTGGACTTGGACTTAGAAGACTTTGGTTTACGTCAGGCAGCTGGGGTGCTCAGTGGATAGAGCACTGGACCTGGAGGCAGGAAGACCTTAGTTCAAATCTAGCCTCAAACATTTACTAGCTATGTGTTCCTGTGCAAGTCATTTGATCTTTGTTTGCCTCAGTTTCCACATCTGTAAAATGGGAATAATGACAGCACCTCTCTCCCAGGGCTGTTGTGAAGATCAAATGAGATAACATTTATAAAGTTGCTGCTTAACAAATGCTGGTTTCCTTCAGTCCTGACCCTTGCCACTTATTTATATGATACTTCACTTTTCTGAGGCTCAGTTTCCTCATCTGTTAGAGTTATTAATCCTCATTCTACTTATCCTAGAGTTATATGATCATATCTCTAGAACTGGAATGGTCCTCAGAAGTCATCTAGTCCAACACTCCCATTTTACAGATGAAGAAACAGAGGCTAACGGAATGTAAGTGACTTGTCCAAACTCATATAGGTCATAAGTGGTAGAATCAGGATTTGAACCCAGGTTCTCTGACTTCAAAACCAATGTTCTTTCCAGGTCTCTGTGAGGAAAGTATTTGATAAATCTCAGAGTACTATGAAAATGTGAGTAACTATTCTTAGTACTGTCTGGAGGAAAAAATATCCATTCCCTATCGTCTAATGGTCTATTAATGAGGCAATTTAACTTAGCTATGTTGGTTCTTTGTGTGTGAATGGGCCTAGATCTCTGGCTTAGAAGAATTCATTAAAGCCAGACAAGTGGATTACATTGTGATCTCCCTCTTTTTATATCCCCTGAACCTGGCACATAGTAGGTCCTTAATGTGGGTTGACTGACTGATGGATAGTAGAGCAGTACTTTTTTAGTCATTTCACCCCGTTTGCCTCAGTTTCCTCATCTGTAAAGTGAGCTAGAGAAGGAAATTGCAAACCACTCAAGTATCTTGGCCAAGAAATCCCAAATGGGGTCATGAAGAGTCAGACACAAATGAAACGATTTGAACAACAAAGAACAACAAAAAAGCAATACCATCACTGCAAACTATTCCTTGGGAAATAGAAAGTCCTTCATCTGAAAGATGGTCATTCCAATTGTCTTTGTAAACACGTGCAGAATAAAGATTTGGAAGCCCGGGGGGTGAGCTGTGAGGATTTTAGAGATGGTACCTCCCTGCCTTCCTGCCCCCACCTCAGGAAAGTAGAGGAGGGTTGGCCAAAAAAACAGGGGCTCGAGGATCTCACTGGCCACAGACTGACCCCTGAGCCTGGTCACCATCTAAACCCTAACCTTAGTCACGGTCTGAGTTCTGATCCCGGCCATAGACCCAGCCCTGACTTTGGTCACGTACCAAGCTTTAAAGAGTGAGGAACAGGGAGACTGAGGAGGGACAGTGCAGGCAGAAGGAGCTAGATGGAAGAGTCCCCATGAAAGAGAAGAGGAGTGACCCTTAGGGAGAGGTCAAAATGGTCAAACAGCTGCTGCTAGAATTTAAGATCAGAATGTTGCTGTTTCTAAGTTGCAAAATAAATGCATAAGAAGTGGCCAGTTTATTGGCCTCCACTTTGGTCTTTAAACCTACAACTGCTATCTCAGCAAATGGGTCTGCCATGATTCATCCCATTCCCGTTCTCCACCGCACCCGCTGTCATTCCTGCTGATTAGTGTGGTAGCCAGTGCTCCAGTTCTCTTGACAATATTTCTTACGTGCTGACAAACTGAGCCCCAGCTCTAGGGAGCTTTGAGGGAGGGCAGTCAGGGGGATGGGCTGAGGGCTGGTATACATCAGACTGGATTAGCTCTTAGTGAAAGCCCACAGCCCACAGGGCCTAGAATTGAGAGGCGAGGCTGATGAAGGGGAGTAGGGAGTAGGGACACCCGTGTTTTATAGCCTTAGCTCTACCAGCGAGCGGGGTGATTTTAAACAAGTCAACTCCATTCTCTGAAGGGGTTTAGGCTAGATGAGCCCCGCAATTCTTCCCAGGTCTACATTCTGTTGACATGGGCGAAAGAGCACTGGGCCTTGAGGTCCAGTAATACTGCTCTTGAACCACCAGGTAACCATGGACAAGTCATTTGGGCCTCAGTTTCCTTATCTGTAAAATGAGAGCTTGGACTTAATGGCCTCTGAAATCTCTTCCACTTCTCAAACTATGATGCTATGATGCTAAGTGCCTACCATGTGCCTGTTGATGTTGAATAGTGACGACCCTCTAGCTGTCCCCCATGCTTGGAATGCTTTCTTCCCTCACCTCTGCCTCATGGAATCTCTCTTTTCCTTCCAGGCTCTGCCCTGATCTCTCCAGAGACCAGGGCCTCCTTCCCTACCTCCCCTCACAAACTCCTTTGTATTAATTTTATAGGTACACTAAACATGCTTGTGTAAGTGTGCATTCTTTCTCCCCCTTTAGAACGTAAGCTCCCTGAGGGTAGTTTTATTTTTGAATTTGTATCCCCGGTGCTTAGTTGTTGTTTTTGTTGAGTCATTTTTCAGTCATGCCCAAGTCTTCACCATTAGCACTCCGGACACCCAGGAGAGCACCCTTAATGCAGTCCCTCTCCACTCCACTTATCTTCTCTTTTCCCCAGTGGACCTCATGGATCAAGTGTGCCTCATGGCAGAATTGATAGAGCACTGCTCATGGATTCAGGAAGACCAGAGTTCAAATCCAGCCTCCAACACTTTATTAGCTGTGTGACCCTGGGCAAGTCCCTTCACCTCTGTTTGCCTCAGTTTTGAGAGTAAGGCTGGTGAGTTTGTGTGATTCTACCTCATTTCAATTCAGCAGCAAGTCAAGACGTCACCTGGGATGTCATTGGTCCTCTTTGAAAACAAAAAACAAACAACAGCCAGAACCTCATCTAAAACGGGGTTAATAATAGCACCTACCTTTCAGGCTTGTGAGAATCTAATGACATAATAATTGTAAAACCCTTAGCATGGTATCTGGAACATAGTAAGCACTATATAAATATTAGTTGTTATTATTATAGATGGTAGGGACTAGGATTATTTCTTTTTCCAATTCCAGGCCATCTGAAGAGAGGCACACTGATACGGCAGATAGAATAAAATCTTGGAGTCAGGGAGACCTGAGTTCAAGTCTAACCTCTGATATATACTAGTTGTATGACCTCAGGCAAGTCACATAACCCATAATTGCCCCAGATAACGCTCTAACACTACAAGTTGCATGATTGATCTGTATTGGTGGAGGAATTTTCCACACTGGAAGTTTCCCTATTCTACAGAAACCACAGGTCTGAATACAAAAAAATTGAAGTAATAAATGTTTTGGCCTTCTGATAGGGGAGAAATAGCTCTTACCCTTGGTAAGAACTCTCAGTCTAGTGAAATCCAGAGCCTAACCTCAGAGATCCCAGGGTCTAGGTGGACCAGGGACGAGGTTTGGGGCTCTGTCTGGATTCTCACGATGGCTGAGGCCCATGGCCAGAGGCTTCAGTACCTGCGGGAAGCAGTGTTCTCTGCCTGCCTGGACTGAAAGTTACTGCTTAGGCCAGGGAACTTTTGGCACCAAACTTTTGGCACCATGACTTAAACTACCTATTTCCTTTCTTCCACTGGGAAGGGAGTTTCCTCGGTTTCCTCATCTGTTAAAGTGGAGATATGGTCATCTTGCTACCTACTTTAGGATCAAAGATCATTCACTCAATAAACATTTATTAAGTGCCTACTATGTGCCAGGCACTATGCTAGGCCACAGAATCCATAGCTGGAAGGGGCTTCAGGGGACCTCTAGTCCATTCCCTTCACTTTGCAGATGAGGAAACAGAGGCCCAAGATGGAGAAGTTGGCTCAGTGTCCTTCGTCAAGCGGGAGGCAGCCACCCAGGTATGGGTTCTGGGAATGCTTGCAGCTAGANGGAATCCATAGCTGGAAGGGGCTTCAGGGGACCTCTAGTCCATGCCCTTCACTTTGCAGATGAGGAAACAGAGGCCCAAGATGGAGAAGTTGGCTCAGCGTCCTTCGTCAAGCGGGAGGCAGCCACCCAGGTATGGGTTCTGGGAATGCTTGCAGCTAGATTTCATTCCTTCTTGCCACATAGTTCTTCTATTTCATTGAATGCTATTTTCTCTGAACTTACATGCTTTCTGACTTAGTTTGGTAAAGGGAAACATCAGATGGAGGCCTTGAATAGATGCTGATCTGGAGGAATCTGGATCTTCCTTTCAGGGATCATGATGGTGGGAGGAGAGCAAGAGCCTGGGCTATATTTAAAGTATGTCAGTAAGTGTTAGAGAGTGGAATTGGTGGTAGATCAGAGGGAGCAGGTGAAAGGGAGGAAGACTGCCTAGAGGAGATGTATCCAAATACTCGTCCTACCCGACCATTCTGAAAATATAGGAGGGGGCGGGGGTGGGGGGGTGGGAAATACCACTGGAGGCTGAAGACCAGGGATCCAAAGCCAGAGTTTACAGGAGACATCT
>NW_020954645.1:880466-883952 GCF_900497805.2 Vombatus ursinus | reverse complement strand
GGCAACGCAGGAGATCAGGAAAAGTTGTGTAATGGGAGGGGAGAGCCATTAGACTGTGAAATTGTATCCTAGGGGCTGGGGGGTAGAAGAGTTGAGTGGCCCGTTGGCCTGGGCTGCAGAGAGCAATTTGTCAACGGTGTTGAGGTCTGTTGGCTTCCCTGGACCCATTCCATTCTGGCCATCTATCATCCTAAAAACCAATCCAGCATCGGGTTGTAAAGTCACACCTGCTGTTACCCTGACCTCCACCCCCTGGCTCCCTCCCACTGTCCCTCTGCAGGAGCCTGGGACAGGCTACACAGCCTGGCTGGCTTCTCATTTCTCCACCCAGGCTCATGGGGTTTCATTGGACAGGGTGCACGGGCCTGGAGTTTTCTGGGCCTCTGCAGCCTACAGCCTGCGCTAATCCCTAGGGAGAGGGGAAGGGAAAGTTAATGCTAAAATGCCTTCTGGCTGCCTGGGTCCCCCTAGGAGTTAGAATCCACGACTCCCTGGTACTGTCAGCAAACCCATGAGAAAAGCGCATGGGAGCTGGTGGTCAAAGTTTAGCTTTTTGATTCTGCTGGTAGTTTTTCAGGCGTGACCTTGGTTGAAAGATTACTTCCTCTCTTGGAGCCTCAGTTTCCACACCTGTATAATAATTAAGCCCCTTTCCAGTTCTGACCTCCTATGGTCAGTGGGGCACCATGGTATAACTGGAGAAGTGTGAGACTTTGAGTCAGGAAACCCAGGTTTGAATTTCGGCTTCAAAACTGACCAGCTGTGTAACCCTGGGCATTTCACTTTTACCTCTTAGTTTAGTTTTAGTCTTGGTTTCTTAATATGGGAAATGGATATATTACCTACCCCACAAGACTGCTATGAGGAAAGTGCTTTGTAAACCTCCACGTGCTGTTTAAATGTGAACTGCTATTCTCATGAGGGTGGTACAGCGGAAAGAATTCTAAGCCTGGAGCCAGGAAAGACCTGGGTTCCAATCCTACGATTTCCATTTACTTCCATTATGACAATGGCTAAGTCACTTAACTTTTCTGATATTCAGTTGTCTAATCTGTAAACAAAAACAATTATGCCTATAGTACCTACCTGGGCAGAGTTGTTGTAAACTGTAAGATATACAATAAAATAACACATGAAAAGTACTTCTGAAAACCTTTTTGTTGTTGTTCAGTCCTGTCTGACTCTTCACAACCCCTTTTTGGGTTTTCTTGGCAGAGATACTGGAGTGGTTTGCCATTTCCTTCTCCAGCTCATTTTACAGATGAGGAAACTGAGGCAAACAGGGTTAAGTGACTTGTCCAAGGCCACACAGTTGGGAAGTGTCTGAGGCCAGATTCAAACTGATTCCAGGCCCAGGGCTCTATCCACTGAGCCACTTAGCTGCATTTGAAAACCTTAAAATATTATTAAAGCATGTGAGCCCAGGGCTGGAAGATCGTAGGAATATGGACCCAGCGCTCAAAGAGACCTCAGAGGCCACCTGGTTCAATCTCCCCATTTTACAGATGCAGAAACTGAGATCCAAGGGTCTTGTCCACAGGCACACAGGTAGTAGCTGTCAGAGGGAGGTTCTGAACTCAGGTCCACTGACTCTAGGACCAAAAAGATGTCTACTGCACCATGCAGCAGAGGCAAAGAAGCAAAAACCCAGACTTTTTTCTCTGTTACTACCCTGAGTTCCAGATAGTATAGACTGAGTGGAAAAGGAAGGGGTCACCTCTCTAACAGACCTGAGTTCATTTCCTCTGGGAAGAGTCCAAGACTTTATGGTAGTATCATAAAAAATGGAGGCTGATATGGGTCCCTGGGGGTCAAGGTAGGACTCACCGGAATGGTAGAAGGGTTGCCCAGCCTCTCTAGCAGCTCACTCCAATTCTGTTTCCTTTACAAAGGCAGCTCAAACCAGAAGGTGACACTATGAGTCTGGAGGACTGATTGGTCCCTGGAGGGAAGGGAGAACTCACCAGAGAAGGAGGAGAATTGTATTTTTTGTGGGCCAGTGTGAGTCTTTTTATCAGTGAAATCAAATAAAGGCTGTCCTGCAGCTGATATGTATTAAGTGCTTACATGGGAACTGGGGACCTTTTACCCACATTTGAGGGGAAATAGACACCAGTCATGTTCTGAGGTTCCCAAAAGGAACTCTGGGTGGGGGCAAAATAAGCCAAAGAAATTCTGGAGAGTTTCCAAGATTGAGCCTGGTCTATGGAACCCCTAGAGTTTGGGGCACTGGATCCCAGGTTACACATAATTTAAGACTCTAAAATTCCAAAATTCTCTTCACACCCCAGTTTTCTCATCTTTCAAATGAGGAATTAATCCTTGCCCTGCCTCCCTAGCATATGAGATGTTTGAGGACTTTGGGTTAAGACACTACACAAATCTAACAACATATACTGAGTACCTACTGTTTTTGAGGGACCTGTTAGAGGCCTTGGGGTGGGGGTTGGGGTGGGGGAATACATTGATTAATGAAAATCCCTGACTTCATGGAACTTATCATTTACTTGAACACGTTTTTTTATTCAGTGGTTTTTCAGTGTCTGACTCTTCATGACGCCATTTGGGGTTTTCTTGGCAAAGATACTGGAGTGGTTTGCCATTTCCTTCTCTTGCTCATTTTGCAGATGAGGAAACTGAGGCAAATGGGGTTAAAGGAAATTGCCACGGTCACACAGCTAGTACGTGTCTGAGACCAGATTTGAACTCAGGGAGATGAGTCTTTCTCACTCCAGGCTTGGTGCTCTATCCACTGAGCCAACTAACTGCCCTTGAAGAAGTTAGACACATCCATTGATTGTTCCTACTAGAATTTCTTTCTTGAGGGTTAAAAAATAAGAGTGTGAGGAATTATTAGGAAACTGCCATGACTTGGCTTAGAGAAATCTAAGCGGAAGGTAGAAGAACTCGATTGTGAAAAACAAGTGGAAGAATGTTTAACTGGATAGGAAAGGGAAGCAAGTACGAGCCATTTCATCACAGTCTAAGCTAAATCAGGAGTCTTGTATTCTAGCTGCCCCAGAAAGAATCTCATTTGGAGCAAGGAGGGGCTTCCTGATGGACGACGGACACAGGGTCAGAGAATATTGGAGGGACCCCAGAACCACAAAAACAGAATATCAGAGCTGGGAGGAACCTTAGAACAGAGAACAGAGGATGTCAGAGCAGGGAAGAGCCTTGAAATCGAGACTATAAAAGCTGAGAAGAACCTTAGAACATAGAACTCAGAAAGGCAGAGATGTGAAGGCATTTCAAAAATAAAGCATAGCATGTCCAAGCTGAGAGAGAACTCAGAACACAGACTATAGAGCTGGAATGGACCTCAGAACAGAGACCATTAGAGCCAGGAGTGGACTGTCCTGGCCACGGAGACTGAAAACCCTGTAGAAAAAGATTTGCATCAGCCTTTACCCTCCATCTCAAAGCCACACACACACAGACACACACACACAGACACACACACACACACACACACACACACACACA
>NW_020954645.1:877883-880421 GCF_900497805.2 Vombatus ursinus | reverse complement strand
GACTAATCCTCGCCTCAGGCACTAATCCCCTCTCTTTCTCCCAGACTCGCTATTGCTTTCTGTTTTTTATTTCCTCTAGGTTAGGCATCACCTAGCCAGAGGGAAGAAACCCAGCCCGGCCCTGAGGGAGCCCCAGGCCTGGTGGGGAGGCCCGGCCCCTGCTCTCGGGGAGCCGCCGGACACCCAGCAAGCGCATATCGAGCAAGAGCATAGGTGAACCCAGTCTAAGCTGACACAGCTGCAGAGCTCGGCCTTGTCCGAAGTGCTGGGAAGGCCTGAGCAGGGATGACAGCCAGCGGAGTGAGGATGTGTACAAGCGTGGGGAGCGAGGAGCAAGGGGGAGAAGCTGGAGCGATAGCTTGCACTGATTCCAAAGAAGAAGCAACAACACTGTGGTTGGAGTCCAGCCGAGGACGGAGCCCCAGCCTGGGAGCCCGGATCCCTCCGATGGGTTCTAGTCTTCCCTGATGCACAACATGCTGTGTGACCTTCTCAGAGGCTTGATTTCTGCCCCCAGACCCCTCCACCCCCGTAACCCGAAGACCCTCCTGGCTCTCTCTCCTGCCTCCCAGTAGGGTAGGGGGGTGTTGGGTGGTGGGGGGGCCCCTGGAGCTGAATGGAGTCTAGAGAACAGCTGGGGGAACAGGGCCTCTGAACATTCCAAGTTCTCACCGAAGCATGACTCGCTGCTCTCAGAGACACAGTCCATTCCAGGACACCTTGGCGGGGGGGGGAGGGAAGCAGACGAGGAAAGCGAAGGAGGAAAGGAAGGAGGGAGGTTCTCCAAAAAGTCTTATTTCAGTATGAAAGATTTGATCTTGGAGTGGGAACCAAAGCAACTCAGTTCCTGCTCTACCACAGACACGCTGTGTGACTTTGGACAAGTCCCTTCACATTCCTGAGTCTGGAGTTTCCTTCTCTAGAAAATGAGGTGGCTTGTACCAAATAATCCCTTTCAGCTTTGACAGCCTCTCTTCTCTGCTCTGTAGAAACACAGACAATGTTTGATTGGAGTGAAGAAGACCTATCATTTAATTCTTCTGAGCCTCAGTTTCCTCATCTGTAAAATGGAAAAAAAAAAAGCCTGTAGATGACCCACAGGACTGTGATCATCAAGTGAGAGTTTGAAAAAATGCTTCACAAATTTTAAAACACTATATAGGATCCTATTATTATAGTGCTGGGAAACAGTGTATATTATAATAATACTAATAGCTAATATTCACATTATGATACCCCTGCATCTTCCTGCCCCCCTGATTCTGAGAGAGTCACACAGCTCCTGTTCTGGTGTTACTGACTGATGAGAACTCACCATATGTATCTAGCCTGGCCCCAGACCCAGGACAGCTCAAATTCATCCTCCCCACATCCCTTTCTTTTCCACCTTCTGCTCTGGGAACAGTAATCAAATCAGTCTCTCCACTCCTTCAAAAATTCGTGTCAATTGCCCTATGAGTCTATTCAACATCCCTCTGACTTCCCAGACTAAAACACCCCTGCATGGCCACTACCACCCTATGAGTATCATCTTCCTCTATTAGACTATAATCTCCTTGAGGGCAGGGTCTGTCTTGTGTTTTGTGTTAGTATGCCTAACCCCTTAGTACAGTGCCTGATACATAGTAATTATACCATAAATGATTTTCATTCATTTACTCATTCATTCTCTCATTCCAAGGTCTCTTTTAGCTCTTAACATTCCTCAATTTCACACACACAAAATAACAAGTACCTATTATGTGTAAGGGACTGGGAATACAAGGGTAAAAGTGAAAAGCATCCTTGCCCTCAAGCAACTTACAATTCTACTTGGCGGGAGTAGGGGTAGAGAAGAAGGATGCAAGACATAGGATGTCTACACAGATAAGTGAATACAACGCAGTGCGTGCACAGAGAAAGAGAGCTAGACCCAAGTAGGGAGAGTCACAAAGGAGGTGGCTTCAGACCCAAGTGGTGAGGGAAACTAAGGATTCTGCAAAAGTCAGGCGGAAGAGGGGATGTATTCCGAGCATGGACAACCGATGGCTGATGCCAAGGAGGTGGAAGGCTGAGTTCAGGGAACCAGCAGTTAGCTCTGGTTCAGAGTAAAAGGGAAGTAATTAGACATGAGTCTGAGTGGGACCTGACTGTGAAGGGTCTTAAATGACCATGGGCGGAGAAGCTGGAATTGTATCCCAAAGGCTCTAGGGAGCCGGCGAAGACTTTTTTTCCCCCAAGAGAGTGATATGGTCAGACCTATGCCTTAGACCTGTCTGTTTTCTGAATTCTAAAGTCCCTTCCAAATCTGGTGCTATGGGATGCTGGAATTCTAAAATGATATCCCCGGTGATCAGAAAGGGCAACAGTGGAGGAGAAGGGAAACTTAGATTTTATCAGGCTCCATTCCAAAGGCCATCTCATCTCTATCATCTTGAACCAAGTAGGGAGAGTCACAAAGGAGGTGGCTCCATTATCCAATATTCCAATAGAATTCCAGTGGTATGCCCCCACAGATAGCATTCCACCCCAGGAGAAGGGGTATGTGAGTTCCTGAGG
>NW_020954645.1:873075-877873 GCF_900497805.2 Vombatus ursinus | reverse complement strand
GGAAGAATGGATAGGACATTGGGCCAGAGATGAGATGGCCTTTGGAATGGAGCCTGATAAAATGTTCCCCCATCCCTCATGATCTTGTTTCAGTCCCACTCCCACCAAGAAGCCTTGCAAGCTTACTCCAAACCTAACCAACCTTGCCCTCATCCAAGGCCTTTTCTGAGGTTCTTACTGTATATTGCCTTCATTCGGGCCAAAACATCAATGGACAGGGATTGTGAGTTAGCTATATTTTTTTTTATGTGAGAGTCAGAGGTTCAGAGGATTTTGACCTAGAGCCAGGGGAGTATTAGAGCTAGCTTAAATTTTCAGTGTGAACACCTTGGAGATCAGCAAATACTACAAATAAGGGTAAGGAGGGGGATGGTAATAATGCAAATTAAACTTAAAAGTGTGTCATGGGTACTTTTGTTCTGTTTTATTTTGTTTTGGAGAGACAATCGTCTCAATGAATAAATCCATGGGCTTTAAATTGAGCATGCAAAAGTCGTTGATCAACTAGAGTGTTATTACACAGGAAGAGAGTTCAGATTGGCTGAAGAAACTTGGTAATGCCCTTCAGAGCCTGTGCTGGTGGAAGGCAGAGAGAGTACATGAGGAAAACAGAATGTTCTAACTAAACCTCTGAGAAGGAATCAGTGAGGGGAGGAAAAGGGGCAAAGCAGACCTCCAGGCTTTGGTTTTGGTCTGCTTGACCAAAGGAGGACCTTGTAAACTTTGGGGGTCCAGAGAATTTTCCATGTTCCCATTGGAATCCTAGTAGTATCAACTAAGGTCAGTGTCAGCATCAAGGAAAGACTAGATGCAGATTCATAGCTCTACAAAAAATCCATCAGAGAATTTACACCTTGCTTAAAGGAAAGATTGTGAGGACTCTACAAAAAGGACTTCTAGGAGTTATAAATTATTCCTTTACCATGTGTGTTTTTGAGTTTAAGTCCACTTTCCCTCAGATTCTTTGTGCTCTGGTGGGAGAGTGTGTAACAGTCTTTTTTTGGGGGGGGCATGTTTTTTACCAATTGTACCAACTTTACCGCCACAGTAAAATACATTGTTCTAAAAGTCGTCTGGCTGACTAATTAATGTAATCAGGAAGGAAAGCACACCGATGGGGGCTCCTGAGCTAGACAGCCTTAGAAAGCTACCTCCCTCCAATTCTCTAAAAAAGGGGGGTCCTTAGAGAATGTAGTAGCCATATTTGGGGAATTTGACTTGCCAGTAAAAATGGCAGTTTGGATAGCTTCCTCAGAGCATACAGATGAGAAAGATGAGGCTCAGAAAAGGGTACAGACTTGCATAAGACTATATAGGTAGTAAATAGTATAACCAGAGTTTGGACCTGGATTTAATTTCTTGGGGCAGAGTAGCCAGTAACAGTTGCCTAAGTTACTTTATCATCCATCTTTCTGGCATGGACTCATATGGATAATCTCAGCCAACTTTGTCAGTCAGTAATATGAATAGATTAATTTGGGAAAACTTTCTGGAGGAGTTGGCCTTTTAGGAGCTCTTTTGATGAAGGAAGGTAGGTTTCTCTGGGAGCTTCCAGTGGAAGAGGGAGGGGTTTACTATCGCAAGAAAGGAGGATCAAAGTAGGGCAAAATGATCAAATATGGGAATAAGATGATTGGGACAGATTAGCCATAAAATGAGGTGAAATTGGAAGAAGCAAAAGAAAGGTGAGGCTGCTTCAGAATGACATGAAGTGGAGGCAGAGGATGAAAGCTGTTTTTGCTGTAGGCAATATCCACCACTTCCCCAAATGAGTACTTTCAATTCCCTCACTCCTCAGGGACTCTGTAGGTGGGATTCATGTTTTAGGTTTGATTGGATCAGAACCAGAAGAGCGCAGAATCTTAGAATACAGAAGAACTCAGACTATCTAGTCCTATCATTATAGAGAATGACATTTCTTTATTCTACTGCCAACAAATGTTCATCCAGGTTTCACACAAAAACTTCCAGTAACAAGGAACCCACTGTCTTCTAAGGCAGCTCATTCTACTTCAGGAAAACAAACTGTCACTTTTTTAAAGTTTTTTTTAAAAATTCTGAATATAATGAACACCAAAAAAGAACATTTCAATATGAAAACATAATTAAAAAAAGGATTATATGTAAACTTGAGGATCTCTATTGCATAACAGCTTGCTTTACTTTTTTGAAAGTATAGTAACCCAAGGTTCAAACCCAGTTCATTTGTAAAAGATGAACACCACTTGTATAGAGAATGATTACTCAAGGCTGAATCTGTAATGGAAAGAGTTGGCATGAGAGCCTTTCCTGCTTTGTACTTTGATAGAGGACCCACATGGTCCCAGACCATTTTCAGGAGAAATCTGGAGAGAAAGAGAAAAGATTTGGGGAAGTGGCAGGCGTGTGGAGAAACTGGCACCTCAACATGCTCCTGATTTTCAACTTGCCTTGTTAGAAACTTTGGGAATTTTTCCTGGGTAAGATCAAAGACTTTATTGTTTGAATTAAGATATCTTTCTCCCAATGGGAAAGCTCATTCATTCTGTGTATTATCTGCTGTGTTCTAATCTGTATAACTTCCCTGATTCTATTTGCTATCCACTTGGATAGGTAGGTTTATTTGCTATTCGCTATTTGTGATATTCTTTTGTGTAACTAGAATTTGGTGGGAAGGAACCAAGCCTTTGGATGTAAGCTATACCCCTTCCTCTTTGGAAGATGGCTACCAGGGAAGGAGCCTGAACCTAAAAATCATTTCCCTTATATTAACAATAAATCAGAGGGGCAGATGGGCATAAGTCTAGTTTGGCACATCCCCTCTGGGGATAGCCTACCATCCCACCTTCTTTTGCACCCCTCCAGGCAGGAATCAAAATCTCCCTTGAAGAAGGAGACTTCAGAGATATCTTTGCATGCCCTTTGGAGCCATATATGGACATACATGGACAACCTACATGGACACATAAAATACATGGCACAGTGGATAGAGTGCTAAGCCCAGAGTCAGGAAGATGTTCAGTCGTTTTCAGTCATGTTTGACTCTTCGTTGACCCCATTTTGGTGTTTTCGAAGCAAAGATACTGGAGGGGTTCACCATTTCCTTCTCCAGCTCATTTTTTACAGATGAGGAGGTGAGGCAAAGTGACTTGCCCAGGGTCACACAACTACTAAGAGTCTAAGGCCAGATTTAGACTCATGAAAATGAGTCTTCTTTCCTGATTCCAAACCCAGGGCTTTATCTGCTGCACCACTTGCCTGCTCGGAGTAAGACTTGAGTTCAAATTCAACCTCAGTGTGACTTCTGTCTACTCACTATTCCTTGTTTTGCCCTCTGGAGCCAAGCACAGAACAAATCTCATCCACATAGCAGCCCTTCAGATATTTGAAGACCCCAATCATGTTCCCCTCCAAAGTTTTCCCTGGACTGTCTTCCCCAGTTCCTTCAGTCAAGACTCCTATGACCACTATAAATGTACATCTTCTTCCCAACTCCTTGAAATAGATCATCCCCAAGTTTCTGTCTTTAACCTCTTTTTCTTCTTTCTCTACAAAATCTCCATAAGCAAGTAACATCTTTATGTAGATGACTCTAAACACCTCTCTCCAGTCCTGACCTCTCCTAAGCTCCAGACATACATCTTAATAATTTCTAATACCCCTTTCAGCACTAAATCTCATGGTCTCCAATGGCTTATGGGACATCTCTATCTGGATGTCCCAGATTAGGTGTAAAATCATAGCATTTTAGAGCTGGACTGATCATTAGAGATTATCTAGTACAACCCTTTACTTTAAAGAAGAGGAAACTGAGGCCCCAAGTACTGAAATGATTTATCCAAGATCATACAGGTTGTGAACAGGAGAACACTGGGATCTAAGGCTAAATCTTCTAGCTCCTAACTCTGTGCTCTTTCCATGAAAATATACTCCTCCCCATCTTTTCCCCTCCAAACACCTACTCTTGCCTCTAACTTTATTCTTCCTATCAATGGCACTGCCATGCCCCTAGATTCCTCTGCTTAGACGTTTGGGTCATGCTCGATGCTCTACTACATCCCTCTACTCTTCTCAGTTACTCAATGGCACAAAGTCCATCTCTACAATACGTCTGTATGCAGCCTTCCTCGGCCCCACCACTGCCTCTCCGGTATAAGCTCCCATTACCACCTGCCTACTAACAGACCTTACCCCTTTCCCAGTCTCTCCATTCCAATCCTTCCTTAACGTGCTTTAGAATCATCTTCCTTTTGCACAGATGGAGCCGCGTTCCTTCTCTGCTCACAAACTTTCAATGGTTCCCCTCTTACTCAAAGAGTAAAATCCAGACTCCCTGGCCTGACATTCAAAGCCCTCCACAGTTTGGTACTACCTTACCCTTCCAATCTTATCTCCTACTGCTGCCCTTCAAAACATTATGCTCCAGCCATACACAATGAGTTATTGTTCCCCAAACATACCTTGAATATTCCAACCACCTTGTCTTTGCTCACACTTTTCCTTAATAATGCTTCCTGGAAAACCATCCTTTTTTATTTACCTGTTGACTTCTCATCCTCTTGTTGTTGTTGTTAAACCTAACCAAATGCCACCTCCTCCAGAAAGCTTTCCTTGATCTTCAACCCCCTTTTGCCACTTAGACTCTTCTCTTTGACTTATGGCATCTCCTCACTTAAGGTCCCTTTCAGATCTAAAATTCTTACTCTAAGGCTCCTTCCCAGCTCTAACATTCTCTATTCTAAGACCTTATCCTAGATTGGATGTTTTATTTTTTATGTTCCAGGGACTTTTCCCACTCTAATATTCTACAATTTTACTC
>NW_020954645.1:871579-873061 GCF_900497805.2 Vombatus ursinus | reverse complement strand
GTGTGTGTGTGTGTGTGTGTGTGTGTGTGTGTGTGTGTGTGTGTGTGCGCGCGTACATTCTCAAGCAGGGGTGTGTACATGAAGTTCACCAGCAAAATAAGTTCTATATTTGGCAGAGATCCAGTCCCTGGCAGTGGAGGTGAGGGGTTGGGGCTGAGGGCTGGGGGGCTGAGGGAAGGCATATAAAGTTTTTATTACTACAGGTTTAGGAAGACCTGCCTTCCCTCCCCCTCCCCCAAGCTCCCTCTGCCTTGAACCATGTGTTGAGCCCAGACGCTAGGCAGTAAAATCTTTATAGCCCCCCATGACGTCCACTATTTCATATTTTAATCCTCCATATGTGGTCCCGGGTATGCTATTTGGTGTGGATATGGCCCCCAGGTGTGGTATAAATGTCACTCAGATCACTGTCTTTATCAGTGGAACTCCCCAGTTGCTCAGAAAGACAAGTCTCTACCCACTTCCAAAGACTGAGCCCCAGGGGAGCTGGGGTTGGGCTTAGACCTAGAGGGAGACTTGCCCTCCTGAGAGGCGGAACTAGGTTTTAACCAGGCCCTCTAGTTCTGCAGGACCTTGGGGAGAAGCACCGGAGTCTAGTACAAAAAAGACCAGCAGGAGCTAGGCTGTGACTCCATGTGTGCAACCTTGGGCAAGTCAATTCACGGCAATGTTCTCTTCTCATTTCTCACTACTGACCTCAGTGGCTCCTTTTAAGTCCCACCTAACATCCCACCTTCTACAGGAAGCTTTTCTCAGCCTCTCTTCATTCCTGTGCTTTCCCTCTCTATTAATTATTTTCTGTTTTTATCCTGTATGTAGCTCGCTTTATACATATTTGTTTGCTTGTTGTCTGCCTCGTTAGATCGTGAGCTCCTTGAGGGCAGGGACTATATTTTTGTAACCCTAGCACTTGGCACAATGCCTGGTACACAGTGAGTGCTTAATAAATGTTTATTGACTAACTGGGTTTTAGTTTCTCAGCTACAAAATGAATGATGATGATGTCTAAGGATCCTTCTAGCTCTAATTCAAGGCAGCTAGGTGGTGCAGTGGATAGAGCACTGTGCCGGGAGGAAGCCGTATATGCTGCAAGGGAGGCCTTCCCAGGTTGTGGACAGGCACAGAACCCAGTGCCCTCAAGGGAAGCCTTCTTTCTCCCACCAGATTCCCACCTACCCCTCCCCCGCCTCCTCCAAATAAAAACACAGACATATGTAGAATAATGTATGAGAGCCAGAACCCTCTGACTTATAGACTTGTCCTAGCCCCAAATCTTCCATCATCCCATTTTCCTTCACTCCACGGATTCCTATATGCTCCGTTACTTGTTGTGTGGTTGTATGACCCCACCCCCACCCCACTCCCTACCCCCTGGCAGTTGGCCCACGTCTTCATCATGGGAGTACGGGATGAGTTATTGCCCCTTAGGAAGCTGAACAAGAACAGAAGAGAGAGTTGGGAGTGGGGAAGGAGGGAGAGAGA
>NW_020954645.1:868052-871506 GCF_900497805.2 Vombatus ursinus | reverse complement strand
AGGAAGGAAGGAAGGAAGGAAGGAAGGAAGGAAGGAAGGAAGGAAGGAATGGAGGGAGAAAGGGAGGGAGGGAGGAAAGGAGGGAGGGAGAGGAGAGATATGGAAGAGAGACAGAAGAAAGGAAGGATGGAAGGAAGGAAGGAAGAAAGGAAGGAAGGAAGGGAGGGAGAAAGGGAAGGAGGAAAGGAGGGAGGGAGAGAAGGACAACTCCCAAAGGCAGACTACTTTGGAAGATATTTAGGGACATCACTCCTAGTATTTCCTGTGGGGTCTAATGCCCTTTCTGTTCCCCTTGAATCTAGAGGAAGCATCTCCTGGCACATCAGTCCATAAACCCAGGGTTCTGACCCAGCTCTCAGTCTCTTTAGAGAGGCCTCTGAGACTGAGAAAGTCAGAGGGACAGACATTATGAATTCTGGGAACAAGGGCAGAGGAGGAAGTGGTGACCCCAGTATTCAGTTCCCATCCCCAGTGAACCAGGAGTTCATTCTGAGCCCAGCATGGGATCCAGGGGCTGCTTTCATACCAGCTGCTTTTCCCCTCATTAGCAGGGGATTATCCCCAGCCTCAGACATCAGCTTCCAGGCTTCCATGACCAAAGCAGTGGGGACCCCCTGAGGGCCAATTTTTTCTGGAGCAGACAACGGTATCAGGACACCTACTTCCTGCCTAACCTACTGAGAACATTGGCGCTGCCAACCAGTGGGAATCAAGGGCAGAAATCTGACTGCGTCAGGTGGAGAGGAAGCTCTATATAAGCCATAAATGTCACTGGGCAGACAAAAAAAGTGGTGAAAATCCTAAACAGCACAAAAAAAGCAGTGTCCGAAGTAGGAGAAATGGCGGTCCCACAGTCACCCTCTACGTCCCATGCCTTGGTCGAACAAACGTGTAGCAGTGTATCCAGTTCTGGGCACCGAGCTTTAGGAGCGAAACTTGACAACTTGGCATGGCCAGGAGAGGGATGATTTGAAACTGGGACCTCTGACTCTGCTAGACCAAGAAGTTTCTCAAACACCCTGGCCTCCCAGGTCATTAGATTCCTCAATTCCCATGTCTCACAACTTCATTCAACTTTAGCCAACCACAAGGATGGTCATATACCATAGATTTCATCATCATTCAAATGTACCACCTTCATAACTTTAAATTCTGATTGTATAAAATTCTCTAGTCTTTCCACCTCTCCCTCTGCCTCACTCCTCCTAAATCTAGCCTTTACCTCCACCACAATTTCCATTCTCTCCATCCCTTCCTGTTGTCCCTGGATCTCATCCCCACTCTGGCCTCACTTTCTTCCCTTAACAATCTTGACCCTATAGTTAACCAATTTAATTATTCATATTTAGTGAAGCCTGGCACACATGCATAGTACATCTGATGAAGTCACCCCATGTGGAAATCCTGGGGGACACTGATTTCAGGAGAATTGTGATGATGAGCATCTTCAAGTGGCACACTGGAACACACGTAGGTATTCTGGGATAGCATCCAGTTTACTAACCACATGGTTAGGGGAAGCCTTTTTGGTTGGCTGTGTATGTGGAACTGGGGTGCCTTCAAAAAGGACTTGGTAGGCCTCACCCTACTCATTTTTTTGGCTGCTCCCTTCTTGGTTTTATTCATTTGCTGATGGTGTCTAGTAAGAGACAATGCTATGAGGGGAGAAGCCTTGGGCATTCCCCACTGAGGTTGATGTGTCCCCATGGGAACATTCAGTCCTGCTCTTTGCTCTGTTCATTTCCTTTCCATTTTAGGTGAAGGGATTGGAGACTCCAACCTTGTAAATTTCAGAAGATCAGCAAGTGGTATCTGAGTATCCCATCAACCCAACAACAGGATTTTGTAGTCAGCTCAGCATTGATGCCTCAAAGAGTAATGGTCTTCAAGACCTAGGCCAATAGTAGCCGGATTTATACAGCAGCCATGACACCTTTAACCTGATAGCAGTAGAGAAGAAACATCCCCAGACCCTCAGGGTACCTCTAGAACCCTGAGAGATAAATGTAGCAGGTCTTGGTCTGAGAGAGCGAGGATAGAATATACTCACTATACATTGTTCTCCACATGTGACTCACTTCCATGTATTACCAATTATGCCTTGGTAATTCTCAGTAATGGATCACCACCATGACCCTCATTCACCTCAACCAATTGGTTCTCCGGGTCTGCTGAAGGCTGTTGAAGGATGTCATACCACCATATTGAGTAGATCTACTGTGATGTCATCTTCTCTGACCTTAACTGAGCCTTCATAGCAAAGCTTATTCTTACTTGATTGACTGTCCATCCTATTTCCCATATCACCTCTTCTCCCTTCAATCACCTAACAACACCCCATCTCCTATCTCTCAGCAGATGTCCTGATTCCCACTTTACCAAAAAGAGAGGCCAGTTGTGAATCCCTTCACCTCCCCTACTCCACAGCTCAGAACCCCTTTCCATCTTGACCCATCCCTTCCTCTTTACCCCTGTCTCTGAGAAAAGAGGTGACCCTTGATAAGCCAAAGGCTCTACTTAGGCCTTTGATCGCAATCCATTCCCTCCCATTCTCTCCAGGAACTTATCACCTCAGTCATTCCCTTTCTTTCATCTTCAATCTTTCCACATCTACTGGCTCCTTCCCAAAATAATCTTCTTAAGGCACAGATCTAATTATTTCATAACCCCACTTAACAAGGATTGATGGTTCCCCTTTGCCTCTGGGATAAAACACAAACTCTTTAGATTTGCATTTAAGGGGCAGTTAGGTAGCACACTGGGTGGAGCGTTGGGCCTGGAGTACCAAAAACCTGAGTTCAAACCCAACCTCAGACACTTATCAACTGTCTGACCCTGGGCAAGTCACTTAATTCTGCCTCAGCTTCCTCTTGGCAAAGATACTGGAGTGGTTTGCCATTTCTCCAGCTCATTTTATAGATAAGGAAACTGAGGTAAACAGGGTTAAGTGACTTGCCCAAGGTCACACAGCTAGTAAGTGTCTGAGGCTAGATTTGAACTCTGGAAGATAAGTCTTCCTGACTAGGTATTCCCATATCACTGCATCTAGGTTTCCCTTTTAAAATGGGCAGCTAAAAAAAATAAAAAATAAATTTAAAAATGGGCAGCTAAGAGTGAAGTGAGCAGAACCAGGAGAACGTTGTACACAATAACAGCCATGTTGTGCGATGACTAATATTGATGAACTTAACCCTTCTCAGCAATACAAGGACCTAAGACATCTCCAAAGGCCTCATGATGAAAAATGCTATCCACATCCAAAGAAAGAACTATGGAGTTTGAATGCAAATCAAAGTATACTATTTGCTTTTTTTTTTCTTCTGTTGTGTTTTGTTTCCTATTTCTGGTGGTTCCTCCTATTGGTTCTAATTCTTACTTACAACATCACTAATGTGAAAATATGTTTAATAGGAATGTATATGTGTAGCCTATATCAGACTGTATGCTGTCTTGG
>NW_020954645.1:854929-868006 GCF_900497805.2 Vombatus ursinus | reverse complement strand
ATTTTAAACTCAAAAGCTTATGGAAGTGATTGTTGATAATTCAAAATAAATTAATTTAAAATAAAATAAAATGGGCAGCTAAGTGGCATAGTGGAAAGAGTGTTGAACTTATAGTCAGGAAGAGCCAAATTCAAATCTAGCCTCAGATGCATACTAGCTTCATGACCCTGGGCAAGTCACTTAAACCTCTATCTGCCTCAATTTCCTCACCTGTGCAATGTGGCTAATAACAGCACCTATTTCCCAGGGTTATTGTGAGGATCAAATGGGATAATATTTGTTAAAATACTTTGTAAACCTTAAAGTGTGACATAAATGCTATCATTATTATTATTATTATTATTATTGTTATGAGAATGTAGCCCAGAGAGAGTATAAATACCATCAGAATGATGAACTGGAATGATTTTCTTCCCAGAAAAGGCCATGTAGGAGAAGGCAGAAAGGTCTGAGTGGAAGGAGCTGGGTCAGAAGGCACACTTATTGATTACACAGATTTGCCACCCACCAAGACAGCAACAAAGGCTTTGAATTCACATGGTCATCAAATCATAAAATCTCTGAGTTAGAGGTTTCCTTCCGTGGTTCCCCTTACGATAAAATACAAAGTCTTTCCTCGAATTCAAGGCTCTCCACTGTCTGTCTCCTACTTACCTTTTTATTCTTTTTTTTTTTTTTTGAGGCAAACAGGGTTGAGTGACTTGCCCAAGGTCACACAGCTAGTAAGTGTCCAAGGCCGGATTTGAACTCAGACCTCCTAACTCTAAGGCTGGTGTTCTTCATCTTTATTTTAAACCATTCCCCCTCCCCCATTCTGTGTGCCAACCAGACTGCTTTTTGCTCCTGCCTGTGTGGCTCCTGCCTCCATGAGTTCTTCCAGGCCATCCCCCCATTGCTTCTTTATCTCCATCCATTGAGATCCTTCTCTTTCTCTTAAACCCTGCTCTCCACGCAGCCCTGCTCTGAGCCCACCCTAGCTGAAAGTGGCCATTCCCTCCTCAGAGTCTCTTCTAGCTGTCTGGATCTAGCCTTTGTCCCATCATTTTAAATTGTGCATGGGTTGTATTCTCCCTAGCACGTTAAAATTTACAATCGAATCGAGGGATGGGGAACTGTGGCCTTGAGGCTGCAGATTCCCTACCCCTGATGCAATCGAACCTCAGCTGCTGGGTAACCATTGTTGGGGAGGAGGGGTCAGCCTTGTCTAGGTGAGATCAGCACTGACCAGCAGAAGCATCCCTCCTGGGCCTCCATCCTTGTCAGGCTGTGCTCACACTGACCCATCTCCCAGGGCCTCAGGTTCCACCTCCACCCAGTATGGAAATTTGGGAAAATGGACTGAATCAACGCATAATTCCATAAGGAACTCCCAGGTGAGAAAACGCCTTCTGCCATTGTTTATCCAACACCTTCTCTGATGCAATTTAAAGTCATGGAGAGACTCAGTCACTCTTCCTTGAGTTCTACTTGTAGAGAGTTGTCAGAAACACTAGAAGTTTAAAGACAAGGTCAGAGTCACAAAGCCAGCATGTATCAGACGTAGAATTTGAAGCCAAGTCTTTTTAGCTTTGAGGCTGTTTCTCTTTTCACTCCTCTATGCTGCCTGATTTACTATTATGAATATTTTAATGTTACCTCCTGCCACCTTTCCCTCAATTCTTCCTCCCAGGTGGGCCCTGCCCTTTTCAATGACCCCATGGACCGGTCTTGATCCCTTGGCAAAGATTCTAGAATGATTTGCTGTTTCCTTCACCAGTGTGCCACATTTTACAGATGGAGAACTGAGGCAAATAGGGATTAAGTGATTTACCTAAGTGTCTGAGGCCAGATTTGAACTCAGGTCCTCCTGATTCCAAGCCCAGTGCTCGATCCACTGTACCACCCAATAGAGAGTAGTAAGTCAAAACGACTGAGGTTCGTTTCCAGAGTGCTTTTCACTGATGAGCTCCGTTGAGGTTTCCCACAAAAACTGAGACAAGTACTGAAGGGAATTATTATTCTAGAACCAAGCAGAGTCTGGATGACCCCTTGTCTGGAATGCTGTCAAGGAGATTTCCTGCTCAGAACAAGATGTACCAGCTGGCCCTTCAGTCCAGAGCTCTAACTAGCAGCTCATGTCCAGGAGCAAGAAAGTGAGGGGGTGGAGAGACTGCCCAAGGAAGAAAGACCAGGACCTGGAGATGGCGAGGACCTGGGGACACCATCTCCATGGAGGGAGGGGGTGGGCTCAGAGACTCTGGGACATTGACTGTATGGGTGGGAGCTGAGGAAGCAGGGCAGTCCACCAAGGAGAAGGCCGCTGGGATACAGCCAGGGCCAGGGAAAGGAAATCACGGAATCATCGATGGAGAGCCACAAGGTACCTCAAGGGTCATCACTGGCATTTTACAGGTAAGGAAACGGAGACCCAAGGATGTTAAATGAAGTCACAACAGTTGAGGTGCCTCAGAGTTGAGATTCAAACTCAGGTCCTCTCACCCTGTACCCTTTTCTCTCTTCACTGGACCACACATGAGGTGAAGCAATAACGCCTGCCACCCAAAAGCTTCCAATTTTACAGGATTATTCTTGCTAGTCAGATGCTAAGACAGCTATTTCTATCTGCTGGAGCACAAATCTGGTTAGTGACTTGTAAAATCAATTCCTAGGGTTGAACTCCAATCTGGTTCCAGTTCTGCTCGAGCTCTGAGATTCTGTGTGATTTGCCCACTGGATAGCAAGTGTCAGAGAAGGGATTCCAACCCAGATTATCTCCTGTCTCTAAATCCAGTGATTTTTCTGGCTCTCAAAGCATAAGTTTCTAGTAGGTAGAATTTCATTCTTTCCATAAACTTGCCCTTCAGAGGCCTTAAGACTTGCTCCAGGATAGGAGTTGGGGGGAACGTTCTTGGATATACTAGAGTCTTCAGAGAAGAGAAGCTCATTTTATTGAAAAGAAAAAAAAAACTGAGGCAAACAGGGTTAAGTGACTTGCCCAAGGTCGCACAGCTAGGAAGTGTCGAGGTCAAGTTTGAACTCACAAAGATGAGTCTTCCTGACTCTAGGCCAGGTACTCTTTCCACTGCACAACCTGCCCTTGATACATATATATATATATGTATATATATGTATGTATATATGTATGTATATATGTATATATGTGTGTATATTTGTGTGTGTGTGTGTGTGTGTGTGTGTGTGTATATATATATATAAATAAAACAGGGATGTTTTCATCATGCTGTGAAGTCTATGGGGGTTAAGGCCTAGAGGTTGACATCCTTGAGTCCCCTATCCTTCCCCTCCCTCCTCTGCAGAGCTGAATGTCCAGATACTTTAAATTTAAACTCTCCCATCACCTGGGTGCTCTGGACACAGGAAGCACTGTCATCAACTTTTGTTGAAATGAAATTAGAAGTAATATGACACAGTAGACAGATCACTGGGCACAAAGTCAGAAGATCTGGGTTTAAATTCTGACAGTTACTAGGTGTGTGACCTTGGGCAAGTCACTTGACCACTCGAGGTCTCAATTTCCTTGTCTCTAAAATGGGGGAGAATAATATTTGCACTTCCCACCCCACAGGGTTATTGTAAAAAAAATGTTTTATGAATCTTGGACATTTGAATAATTATAAATGGTTTGACTGGGACAAGATGCATCACTAAGAAACTATCTTTCTATATATATGTATATACATATACACATGTGTGTACATGTGTGTGTGCACATGCATACACGTGACCATATACATACATGTGTGCACATATATGTGTCCATACATGCAGGTATGTGTGTATGTGTTTGTATAGGCACATACATATATGTGCCATGTGTGTGTGTCCCTCCTTCTCCGTCCCGAAAACCATCCCTTTCAAAAGAAAGGAAGGAAGGAAGGAAGGAAGGAAAAGAAAGAAAGATAAATAAAACTAAAATATCAACTGAGTCTGATAGTATAAGCAATATTTCAGACCCATAGTTCCTCACCTCTGCAAGGGAGGAAGGAAATTGCATTTTTTCAGTTTTTCTCTGGGGCTCAGGACGGTTCTTTCCACTTCCATTGTGAAAGTCACTGTGTAAGTTCTGGAGCTCTCCCTTGTTCTAGACAAGAAACAAAGTACCTCTGTGGAAGAGACAGGAGGTGACTTGTCCCCTTGTGCCTCAATGAAGATGGTTCATGACTGAACTCAACAGTCTTGGGAATATCAGTGTCCCCCAGACCACCAGCCTTCCCTCCAGCCAGGGCCTCAAAGCACTCAGTGAGAGAAGTCACTGGAGGAGGGGCATATTTTCTTCATCCACACCAACCATTGACCAATGTTACACCAAGTAGCAGGTAAACTCAAGCATCCCCTCTAGACCACTTGCCCCATTTCCAGCCCAGCCCTTGCTGCCATCACAATGGGAAGCCACCCTCATGAAGCCTGGCAACAATTTCCACAGGTATTTTAGACATAGCTCCTGAAGACCTCCAAAAGAAAGTCCTTACCACCAAAGACCCTTGGACTTTGGACATCAGAAACTGATATGACTTTGTCAGTGTAAAATACAGTAAAAAAAAAAAAAAAAAAGGTAGGCTACCATCTGCTCTGTCACTACACCCTAAAGCCATACCATCGTTCCATCTGACTTGAAACTGAAACTTAGATGTGTCATCTCCCCCATGAGAATGTGGGCTCCTTGAGAGCAGGGACTGTCTTATTTTTCTATTTGCATATCCAACACTTAGCACAATGCTTTGTACATAGTAAGCCCTTAATACACTTTTTCATTCATTCTTTTAATATTTCATAGTCAACAGTGAAGCATTTGGATGGTCCATATATATTATCTCTTGATTTCAATAAATGACATTTAAAAGAGATCACTCTAGTCATTCACACAAGAAAAACTAAATGGATGAAGAGCGTATATTCACTAGATTATGATATGAGGTTGGGATGGTACTGATAACTCTCCTTACTGCAGCATTTGAAGGCTTATGAAAAAAAAATTTGCCTCAAATAACCCCATAAGAGAGTTATCCCAAATATAACTATTTTCATCATACAGAGGAGAAAATAGGATTGGTAAGGGGAAGTGGTGTGCCCTTGTTGGTGGGCTTAAATCCAAGTCTTTGGATTTAGTAGGTGCTTAATAAATGTATGTTGAAT
This sequence comes from Vombatus ursinus, assembly GCF_900497805.2. NCBI lineage: Eukaryota > Metazoa > Chordata > Mammalia > Diprotodontia > Vombatidae > Vombatus > Vombatus ursinus. The sequence continues at coordinate 862,873 of NW_020954645.1, read as the reverse complement.
TGAGTTGGATTTAACAGAGCTTTTCCCACCATGAAACTGGCATATTTGCACACTAACACTCATATATGCATAACATACGCGCCTGCTCACACCTATAGGAACACATCCATACATAAGCTTACACCTTATTGTACATACATTTCCATTCACAGTCCTATATAGACAGATAAATGCACACTCCTACTCATGGTCTTATGCATTCCCGTATATGAACACACAGACATCAGAGCATTTAGGCCTGCCCTCCCCAGTGCCTCCACAGAAGCCCTCTGGCCCCATTCTCCCCACATGGTCAGCTAAGGGAGAGCACATCCCCAGCAAATCAGGCCTGTGTGGTCATAAACCACAGAATGAATACCCCACCATTACCTTTCCCCCCCCAAACCAACAACTGCTTGTTTCCATGGATTTTAGCCCAACACAAACACTGGGAGATCCTAAAGCTCCAGTGGGGCCACTAGCCCTTATGCCAACCCAGAGGCTTCCCCTGACCTCCTGCCCCCCTGGAGAAGAAACCACATGAGAGGCCTCTGCCCCACCCCCACTTCCTTCTCCCTACCACTCTCCTGGCTACACTGGAGGAAAGACTAGAGCTGGGTGGGCAGATGAGGTCATGGAGGGGGGAGCAGGGGGCCAAAGGAGGGGGGAGAGAGCCCTATTTGTTTGGTTGGGTTTCTAGGCTCTCCAGTTACCCTGGCAACCCCCCATCACCATCCCTTCTTCACCCCCTTTCAGGATGTAGGAGGATGGAAGAGGCCAAAGTAAGGAAAGGAAGAGGTCTGCCCATTAGATCACAAGCTTTTGCCGAGCCCCCTCTCTTGTGCCTGGTCCTGTGCTGTATAGCAGCAGCATCAAATAGAAATGGGGGGCCTAAGTCGTACAAAAGAGCCCTGTGGGCCATTTTATTGACTGAGAAAACCACATATTAATATTACCTATGTTTTATTGTATTTTTATTCATTTTGTTAAATATTTCCCAATTACATTTTAATCTGGTTTGGCCCATACTTGGGAAAATCGTGGGCTGCATGTGGCCTGTGGACCATGTGTTTGCTCCCTCTGCTATACAGGACAACAGAAACCAGAGGAGGAGAAGGTTCCTAGATTCCAAGAATCTCAGAGCTATAGTAACCAATAATGACTTCAGAGGACTCTTGATAAAACATGCCTCCTTCCTCCCAGAGAGAAGCGGTGGACTATGGGTGTGGAATGAGGCATACATCATCAGATGTGGACTCTGTCCTGATCTATTTTGCTTAACTGTACCTCTTTGTGACAAGAGAGGGTTCGTACAGGGTGAGGGGAGGGAGTCATTGGGGGGTTACAATAATAATAATAACTAGCATTTATATTGCCCTTTATGATTTGCAAAGAGATTTGCATATGTCGACTCATTTGATCCTCACATCAACCGTGTGGAGTAGGTTCTACCATTATGCCAATTTTACAGATGAGGAAACTGAGGCTAATCAAGGCAAAGTGTCTTGTCCAAGGTCACGCAGCTAATAAATGAGGCGGGATTCAAATTCAGGTCATCCTGATTACAGGTTTGACACTCTATCCACTGTTCTACCCCACTGCCTCCAACTTGGATGCAGAAAAAATAAATGACTTCCTTAGGGTCACATAGCTAGCAAGTGTCTGAGGCAGGATTTGAACCTAGGTCTTCCTGAATCCAAGTCTAATGCCATATTGACTACCCTATGGTGCCTCTCTAAGAAAAAACAACAACAACAACAACATCCATTTGACATATACATAATTAGGACCCAATTAGTGCTAATAGTGAATTCACCTGATCTGGTCACATGCATTCAAATTTGCACTATTTGAAGTCATAATTGTGTAAAATGTATTAACTCGTTCCAGCCCCAAAGAAATATGCTGTGCAAATTAATGTAACCATTCACGTTAAGTGGGACCTACCTGTGTGTATCATATAGTGCTTTATATAAGCATGAATATATGTATGTGTGCATATTTGTATAATTACATACATACAGCTAGACCTTGATTAGAGTGAACAATGTGTCTCTGGAGTGTGTGTGTATATACACATGTGTATGTGTATATATATATGTCAGAGGCAGAAAAGAAAACTCAGCGCCTAATCCACCCTGAGCAGGAATTAACACAGTAACAGCATCAAGTGATCACCTAACCTCTATTTGAAGAACTCCAGCGATGGGGGCCATCCTCCCAACCAGGGTGGCCTGTTATCCTTTAGGAAAGCTTTGATGCTTATGAGGAACACTGAAATGTTAATGCCACTTTAAGGTTGCTAAGTGCCTCATCACCATCCTATGAGATTGGTTGGGCAAACCCTACTCACCTTCAGGTGAGGAAATGAAGAAGGGAAATGACTTGTCTAAGGTCACATAGCTAATGAGGGGCAGAGCTGGGGACTCAGCTAGAAGTTGTGGACTCCTCAAGTCCAGAGTTTTTTCCCCCGAGTATGTTGAACTGCATCTCTAGGCTGTTAGGAAGGTTTTTTTTTTTTTTTTTAACTTATGTCAAGAGAAAATTTGCTTCAAAGACTTCACAGCCTGGCAAGGGAGACCAGACTTTCATACATGGAAAGTTAGAACACTTTCATTTAAATGGATTTAACCGGAAAGGCAGGGTGGTATAGCCAGACGATTATTAGACGTGGAATCTATGAACCTGGGCTCGTGCTCTGGGTCTGCCATGAACTGTGTGACCAAGCGAAGGTCCATTTCCCCTCTCTGGGCCTGTTTTCTCCCTGCAAAATGAAGTATTTGGACCAAGTAACACCAAATGCCCCTCCAGCTCTGACAACCTATGTTCTAAAGTCCCTCCCAGATTTGATTTATTTACATTATAAAGTCCCTTCACGAGACATTCTATATTCTAAGGGCGTCCTAGCTTTGACTTTCTAAATTCTAATGTCCCTTCTAGCTGGGACAGTCTATGCTCTAAGGTCCATTTCAGCTTTGACTGTTTATATTCTAATGTCCCTTCTAGCTAGGACATTTTATGTTCTAGGTTCTAATGGCCCCTCCATCTCTGACATTCTCTGTTCCAAAGTCCCTTCAGTGCCAACATTCTGCAGTTTGAGTAAGGGGGGGGGGGGTGTGGATCAGACTTGTGTTATAGGAGCTCAGATAACGAAGTTCTCCTTCTCCCTCCCCCAGAAGAATGTAGGTTTCTTCAGGCCTCTGACATTTAATAGCTATATGATTTTAGACAAGTCACCTCCATTCCCTGGACTCCAGCTTCCTTACCTATAAAATGGGGCTAATAACATGTGCATTACCTACATCACAACTTTGGTATGGAGAGCAAATGATGTAATGCATGCTGAGTGCTTTGCATACCTTAAAGGATTATATAAAAGCCAGCAATTAGGCCTTTTGAGCTAACACGGAGAGGAGTCATACAGGAAGAGAGGGCAAAGATAGAGGAGCCGTGCCAGGGCAGGGAGTGCCCACACCCATGAGCTCATGAATCCATGGAATAGTTGGTGAATGAAGAAGACTCAGTATACATCATTCCTAATGACGAGAGCAGTCCCTGAATGAAATGGGCTGCCTCCAGTCAGAGGGAGCTCTTGGTCAGTAGTGTTTCAGCAGAGGCTGAATGACCACCCCAACAAACAATACAGAGATTTCTGCCCCAGCTAATGGGCTATGGTTGGATCTAAATCCATAGAATCTCCTTCATCTCTGAGATTTTGTGAGTCTGTGGACAGATTCTCTCTCTCTCTCTCCCTCCTTCCCTCCCTTTCTCCCTTCTCTCTCTCCTCATTCTCTTCTCTTCTCTCTTTCTCTCTCTCTCTCTAAAAGAGAGACAGACAGAAATTTAGAAACAGAGAGACACACAGAGAGAGAGAGAGAGTCAGACCTACACAACCCAACCTTTCTTCCCTTTGACCACACAATACCCATCACTAGTGCTGGGGTAACTGACCTATAGACTGGAACCTCCCATATCATTGTTACTGATAGTGCTGGCCTGCTTCTTCCACTGGCTTTCTCCACTTCCCACTGAGGAGGCAGGAACCCTACTGTATCTCCTCAATTCACCTTTCCAACCTTGGCCTCTCATGACTCCCTTTCAGGTAGCTTAAGTTTTAGTCAAGCTGGGCTGCTCATGGTCATCTGTCCACTTCCCGCCCTCTCCTTTCTTCTCCTTGTACCCATTTCCTCTCACCCTTCCCTATCTCTGCCTGCTAAAGTCTCTTTCTTTCAAGGCCCAGCTCCCAGCCACCTCCTCCATGAAGGCTTCCCTGACAGTCTCGCTTTCCATTTTTCCTCTTTCATAGAAGTCTCCTCTGAATTAGACACTCTCTCTATCATTTGCATACAGTTTTGCTTACAGTATATTGCAGGGTCTTTAGAAGCCGGATATGCCATGTCTAGTTTCATGTCCCCAGCGCTTAACCTAGCCTTGCCTATCATCTACCAATCCTCACACCAGATCACAAATTAACCCAGAGGAGCATGGACATACAGGGTGCCTGCAAAGCTCCCCCAAAGATTGCCAATACACTAAGTGAGATGTGCTAACCTACCTAGACTCAACCCCAGACTGAGTCACAGAAGTACAGAGTGAACCTCAAAGGACATTGAATCCAACCCTTTTCTGAATAAGAACCACTTCTCTAATAGGCCCAGGTGGTCATCCAGCCTCCATCTGAGGGCATCAAGTGATGACGGGGAACTCACTACCTCCATAGACAGCTGGATTCCCCTTTAGGACAGCTCCAAGTGTTTAAAAAATATTCCTTGCATTGACCTAAAATCTGCCTGTCTGCAACCTTTCATGCTCTTACTTATGCCTTCTGATGCTGAGTAAAACAAATCTAATTTTTTTTCCATGATACAGCCCTTCAAATACCTAATGAAAGCTATCATTTTCTGCAGGCTAAATGTCAGTAAAGATTCCTTCCACTGATTCTCTGATGGCATGGTCTCCAGTCCCCTCACCATTTGCTTCCTCTGGGTGGGTTTATCAGAATACCTATACTGGAAATCTGGTTTTGCTACTGATGCCATGTGATTGTGATTATATCAAATTCTCTGGACTCAAGAAGCTATCTGTGCAGAGGAAGAGCTAAGACTTTGAAGAAAGGCATGTATGAGCCTGTTAATATCATTAGAGTCAAGCCAGCTACTAGGGCTAGCCCTCTACTGGCTGTCCTGCCCTGAGCATGGGCATCTGATCCTGCCCCCACGACATCCTTTTGGGTACTCTATAGAGAGAGGAGGTCAAGGGGGGAAGGATATACATTATTCAGGATAACTGGAATGGGTGAGAGCCAGAGTTGGAAGGAACCTTCGAATACAGAACATAGAATGTGATAGCTGGAAGGGGCCTCAGCACATAGAATGTCAAAGTTCAACAATCCAGGCCAATTGCCTCATTTGACAGATCAGGAGACCGAGGGCTATAGAGGAAAAGTGACTTGCCCAAGGTCATGGGATGAGTCAGCCACTGGCCGGCTGACCAGAGCTCACAGTCTCCTCACTTTTCTCCCACACTTCCTCAACATTCAAGGATGGGTGGGGATTGGGGGAACGAGGTCGTCCTGCCCATTCCTCCTGGTGAAATTCCTGCTCCCCCCACCCCATCTGAGCAGGATTTTGGACACTCAGCGCTGCCTCCTCACGACTGGAGGGAGATATCTGGGCGATTAGGTAACACCAATCGCTGGTGTTTAGGTAACGTCTCGGAAGGGCCGGAGCCTGGAACTCATTTCCTCCATGCTGCCCTTTCCAGAGTTGACTTCAGAACGTGAGCATGGGGGCTGGAGTGGGCCCATTTGAGGGGGAAAGAAGGATGGAAAAATGAAGGAAAAAAAGAGACAGAAGAATGGAAAGGCACGAAGAAAACTTGAACTTCGTAGAAACCTGTGTTTAAACTAGGAATCTGTAAGCCAGGATCGACTGGGAGCTGGGTACACAGGATGTTTATTCCAGATGAGAACTCCAGGGGTCAACAACACAAAAAACATTTTATGTTTTCCCCCCAGACTCAATCCTTTCCTTTTCTCAGAAAAGTATGAGGACCTGAAGACTTCAAAGGAGGGCCATGCTTTTACCTCTACCTGGCTTTACATTTTTCAAAGCCATTTTGCATGTTTTCTTCCCCCACCCTTACCCCCGAATAATAGGATTTTCAAGATCATCTCCTCCAATCCCTTCATTTTATAGGTGAGGGCATGGAGACCCTAGGTGGGGTGGAGTCAGGGTTCAAGCCACACAGCTAGTGAGTGGTTGAACTAGCATTTCAACTCAGGGGTTCTGATTCTCTAAATCAGCCCCGTGAGAGGCAGGGCTAAAGTTACTCTTCATCATTCTACGGATGAGGCATCCGAGGCCCGAAGAAAGGACCCCCGAGGTCAGGGGTTGTGTCTTGCCCTCATACTGGGGGGTCCCTGAGGTAAGCGCATAGCTCACTCCCGGGCCAGCTCACCAACTTCCTGACTGGTCTCCAGGGTGTCCCCAGAATTAAGACACCCAAGCCCTCTTTCCCCTCACTGAGTGGGGAGGTGGATGTAGGATCATAGTTCTAGAGCCGACCTCAGAAGCCATCTAGCACAATCATTGATTTTATAGACGAGCAAACTAGACCCAGGGGAGGTGGAGTGGCTGGCCAGGGTCACAAATTGCCCCTTTCCCTTCTCTGTATAATTTTCTCTCTCCCAGTAAGTATAAGACACAGGATTTGAACCCGGGTGCCCCAACTTTAGACCCAACATTCATTCCTCTGTACTACGCAGCCTCCTCGGCAGATGTCTGGCAACCCTGCTTTATTCCTCCGGCTTTCACACGGTAATTTCAGGAGACAAGAACAGGGCCTGTCTAATTCTTGGGGGGCTGGGAGGGGAAAGGAGCGGGCTGAGCCTTGGACGTGTCGAAAGCCCAGAGGGTCGTGGGGGAGGTCCCTGGACACTCGCTCCTCGCCAGGGAGGTGCTGGATCCAGCTTTCCTGGGCAGGAGCCTCCTCCTTCTTGGATGTGTGACTCCCCTAGGGAACTGTGAGCTCCAGCAAACAGGACAGGCTGGAGCAGGGCTAGGAGGAAGCCGTGGGTGGGGGGGCGCTGAACCTCTGATCTCACCCCCCAGTTATGGTGCTGCCTGCCATTCTTTCTACCCTATGCTTCATTTTTCCAAAGTTATTTCAGAGGAAAAGTGATAGGAGTCAAGCCCTGTGGACTTTGTCCTCCTTTCCTTTCCCTTTCTCTCTTCTGTTCTTCTTCCTCAGTCTGAGCCCTGAGCCTGGCCAGTGAGGTTCTCTCTTCCTAACTCTTCACGGACTGTCAGGTGAGGATCCTTGGGTTGGGGGGAACGGAAGGGATGGCAGAAGTGAGGGTGGCAGGGCAGCAGGGGCAGGGAGGGCTTTTTCCCAGTAGCACTAAGGAATGATAGAGGGCCATAAGACTGGGAACACCCTCCCTGGAGAATCCTGTTCCTTTACAACCAGCTCCGGGCCTCTTATCTCTCTAGCTGAGATTAAATGGGCCTCCCTATTAATATCTGCTTTCTAGGATAAGGCTCTCTGTATAAGCCCCTATCTCCCAGGTGTTGAAAGACTTTGTTTACAGATGTTTGCAGATATTTGTTTGTTTTACAGATATTATCTTGCCTTTCCCTTTGTAAACCTACATGCAAATTACCATTACCTTCCTCCTCCTCCTCTTCATCATCATTTCCCGAATTAATCTTACTGGGAAAAGGGATTTGACAGATGGAGGAGGGATGAGGCGAAAGAGAGAGGGTAATAGACTAAACAAAGGTCATTGAGCAAAACAGAGAAGGGACATGTGACCCTCAGCCCAGACGTATAGGACTCTGAGGGGTGTGTGGGTGCATGAACCTGGGTGTCCACATGTATGTGGGCCCCAGTTTTAACCTCCCCCTCAAATCCACCCTAAACGTAGTTTCCAGATAAGGACTCTTCATGCACTGTTATGGACAC
>NW_020954645.1:847062-854898 GCF_900497805.2 Vombatus ursinus | reverse complement strand
CACACACACACACACACACACACACACACACACACACACATCTACTCAAATACCTACAGTAGCTCCCCTATGCCTATGGTCTAGGGTCATGAGATCCATAGACCATCAGAGCTGGAAGAGAAGTCAAAGGTCCTCTAGGCCAACTGCTCCATTACTGAGAGAAGGAAATTGACTTTCCCAAGATGGCACAGTAAGCAACTTGAACTATGTTCTTATGACTCTAAGTCATTCCGAGGCATCCACGTTCTCTCCTTAGTCTCCTTAGTGTGGCTTTCAAGACCTCCCCAATCTTTCCACTCTTAATGCCTCCTCCTAAGCTCTTCTCCAGAAGTGTCTTCTCAAGTCTTCTCGAGGGCCACAGCTGACCCTGAACCAGATTAAAATGTAATTGGGAAATGTTTAAGAAAATAAGAAAAAATACAACATAGGTAATGTTAATTTGTGGTTTTCTAAGTCAATATGCACTCACAGGGATCCATTTTCTTTGCCTTTGACAATCTATACTCTAGCCAAATGGACAGCTAGTTGGTGCAGCGGATAGAGTGCTGAGCCTGGAGTCAGCTGGCATCCACACCACGGGGCTCAAACTCCCAGTGAACCTTATAACCCCCGGATAGGAATGGCCTCTGCCCATAAATGAACTTCTTTCCTTATCTACATGGATGATCTCACCAGTGTCTTTTCCCCTCCGATTTAAAGCAAGAATACCTGATGAAGGCAGGCTGTTTTAACGGGAAGAGCCCTGAATTTGGAGGCAGATGACTGGGGTCATAGGCGATCATTGACTTAAAGTTGGAAGGGGGGACTTCAGAGACCACCTCATCCAACTTTCTCACTTTTACAAATGAGGAAACTGAGACCCGAAGAGGTTAAGTGACTTGGCCAAGGTCACATACATCATAAGTAGCAGAGCTGGGATTTGAACCCAGGTCCTCTGACTCCAAATCCAGAATTCTTCCCATCACACACACATCCATGCATTTCACCAACTATGAACCCTCAGGGAATTCACTTCCATTCAGGTTCATTCCTTAAATATTTAATAGCTGTTTATTATGTGCAAGGCATTGGAGAGATAAAGACAGACATGAAGTGATTCCTGCCCTCAAGGGTCTTACGCTCTACGGAGCATTTAGCACAGTGCCTGGCCTATAGTAAGGTGTTAAACAAATTTTTATTGACTGACTGACTCCGCAGATGGTAGCAGGGAGAGAGGGAGGGAGAGAAGAGGCATAGCCCGTGTACACATATGTACCTAAAAGCAAAGGAGATACACACACTAAGGGCTCTAAGAATATTTGTGGAGGGAAGCAAACAGCTGAAAGGGGGAAGAGGAGGGTAATCAGAGAGATGGAGGCACTTGAGCTGAGCCTTGGAAGAAGATAGATAAGGATTCTGCGAGTAGGGAATAAGCAGACATTCCAGGCATGTGATACGGTTCTGTGTAAATGCAAGCAGACAGAAGATGGAATATTGAGTTCAGGGAACTGCTAATAGGTCTAATTTGGCTGCAACAGAGCATACATGAAATAGGAGTCTTGTGAAATAGTCTGGAGAGGTAGGTTGGAACCATATTGGGTTAAGCCTTAATTGTCAGGTTAAGGAGGGTGTTTTGTTTTATGCTAGAGGCAATAGGAAGCCACTGGAGATGTATGAGCAAGGGAGTAACATAGTCAGATTTATGCCTTAGGGAGATTATTTTGTTAGCTGTTTGGAAAATGAATTTGGTAGGAAAGAGACTGAAGGCCAAGAAACTATTATAATAATCCAGATGGGAGATATTAAGGGCCTGAACTACAGGCCCTGAATACAAAGCGGGAGATAGACACAAAAGATGCTATAGAGGCAGAATCAACAGAATTTGGCAACTGATTGGATTTGGGAGGTGAGGAAGTTGGAGAATGAAAAGTCAAAGATGATTCTGAGGTCTCAAATTTGGGTAACCAAGATGGTAGCATACTCATCAGAGATTGGGGAGTTTAGAGGCAGGGTTATCTGGAGGTGGTAGAAGGAAGATGGGCTCAGTTTGGGACAAAGACAAGGTTGAGATGCTGCCATGTCTTTCCAGAGGAGATGCCCACCAGAGAGTGGGCTATGTGGTCCTGGAGTTCGGGAAAGGTCAGGACCAAATGTCAAATTGCCTTCACAGAGCCAGTAATTTAATTCATAGGAGCAGATGACATCACCAAAAAAATCTAGATAAAGAAAAGAAAAAGTCCCAGGAGAGAGTCATGGGGGGACATTCGAGCCTGGAGAGTTGGGGGAGAAGATGATAAAGATCCAACAAAGGAGACAGGAGTGGTCAGACAGATAGGAGAAACACCAAAAGAGTACAGTGTTGCAGAAGTCAAGGGAAAGAAGAGCGAGAGAAGGACCAAATTTTGGAGATGGGTCAAGGAGGATGAGGACTGAAAAGACACCATAAGATTTATCAGTTCCGAGATTATTGATCTCCTTAGAGTAAGAAGTTTTAGTTTAGTGATTGCATTGGCAGCCAGACCACAATGATGATGATGATGATGATGATGATGATGATGATGATGATGATGATGATGATGAGATGATGATGATGATGATGATGATAACATCATGATGATGATGATGATGATGACAGTGATGATGACAATGATGATGATGATGATGACGATGATGATGATAACATGATGATGATGATGACAGTGATGATGATGATGATGATGATAATCCTAGGACCACTTCTATCTAACCTCCACTGAATAAGACGAGAATGAGATAATAGTAACAATAAGAGAGGTAGCTAGGTGATAAAGTACTGGACATGGAAACAGGAAGACTTGAATTTGAATCCTGCTTTGGACACTTACTAGCTATATGACCCTGGGCAAGTCACTTAGCCTCTGTTTGCCTTGGTTTTCTCATTGAAAAGTGGGGATGGGATGGCTAGGTGATGCAGTGGTTAGAGCACCGGCCCTGGAGTCAAGAGGGCCTGAGTTCAAATCTGGCCTCAGAAACTTGACATTTACTAACTGTGTGTTCCTGGGCAAGTCACTTAACCCAAGTCACCAAAAAAAAAAAAAAAGAAAAGTAAAGAAAAGAAAAATGCAGATAATAACAGTACCTACCTCGTGATGATAATGGTAAAGTGCTTTGCAAATCTCAAAGCCCTATGTAAATGCTATTATAATAGTAACAACAACCCTCTCAAAGCCCACTGTATCATTCGTGTTATGGGGGGCATAAAGAACATGGCAAAGAAAGAGAACAGCAGCAAAGCCAATGTATAATGGGGTCTCTGTGTGCCTGAGATCCCAATGGCACCTATGAAGGACTACAAAGATCCCTATGGCCCCTATGAAGGCAAGAGTCCTAAAGTGCTGGCCATTTGGGCTCTAAAGATTAGCACCTTGGAAGTGTGATGTAACAACACCTGGAAGCTAAAGAAATCATTGGAGTGTCATAGAACTGACTACAGGCTAACCCTTCTTGGATCTGCCATGATGATCAATGTGACAGTGAATTGAGTGGTGCCCTTTTGAGTTCTGATGCCACAAGAAGTGGAAATATACAAAACCATTCAGAAATACCCCACCTGTCAGAAAGGCATCAATGCAGATGGCTCTGATTATAAAAGCTGGCAAATGGCGAGAGAGCAGAAAATTAATGGAAGAACATACATGTTTTTATTATGTACTAGGACCACCCACAGCAAGAGTGGAAGTAGATCTTACCAATTACAGAAAAAGTCTTCTGACTGCCTTTTGTCCACTGTGTCCTCAGCTCCAAATTACACAGATTCCAGATCAATGAAGGACAACTGTCCTAGATAGCTTTATTCCTAAACCCAGATTAGGTGAAATAAGAGGATAAATTGAGGAGTTATTTATATCCAAAGAAGGAAGGACTGAAGATCTTGAAAGTACTTGGAAATCTACACTTGACCCAAACTCCAGAAACACTGTGTAACAGTGAAATGGGTAGCAAAAATAATGCCAATGTCTTGAATGATTTTTGAAAAAGACATGGGTGCACTTAGAAGGAAATTTTGAAAAATTATTTCTGAGTTTGACAGCAAAAAAATCTAACTAATAGACAAACTATACCAAAACCAAGTAATTTTTAAAAGCAGTAATCACCATGAACAAATGTTCACCTACAGTATTTGACAGAAAATATAAAATTATTTCAGGACTCCACACAATAGCACTTGCCATCACCAGGAGAGGGAGAAGGAAGGAATAAACATTTATAAATGTCTACTATGTACCAGAAATATCTTAAGTGCTCTACAAATATTATTTCATATGTAAATATTGATCCTCACAACAGCTTTGAGAGGTAGGTCTATTATTATCATCCCCATTTTACAGATGAGGAAACTGAAGCAAAGTAACTTGCCCAAAGTCGCATAGCTAGGAAGCACCTGAGACAGGAGTCTTTCTGATTCCAGACCTAGCACTCTATGCACTGTGACACCAAGCTGTTTGTTAAGTAAGGATTATAAGTGGAACAGCAGCACTATCTAGCAATATTCCTAAGGAGAGGCATCAAATCACACCAAGGTCAAAGCAGTTTGAGAAAATGTTCGAAGACCTTCAGAAAGACGTGAAGATTACATTAATCTCTAGCCAGCACACATGGCAGGAAACCTGGATACCATATTACTTGATTAAAGGCAACAAAACAAGATACATAGAACGGAATCCAAAAAGCAAAGTATATCAGAAATCCTGGATCCCCTTAATCAAGGATTGAAAGCAAGAGCCCCAAAGCTAAGGTGAGGTAAGAAATCAAGGCAGCACAAAGACCAAAAGAAACAATTCCCCTTCAATCAAAAACTATAGTGGATTTAGAGGCAAAGAAATTAAAGAACAAAGAGAACTTCTGAAGAAAAAAAAAGATGTGGAAATATTCAAGAGGTCAATACAATTGGAAGAATTCCAACACAACAAAAACACAAGTTAGATCAAACAGGAAACAGAAAGCCTTTGTGCCATCAATATAATGAAAGACAGAACAGTCACACCGAGCAAGGTGATTGAAACTCTAGCTTCTCTGCAAAACTGGAAAGCAGTAGGTCCAGATAAATTCCATAATTTCTGACTCATATGCTTCATAGTGGTGCATAAATTACTGGCAAAGCAAATGAGCAGTTTCCTCTCTCATACAAACTTAATTTCATCTTCCTTTATGGAGGTGCCACGTATTTATCCACAAAAATTGAGAACACCTTTGGCCCCTCCAAATATAGGCCAATTACGTCTTTGCATTTGGAACAAAGAGACCCCATTCCACAAAGCAGGAGGAAAGGCTAACAGCAGGTACACTCCACTGACTTTGTCAAATGTCAGAAATTAAAACCATGGGAGAAGAGGACAAGGTATACATCATCACCGTTGTCCTATCTGCTCCTGAAGACATCCCAAAGATGCTTTCAGTGAGTCTATAAAAGATGGCTTCCATCCCAATACTCTTATCCAATTATAAAAATGGGCATTTTCTCTATCTCTACAATTAGTCCACAGAACTTTAAATATAAAAGAACCCTAGGAGGATGGCAACCTGTCCCTGGATCATTTCTATCTGAGGGCCATCAAAAAAGATAAGAACAGAAAAAGGGAATGGGTGCTGATGGGGTGGTAGTGATGATGATGATGATGATGATTGATGATAAGAGACTGCAGGGCAGAATGGGTGGAGAGCTGGCTGTGGAATAAGGAAAACTTGGGTTCAAGTTCCACTAACACCACATCGACTACGTGACCCTAGGCAAGTCACTTAACTACTCAGGGACTGACACAATTCTCCAAGTCTATAAGTAGCAAAGAAGGTGCTGACTTGTGTTGGTAGAGGAATTTCCTCACTGGGAACTTCCTACAAAAATGAAATCATAGGTTCAGCCAAACATTAATTGATTAACTGTACAATATTAATTATTCAGTCAATTGATTGATTGATTAACAGGGCAACTAGGTGATGCAGTGGATAGAGTGCCGGACCTAGTGTCAGGAAGATGAGTCTTCCTGAGTTCAAATCCAGCCTCAGACACTAACTAGCCATGTGACCCTGGGCAAGTCACTTAACCTCAGTTAAGATTCCTCATCTGTAAAATGAGCTGGAGAAGAAAACGACAAACCACTCCAATACCTTTGCCAAGAAAAATTCAAATGGGAATCACAAAGAGTCGGATATGACTGGAATGACTAAACAACAACAATATTAATAAAAACTAAGGGCCCATCACCCTCTTGCATTGATGGAAAAATTTGCTTCCTTATCAAAAAGGAAGAAAAGGATTAATAGACATTCTTAGAGCACATGATCAACAGGTTAAAAACTTAGAGAAATACTTTTGGAAGAAACAGATGTCATTTCACTGAGCAAAAGTAAAGGGCAATTAACAGGTACATGATATTGGTTTGGGCCAATATACCCAAAAGAAATTTTCTCCCGCATGGAACCTATGAAACAGGCAAGATTCAAGAGCAGAACCGAAAGCCCCCTCCTGGACAAGACCTGCATGAACTCCAGCAACAATATTTTGCCAAAGGAATATCGAATAAATGGATGTGTCGTGTGGATTTGTTAGTGGAAACCAAGGGATTTGTTGTGATAATTCAGGACCAGGTAACTGCCACCAGATACTGCAGAAGGAGCTCAGACTTAGTTATCAATGTAGATTGTGTGAGGACGTGGTAGAGACTGTGCAACACATCACTGTGAAACTTTAGCACCCCCCTACCTTGCAAGACATTACCTCGAGACCAGAATTATACACCAGAAGGGCGCTATCCTTTGTGGGAATACCCTGGAGAATTCAACCAATAAGCTGTGTTGGAACTGGATCGTTATCCCAGACTGAACTGCCGCCATCATCACTTGGACATAACCTGGATCCATAAAAACTTAAGAGCAATATGTTTGATAGATGTCACCATTCCAAATGTCTGAACCTTCACACTCTGCAGAATGAAGGGCTTTTACAGTACAGAAACCAGCTGAGACAAAATCATGGGAGAACAGGATGAGGTCCATCTCATACCTCTTGTCCTGTCTGCTACTGGAGTGGCACCAAGGATGCTTTCAGTAAGCCTACAAAGGCTGAGCTGATATGATAATAGCTTTATTCAACTCCACCTAAGCAATAGTCCATAGAATGCTGAATGTATAAATAGGAGCCTCTAGGGGGCATGGTGTTGGCCCTGGAGTCAAGAAGACCTGAGTTCAAATCCAGCATCAGACACTTACTTACTGTGCGACCCTGGGCAAGTCAACTCACCCTGTTTGCCTCACTTTCCTCATCTATAAAATGACCTGGAAAAGGAAATGGCAAATTAGTTCAGTGTCTTTGCAAAGAAAAACCCCAAATGGGATCACAAAGAATAGGACACAACTGAAAATGACTGAGCAACAACAAAGATATAATACAAAGGAGCGAGTGACTTGACCAGGATCATTTCTATCTGAACCTTATTTAAAAAGAAGGAGCTGAGAAGAAAGAGATTATAATAAATAACAACACATTTATAGAATACTTTAAGTTTTTGAAGAACCTCACATATTTTGTTCCATTTGACCCTCATTTCCACAAGGCAATAATAATAATAATAATATTTATTTGGCATTTATCAAGTGACTACTGTGCCAGGCACTGTGTCAAAGGCTGCACAAATATTATCTCATTTGAGCCTCACAATAATCCTGGGAAGTAGGTGTGATTATTTCTGTTTTACCATTGAGGAAACTGAGGCAAACAGAGGTGAAATGATCAGCCCAAGGTCACACAGCTAGTGTCTTTCTGCCCCATTTACTTTTTTATGTCTCTCTTGAGTCTTGTATTTAAAGATCAAATTTTCTGTT
>NW_020954645.1:846870-847052 GCF_900497805.2 Vombatus ursinus | reverse complement strand
CCTTGGTGTTTAAATTTGGGATCTCTTTCAGGAGGTGATTGGTGGATTCTTTCTATGGCTACTTTACCTTCTGGTTCTAGGACTTCAGGGCACTTTTCCTTTATGATTTCCTGAAAGATAGTGTCCAGGCTCTTTTTTCATCCTGATTTTCAGGTAGACCAATAATTTTTAAATTGTCTCTC
>NW_020954645.1:846332-846802 GCF_900497805.2 Vombatus ursinus | reverse complement strand
AATCAATTTTCCAAGGCAGTTGTTTTACCAATGAGGTATTTTATATTTTCATCTCTTTTTTCATTTTTTTGTTTCTGTTTGATTCTTGCTCTCTCATAGAGTCATTAGCTTCCATTTGCCCAATTCTAATTTTTAACAAATTGTTTTCTTCTATTAGATTTTGTGCCTACTTCCTCAATTGGCCAATTGTATTTTTAAGAGATTTGTTTTCTTCAGTGTACTTTTTTTCCAGTTGGCCAACTGTATTTTTTAGGGACTTGTTTTCTTCAATGTACTTTTTTTCCAGTTGGCCAGTTGTATTTTTTAACAACTCTTCTACCTCTCTCATTTGACTTTTTAAATCCTTCTTTATCCCTTCTAAGCAGGCTTTTTGGGCTTCAGACCAGTTCATATTCCCTTTTGAGGTTGCGGATATGGGTTTGTTGACAATGTTGTCCTCTTCAGAATTTCTGCCTTGATCTTCACTCTTC
>NW_020954645.1:842969-846216 GCF_900497805.2 Vombatus ursinus | reverse complement strand
ACAATCAGCAAGGCTGGAACTTTCAGGCAACTCTAGGTTGCCTGCTTTTCCTTTCCTTTCACTTTCTTCAGGTCCTTTCAGAAGGATGTTGCAGGATGTTTATCTGCCTGGGGCCCTTTGTAGCACTGCTTCCCTTAGTTTTGATGAGGCACTGGAAGACCCATTTGCTATAAAATGCCGAGGCACCTGGTGGTTTTCTGAACTGGTTTCCACCGTTTCACCATGCCCCCCCCCATTAAGTCACTTGAAGGTCCAGGTGTTGTTGTTTGCCTGTTCTACCACCTGGGTTTCAGGATCTCCTCCTGGTGTGCTAAAGTGGGGCTTTCCGCTAACTGGCTGGAATGCCTCCGTTCTGTACTGCTCCCTTTGCCCCAGGGCAAGAGGGGCCTTTCCCATTAATCTCTCAAGCTACCTGGGCTACTGCACTACTGCTCCCCATCTTTCTTCTGTTTCAGCTGTTCCAGGGTTTTTCCTGGGGCGATATTTTCTGGGCTTTCAGAGGTTGATGGGGAGGGTGAGAGCGACTACCTTTTTATTCCACCATCTTGGCTCCCGGAAGTGGAACTCCTAGTAAGTGTCTAAGGCTAGATTTGAACTCAGGTTTGCCTGACCCCCGGTCCAGCTCCCTATCCATTGAGCCACTTAGCTATAGGGTACAATGGGTTGAGAAATGAATGCAAAGTGAAGAAGTGGAGTCATTGAGTGTATTGCAAGCTCTCTTCTGGGAATTTGGCAATGAAAGAGAGAACAGCTATGGTATAATAACTTGAGAATAAAATGATTATTGGAGCTGGCCCTAAAACCAGGCTCTTCTGCCTCCCTCGGTCTCCTCTGCTCAGGCCTGTCTTTTCTGTCTTTCCTGTGGGCCCATGAATTCACTCTTCTAGGGTCAAACTCTCTAAGTGCAGTGAACTTCCCTTCCCTAGTCATTAAGAAAGAGAGTCAATTAGGTACTATCTGCTTCTATCCCCTCTAACCCAGACAGACTCCCTTCTTTCCTTCAGCCCATCACAGAACAGTGGGAAGAGGGCTGGATTGGTATTTAGACGACCTGAGTTTAGATCCTAATTCTGATCCGTAAAACCTACATGACCTTGGGCAAGTCACAAAACATCCCTAGGCTTCTGTTTCCTTGTGTGTTAAATGAGGGAGTTGGACAGATTGACCTATAAGGTGCCTTCTAGCTTTAAATTTTTGATCCCATCACTGTCTAAACTTTCAAATGTAACATAAAGAATATCAGGTGGGAGGTCTGTCCCTTGAAGACTGTCCACTCCAGGAGTTCTTCACCTATGTTGGTGTCCTGGACCCCTTGGGCAGTGTCTGGTGAACCCTAAGGACCCTTCTCAGAATCATGTTTTTAAATGTATAAAGTAAAATACAAAGGATTACAAAGGAAATCAATTCTATTGAAATGTAGTTGTCAAAATATTAAAAAAAAAAAAAGATTAAAAAAAAAAAACAAGTTCATGGATTCTTGGCTAAGAACCCCTGGGACCCTAACTCAAATACCTCATTTTAGAATAAAAGAAACTGGGGACCTGAGAGAAGAGCTGATTTGTCAAAGGTCAGATGGTGAGCTAGCGGCAGAGATGGAACCTAAGCCCAAGTCATTTGACTTCAAATCCAGAGCATCTGGTGGTGTGCCATGATGTTCTCTTTCTCAAGAAGGGGTGAACACTCCAGGATGAAGATGCAGGATGAAGTTGGGATGAGTACCTCCTTATATTTGTACAGTGGTTTATAGGAAGGAAGGAAGGAAGAAAATAGAGAAACTTGCCAATGAAAAAAGGGGGAAAGAATTTGTAGAGGGATTTTCCATAGTGATCAGTCTGAGCAGCGGTAGACAATCCAGGATAAAGAGTGCCCAGGACTGAGGGAAGTTCCAGAATAAGAGCGTATGATTTTAAAGCCCAGCAGGCAATGAATAGGGCTAGGAAGTTGGCCTGCACCCCTCCACCAAATGGAATCTCACTAATGAGAGAAGGGGGCAGGCCACAAACAATCCCAGACTAGTCCCTGAAACAAATACCTATCATTGAGTTCATCAAAGTGAATTCTTATATGAACCACCAAGTGCCAGAGGATATCAGCTACAAGGACCATAGAATTTTGAGCTATAAGAGGGCTGGGGTCATCCAGCGTAAACCCTCATTTTGGGGAGAAGAAGCTGAGGCCCAATTAAGAGAAGGCCTTCCCTCTCGACGTCACATGGGTAGTAAGCAGCCAAGCTGAGATTCCACTCTAAGGCCAAGGCTCTTCCTCCTGCACCTGCTGCCTTCTCTTCTCACTGCTGTCTGGGACAGACGTGATCACAGGAAAGGTCACCCAGCTGATGGGATGCTTTGGAAGATGTTGCTTAGCACTGACATAAAGATCTCACTTGTGTCCAGGCAGAATTATGAAGGTGAAACTGTTGCTACCCTCCTAAGCAGTCAATCAGATTCTTCCTCCAAAATACAACACAGATGACTACTGGATTATCTGTGGTTATCTGTAGCCAAGATTTTTCTCTGCCCCCCAACTCTCCTTATGTTGGTGTGGACAACAGAGGAATACCTATAGAGACAAAGACAGGGAGAACTTGGTTTTGGGATTGTTTTTTCTTCTTGTCTCCCCACACCTCACCTTCTCTCTAGATAGGCCAGGATGTTCCCTCTTTTGCAAAAAAAAAAAAAAAAGGAAAGGAAACTAAGTCCCAGAGAGGTTTTGGTGCTTGACCAAGGTGACACAGAATGTTGGGTGGAAAGTCAGAACTCTGGGGTCTGCTACCATTGTGAGTCCCCTGTCACCCCGCCTCCACATAAGCAAGGGGTCTTCACAAAAGATATGGGTCCAACCACCAGCTCTCCGGTGACTGTGCAACTTTAGACAAATCCTTTCTCCTTTATAGACCTGTAGATACGATAATATGTCTACAAATAATACATCAACATCACCCAAACACCTACAGTGACACCCTTTCCCCTCCCTTCCTTCCTTACAGTATTCCTGCCTTTCCAGCCTCAGTACACATTCCCCTCCACACACAACCAAACTGACCTTACTGCTTGTATTTTACACGGAACATTCCATTTCCTCTCTCCAGCCTTTGTACTGGCCACATTCTATGCTTAACATACAGCTCCTTCCTCCTTCCTTTGCCTCTGAGAATCCCCAGCCTCCTTCCAAGCCGAGCCCAAGCTCTCCATTGGACGTGAAGCCATTCCCGAGGTTCCCTCTCAATAGTTTGCATAGAGGTAAATAT
>NW_020954645.1:836987-842926 GCF_900497805.2 Vombatus ursinus | reverse complement strand
GGACATATAGTCTCCCCTCACTATACTGTAAACCCCTTGGAGGCATAGGTTATTTCAGCGCCTAACCCAGTGCCTGCCACATACCTGGTGCTTAATAAATGCTTGATTTATAGGTTGATATCAGAGATACACAGAGGTAGAACCACAGAGACTGAAAAGTGAGACAGAGAGAGAGAGAGAAGAGAATGAGGAGAGAGAGAGAGGGGAGGGAAGGAGAGAGAGAGATGGGATGTCCTGTCCTGGCCAACAAGGTCCAGCAGATGGGGATAGCGGCCAGGGAAGGCCAGAGGCTCAGACACCAAATTGTTCTATAGGAAGGAGGCCAGGGTCGTCATCTATAAAGGATATGTCTCTGCACCATAGGCCTCACTCAATCACATCTGTTTCCTGGGCTCCTCTGGATCAATTCAGCAGACTTTGCCTCTACCACAGGTATTCCTCCAGTAATTACTAATAAACTGTTCTCTAATCCTTGCTTCGAGGTCTCAGACCCCCTGACCTTCCTGGCTCCTAAGCCTGCTTGGCTGCTGGTTGCAGAGATTTACTGTCCTTGTTCCCAAATTACTTTGGCCCATTTCTCCTGTTCCTGTCACCATAACTGAAAGCCTGAGTCTGATATCTGTTTCCTCTTTCCTGTCTTAACCCTGTAACAATACACTCCAGACCACAAAAAAAGTGTTTTCTGAGATTTATTCACAAGAAAACAGAGAAAATACAGATCTATAAATGATGCATTGCCCTAATGACAATATGTTAAAGATTCAGCAGGGAGTTCCCTCTACCAAAGCAGATACGGAATCCAGCTCTAACTTGGTAGACAAGTCCTAGAGAGAGGGCTACCAGAGGTTCAGAGAGATTAAGTGAGTTAGTGAGTATGGCCACATAGCTAAGAAGTGTCAGAGTAGAGATTTGAACTAAAGTCTTCTTGACCTGTCCTGAACTTTCATCATCATTCATACTGCCTCTTAATAATAAGGAGTGTGATATAGTGGCTAAAGCCTGGCCATGGAATAAGGAAAATCTGGGTTCAAATCCCGACTCTGCTACCTCTAACAAATATCTACAGTCTGGTATAGTCACTTAATATCTCAGTGTACCCAGGTAATTCTCTAATACTCTTAAATTGCAGAGCAATTGTTGACTGAAAAAAGAAATTTCTACAGGAGGCATTCTCTACCCCACTGAAATTGCAGGTTCAGATTAAAACAAACAAATAAATAAACATGCCTGGCAGAAATTAGGTTTAAACTAACATCTTACACCATATACTGCAATAAACTCAAGTTGGATATGTAATCTAACTATTAAAAGTCATAACCCTCCCCAAAAAAATGAGAAGAGAACTAGATAAGGTACCATCCACAGAGATGACTTAGGCAATGAATTCTTAACCAAACAAGGGATAGAGGTGATCACAAAAGATGAAGAGGTTCAAATTCCATGAAAGGAGTACAAGGCATAGGCTCATCTTGTTTAGATATTAAAACCTCATGATACGTGACTACATCTGCTGCAGTGGAGAGGTCATTTTCCCCCTTTACACTAATAATAAGAGATTCCCAGATCAAATAACCCCAGGCTTTTACCTCATCCCCACCAAATTGGCACAAATGACAAAAGGTGAAAATAATCAATATTGGAGGGATTGTTCAAAGTTGGGTGCAGCAGTAAATAGCTGATGGAGCTGTGAATTGATCCCATAGAGAGTCCTCAGAAGAATTGCAAACTATTAATAACCCTGTGGATGATTGCCCTAAGTCACTAATAATAAGAGAAATGAAATCAAAATAATTCTGAGGTTTTACATTATGTACAGAAAATTGCTGAAGATGATGAAAGATGGGAATAGTCAACATGGGTGGGATTGTAGAAAGATGAGCACACTGATATGCTGTTGGTGAAGCTGCGAATTGGCCCAACCATTCTGAAAAATAATTTCGAATTAATCAATGAAAATGACAAAATGACCATACCCTTTAATCTAGAGATTCCACTGCTAGGAAGATACCTGTGGGGATCCATAATAAAAACAAAGACATTATATGCACCAAAATATTTATAGCAGAACTTTTTGTGCTAGCAAAGAGCTAGAAACAAAGTGGTTGCCCATTAACTGGGCAATGACTAAACAAGCTATGGTACAAAATATAATGAAATATGACTGGGCCATAAGAAATGATGTACGCGATGAATACAGAAAAGCATGGGAAGACCTACGTGAACTGATGCAGAGTGAAGTGAGCAGAACTAGGAAAACAACGTGCTCAATGGCGACAGCGATGTAAATAGAAAGACCAACAAGCTTGACCCCAAAGAAGAGATATGAGAATGGACCTCCCCTACTTATTTGTAAAGGTGGGGGACTACGGGTGTGGAACACTGCATAAAATGTCAAACTTTTTTGATGTGTTGGTTAGTTTTGCTGAACTTTCTCTTCTTTTTTATTTGCTGTAAGGGATGGCTCTCTGGGTGGGGGAGGAGAGAGAGATACATTGAGAAATGTAGGTGATGTAAAAACAAAAGATACCAATAAAATTATTTTTTAATAAACACAATGGGTGGGAGATGGAAATAATTTGGAACTACAAATAACAAAATTGAAATATTAAAAATGTGAGTCTTAATAAATGAATAAACAAGCAAACATGCTAGCTCCTGGGTTTCTAAGTATTCACCAACCATAAGTTTATACTTAGAGAAAGACAGATATATAGATATACATATATATGTGTATATATACTACATGTGCATATATGCATATATACATATATGTGTGTGTATGTACACATATGTGTATATACATGTGTGTACATACATATTTAACTGGAAAAAAAAACACAAGACAAATGTGCTATGTCCAAAGTATCCCTAAGAGGTAGAAAAGGATATATAGGAGGATTCAGAAAAGGGAAAGATCATTCCTGGATTAGATAAATGGGTATGATTTCATGGAAGAGGTATTTGAGCAGATTTTTTACCCTAATTTAATAAGCATAAGGTAGTATAGTCCTTATAGACACTGAGGTTTATCCTAACTCACACTGATGACTTAGTCTCCCACAAGGCTTTCTCTCCTTTTCAGCATTCCAGGGATATCCTTTCAGGATTGGGGTTACTCCATAAGGCTATGGGTTCTAGCCCTGATTCTGGTATGTTCTCCCCAGTGTTAAGCACCAGTGGGTCATCAGGGACCCCAGATTCATTTAATCAATTAACATCAATTAGCTTTTACAAAGGGATGGTGGAAGACTAGAAATACAAATATTCTCCACCAACACCAGGGTATATATTTCCCCTGTACTGCCTCAGTCCTGGGAAAGAGTATTTTGAAGTGGTTTCTACCAAGCTTCAGCCTCATCAAGCTCACTTCTGAATGCGGTGTAGCTTAGAGTTGAGCCCTTCCCTCTTGTCAGAGGCTTCTTGTCTGTAGGGTCAATCCCCTGCCACTTCGGGTCCCAAGAGCTTCTTGAGGCTGTGCTGGTGGACTGACTTGGACTTCAGCTCCCAGGCCTCCAGCAGCTCCCTCTCTTGACCTTTGGAAACTGAGAAGGGCACGGCCTAGTATGTTCCATCTCCAATACTCTTTCCCCTACAGTGGAAAATAATAGACACAACAGAGCAAGAGACACCAGTGGGGCCATGTGCTCACAGACTGAGCCTAGGGCCTAGGATCCTGGCCTCCTCACTCAAACAAAGCCAATGAGGAAAGAAAAAATGCCTTGGCCTGCTGTTAGAGCCTTTTAAATGCATGCTGGGTTCCAGGCCAGCAACCACTTCAAGGACCCTTCTTCTTCATGTAGTATGAGGACTAGAGACAATACCTACTTGTGCTCAAGTCCAAGTGGGCATTGCATCAGAAGAGCAGGCCTCACGAGCTCAAAAAGACGGATCCCGTTGGCCAGACCTCCCTTACACCAGGTCCTGTGTTAGGTGCCAGGGAGATAAAGACAAAAAAAAAAGTACAATCCTTGCTCTCCAGGAGCTTACATTCTACCTGCTAATTAAATGGAATTAAATGGATTTTTTATTATTCTTATTTTAAATTCTGAATTTAATGAACACCAAAAAAAAAAAGAGAAAATTGTTCCATATACAGAATAGAACAGAAAGAGGATTACATATGAAAATGCAAATCTCTATTAGTACAGCTTGCTTTTTCTTTTTTAAAAAGTATTACAATATATAATAAATATATAATGTATTCCTAATGTAATAAATGTATAATAAAAATAAATCTACAATATATTTATATATAATAAATCTATAGATAAGTATGATAAATTCTTAAGTATATTTATACAAATATAACAAATATAGGTACAATAAATTCAACTACTTTCAAAACTATCCTACTTGTTTGTGTTTCTCTTTGAACTTCCTTCTGGTTTTTTCTGTACATTTAAAAAAATGCATCATTAACCTTCTTTTGTTTCTTTTCTTCTTTTTCTTTTTTGGGCAACACTATCAATAACACTCCAAAAAAGGGAAAACCTGATACTTGTGACAAATAAGCGTTGTCCAGAGAAATATATCACCACCACCCCCCCCAGATCACTGCCTTGTCATGGCAGAGGGGCTTGCATAACTCAATGAAACTATGAGCTATGTTGTACAGGGTTACCCAAGACTGACACGTCATAATAAAGAGTTCTGACAAAAAGTGATCCCCTGGAGAAAGAAATAGCAAAACATTCCAGCATCTTTGCCAAGAAAACCCAAATACTGAAGCTGAAGCTTAAATTCTTTGGCCACACAATGAGAAGATGGGACTCATTAGAAAATACTTGATGTTGGGAAAGATTAAAGGCAAAAGGAAATGGGGACAACAGAGGATGAGATGGAAACAATGAACATGAACTTGGACAGACTTCGACAGCAAAGAATAGAAGGTCCTGGCATGTCATGGTCCATGGGGTCACAAAGAGTCGAGTACAACCGAGCAACAACAAAGCTGAACAAATTCACAGATTTTCCATGTCTAAAAATGTATACTTCATTCTGCACATTGGGTCCATCATCCTATCATCCTTCTTGCAGTAGGTGGGCAGCACTAACACTCATTGGCCTCCTAGGATCATAGCTAGTCATTGCTTTAATCGGGGTTCGTCGTTTGTCCTTTAAATGTTGTTGTCATTGTATCAATTATTATGGTTCTGTTCCCTCACTCTGTGTCAGTTCATACAAGTCCTCCCAGGTTTCTCTGAAACTCTCCTTCCATCATTTCTTATAATATAATACCACATTACATTTATATATTATAATTTGTTTGGTCATTTACCAACTGATCCCCATAGTTTCCAGTTCTTCGTTATGACTGAAAAAAAGCTGCCATAAATATTTTTGTACATACAGATCTTTTGAGCAGGATTTTGAAAGATGGAATCCCTGTTAGAGGCAGAGATGGGAGAACACAAAAAGAAAGCAAGATAGAAAGACATGGGTAAACAGAAAAATAGAGACAAAGATGCAGAGAGAGG
This sequence comes from Vombatus ursinus, assembly GCF_900497805.2. Lineage (NCBI taxonomy): Eukaryota > Metazoa > Chordata > Mammalia > Diprotodontia > Vombatidae > Vombatus > Vombatus ursinus. The sequence continues at coordinate 837,449 of NW_020954645.1, read as the reverse complement.
AACACAAACTGTGAGCTTCATTTTCTCCTTCACAAAATGGGGATAATAATACCTATAGAACTTTTCTCATAGAATTATGAGGAAGGTATTTTGTAAGTCTTAAGGCAGTATGTGAGCTATTATTATTAAAGAAATACAGCCAGAGAATGAGAGACACATTTAGAAAAAGAGTTGAAGACAAAAATATAGGAGTGGGGTATTCGAGAAAGGTCCACAGAGGAAGAAAAGACAGAAGGTCCAGAGACTGGAACAGAGGGATAGGCACAGAGATACTGAATGAGAGACATTAAGACTAAGAGATATGACGGAGACTAAAAGGCAGACTGAGGGATAGACAGATATGCTGAAGCAGAGACACAGTAAAGCTAAGATGCAGAGGAGATTGAGAACACAGTGGGATCCTTCCCAGATTCCCCCATCACCATCACACACACACACACACACACACACACACACACACAC
>NW_020954645.1:836505-836961 GCF_900497805.2 Vombatus ursinus | reverse complement strand
TGGCTCCTCCCTCCGATGTCCTTAGCTTTGTCACCCCCTGCCCCCCATAAACGTCGGCCCAGAGGCTTCCCTTTACCTTACAGAAGCACCCACGCCGGCCACTCACACAGGGATTGGTTTTCTTCCCCCTAGGTCTATGGTTTCAGCCCCTCACCTGGGAAGAATGGCCTCATTCAACTCCTGATAGGCAGCTGGGTCTGGCCCAGCACTGGGAGAATCAGACTTGCTTCTGGTTTCAGGGTGAGAGAGGGGATTGGGGCCCAGAGAACCTCTCCTCCACCTTTTTCCACCTACTTCCAACATGAGCAGGATTCCTGAGTCCCGGTATCAAGGGAGACCATAGAAACTAGCCAGTGAGACTCAGCATAAGCAGGACAGAAAAGAAATGAGACAGTAGATTTAAAAAAAAAAAAAAAAAAAAAAAAAAAAAAAAAAAAAAAAACCCCCCCCCCCCCC
>NW_020954645.1:815013-836497 GCF_900497805.2 Vombatus ursinus | reverse complement strand
AAAGTCAAAAGGGCTTAAAAGAAATTTGATGGCCGGTCCAAGAAAAAGCATGTTGTCACACTGGACTGGGAGTCAGAGGTGGGCCATCACTCAAGCTCTGCCACCCGTGGGATGTACAACTATAGGTGAAGCACTTCGACCACCTGGGTCTCAGTTTCTCCAGATGTAAAATGAGAGAATTGGACTAGATTGTGTTGAAGGCCATTTTCAGCTCTGACACTCTATGTTCCAAAGAAAATAAAAGTGACTGCTGTAAAATACCATTTCTGATCTCTCTTTCCATGGTTTCCTTTATGTTTTCATTCTTGGTCAGAAAATCATCTCAGATGGAAATACCATCCATCTATGCCTACTCCTCTGTTAGAAACAAGAGTGTGCTGGTAAAAGTTTAATAACCAGCTTGGGGGAGGGGGAGATGGATTGCATTATTAACCTTTTCTCCATGTCGTTCTGAAGTCTAGAGCTGGCAATCAACAAAACAATAAACCAAGCCCTGATTGGTAGATTTTGTTGATTTACAAGGTGTAAATTTTCACGCTGAAAGTTCTTTAATTGGCTGGAGCCAGCCCTTAAGAGTTGACTTTTGCAGGTCACTAACCAAAGACCCTCCTTTTCTCTTCCACTGAAAAAAGAGTGGATAAGCAGAGAATTAGTGACCTGCCCCTTGGGCCCAGTATATCTCACTACCCCCACCCCCAGTAGAATGTAAGCTCCTTGAGGCCAGGGCCTTGCATAGTTCCTGGTAGGCAGTAGGCTGGGGGGCTGGTAGGCTGAATTGAATTGAGCTCCCTTTCAGTTTTAATGTTCTAACTTCTAAGGGTTAGAAGGATCCCTTCCAGTCCTGGTAATCTATAGTCTATAAATCACCAATTATAACTTCCAACCTAACTTGCTACCCCTGAATTTTCTCAACTGGGGCCAATGAGACTGACCTCTATACCTCTAACTCCATAACTCACTTCAGGTACTGTATCTGAACTTGACCTAGAAAAATGGGTTCTAATTTGCCATTAGTGACCAAACCGCATATTGGATACTACTCCTAGTAATTGCAGTTGTATCTAAGGATTCCTGATAATAACAGCTGACATTTATAGAGCACCTTAATATTTGCAAAGCATTGTACATAAATTATCTCATTTGATCCTCATAACAACCAGGAGATGGGATAAGTGCTGAAGGTATTATTATCCCCATTTTACAGATGAGGAAACTAAGGCTGCAGGTGGTTAAGTGACTTACTCAGGGGTCACACAGCTAGTAAGTATCTGATATAATATTCAAATCTAGGTCTTCAAATCCATTAGACCACACTGCCTCCCTCCCTTCCGAACCAGACACCCCAGTGGCTATAAGATTGACATCCTATTTCCTCATCTCACCTAATCCTTTTAGGGATGAGAGGTCTTAACACAGAATCTTTTGAGCTGAAAAGGACCTTTGAGTCCACCTAATCCAACAACCCTCCTGTTACAAAGTAAACAATCAATACTGAATTTGGCTTAGCTACTTACTACCTGTGGGACTGTGGACAAATTATTCTCTCTCTGTGAGACTCAGTTTACTCAACTGTTTGAAAAAAAAAGTCTAGTCCTCCCTTATCTTTCAGGGGTGTTGTGAGAGAAGTGCACTGTAAAATTTATAGTTTCCATAGAAGTAGTGGGACCCTGGACAAATTATTCTCTCTCTTTAGGATTCAGTTTAATCTACTGTTCTAAAAAAAAAAAAAAGTATAGTCCTTCCTTACCTTACAGGGATGTTGTGAGAGAAATGCATTGTAAAATGTATAGCTCTATAGAAGTGGTGGATATCATTTGACATATTTCACAACATTATTCGACTCATGCCTATCTCCCTATTTCAGACCCTTATTACCTCTCACCTAGCTGGACTATTGCAGTGGTCTACCTGGTCTCTCTGCTTCCTGCCTCCACCTTTACATGCTACCCATATTATCTCCCTAAAGCACCTCTCTGCTCACATCACTTCTCTGCTCAGGTCCCTTCCGAAGCTCCCCATTGAAATAAATGCAAACCCCAGATCCTGACATTTGAGGCCTTCCATAATCTGGTTCTGTTGGTGAAATCTACTTGTCAGGCCTCATCACCTTTGTTTGTCCTTTGTTTTTGAAGAAGGTCAAAGAAATCAGGGGTAATGTCTTGACTCGTGGGTGAATTGGATTTAAGTGAGGGAGAATTGTACAAAGTCTTCGGCCTCACTCTCACTGAAGTCCAATGGCAAGACAAAAGTCAAGACAACTGGTGATGACCCAGGATGTAGTGGATGACCTTGGCGCCTTCCATATCTGACCAAACTCTCCACAATGCTACACAGAACCTGCTTCAGCAGCTTTCATGGCCATTGGAACAAATTGTTCTCATCTGCCCATTCTGCGGGGGAAAGTCTTCACATGCTAAGGGTAGATATCTCCCTAACTCAATAACAGGTTTGAGACCTGGAGGTAGCTCTCCTGCCAAGATGGTTTTACCAGGATGCAGCCATTGTGCATGCTACAGCTTCTTGGAGCCACAGGTAAGAGTTGAGTGCTAGGTGGACGCCAAAGGTGGATGACCAGCCCTGAAAAGGGCTCACAAGACCTTACACCAGAGGTTCTAGTGTTCCTTAAACACCCCATGGAGGTATTCTAGGATCCAGCCAAGCTGGCCCTCTTCTAAGTGTAGCAGTGGGTAGAACATGGGACCTGGTGTCAGGAAGTCCCAAGTTCAAATCTGACCTCAGACACTTACTAGTTGTGTGAGTTGCTTAACATCTCTGTCCCTCAGTTTCCTCATCTTGCCCATCCATCATGCCCACCAAAATGGGCATACTAATAGCACCTACCTCTGAGAGTTAGTGTGAGGATAGTATCATGAAATAATGTTTGCAAAACACTTTGCAAACCATGAAAAAACTCTAGCTATTTTCTAACCCTGTCCTGAAATCTACCATTTCTATATCCTTGTATATACTATTTCCCACATCTAGAACGGATTCTCTCCCTCTCCTACCCACTCCAGCTCTGACTGTTGAAGTCAGAGGTGACTCCTTCAAGGCCCAGATCCAGTGCCACCTTCTCCACGAAGCCTTTCCTGATCATTACTGGGTGAAAGTGATGTCCCATTCCTTTCAATTCTCTTAGCCCTTTGCCAGGACCCCTCCTTTGCACTGACCTCTCTCTCCCTTCTATCTGAGTTATTTGACCTGAGTTCAAATCCAACCTCAGACACGTACTAGTTGTATGACCCTGGCCAAGTCATTTAACCTCTATTTGCCTCAATCCACTAGAGAAGAAAACAGCAAACCACTACAGTATCTTTACCAAGAAAACCTCAGATGGAGTCACAAAGAGCCAGACAGGACTAAACAACAACCCAATTCTCTTTGTACTAAGTGTCTTACGTCTTCCTGTCTGCCCCCTTCATCCCTTAAAAAGGACTGAGCACCCAGGAATGGTTTAGAGCACAATTAAGATTACCGGACTCAGCTAAAATCCCACCAAGGGGGGGCTTTTCCCAATCTAGTTCCACCCCACTCCTTTCCCCTAGGGTCTTCCTTCTGAAATTGCCTACCACCTACTCTATTTTATATGCCTATATTTATTTACATGTTGCTTCCTTCAATAGAATGTGAGGTCCCTGAGGCCAGGGGCTGTTTTTGTCTTTCTTTGTGTCCTTAACACTTTAGCACAGTGCCTGGCACATAGTAGGTACTTAATAAATATTTACTAATTGATTATATGCATTTATTTATTTACATGTTGCTTCCCTCAATAGAATGTGAGCTCCCTGAAGGCAGGGGATGTTTTTGCTTTTCTTTGTATCCTTAACACTTTAGCACAATGCCTGGCACATAGTAGGTGCTTAATAACAAATAACAAATGCTTATTGACTGTTTGAAAGGAACTTGAGAGATCACCTATCCCAACAGCCTCATTTTACAAAGAAGAAACTGAGGCCCAGAGTGAGAGAAGAGGCTTACTTAGGGCCACACTAGTGAAAAGCAGCAGAGGGGAGATGTGAACCCAGATCTTCTCTACATGCAGTAGTCTGCACTGGGTTGGATTAAATTCAGGAGGAGGGATAGGAGTTTGAACCAGAGGGCAAAGACATTTCCCTGAGGATGGCAAGGATTTGACTTCTTAGCAAAAGTTTCTTTTTCTTTCTCTTTCCACTCCCCCTCCTAAACATTTTAGAAAGTTTTCCAAAACCATTGCCTGCCACCGGAAATTTTCAGCCAACAAGAATGTCTAAATCAGTTAGTAAATAGCATGGTGCAACACAGTGAAGGGGAAAGAAAAATGCAAATATTCACCCAGCACTTTAAGGTTTATAAGGCACTTTACATGAATACTCATTTAACCCCACAACGACCTAGTAAAATAAGTATGATGGAATCTGTTAGCCCCATTTTATAGGTGAGGAGATTGAGGCTGAGAAAGATGAAGCCGGGGCAGCTAGGTGACACAGTAGATAGAGCACTGGCCTTGGAGTCAGGAGGACCTGAGTTCAAATCTGGCCTCAGACCAAACACTTGACACTAACTAGCTGTGTGACCCTGGGCAAGTCACTTAACCCCAATTGCCAAAAAAAAAAAAAAAGTAGAGAAAGATGAAGCCACTTGCTGGGAGTCAACACATTTGGTGAGGATCAGAGGCAGAATTCAAACCAAGATTGCTCGTGATTCCAGATATCTTTCTACTGTGCCAAACTGCTTCTCACCCAGATGCTTCAAGACTGGAGGAGAAGGGATGAGCGTGAGGCATAGGGCGGTATGTACAGTATACCTGGAAGTCAGGGAACCTGGGTTCAAGTCTTGGCTCTGCAACTGTGCATGACCTTGAAGAAGTCACTCCTCCTTGCTGGGCCTCAGTTTCCCTAGTTGTAAAATGAGGGAGTTGGACTAGATAATCTCTTAAGTTCTCTTCCAATTCTGATAGCCTGTGTTTTATGTTCCAAGGTGCTTTCCAGCTCTAAAAGTCCACATTCTAACAGCCCTCAGACATCTAATGGCTTTAAAATCTGTCCCAGCTCTAAAAATTGTAAGGTAATTTGACCTAAAATTTCATCTATCCAACCCCTTCATTTTACAGAGATGAAGCTATTTGTCCGTGGTCACCCAGCTAGTTAATGGCAGAGGCTGGGATTAACAGCCTGGTTTCCTGACTGTCAGTACTCTGCACCTTCCTCAGAGGAACAGGAGATTCCTAGAAACTGGTGTAGTCTGGGAGGGCTTCAAGGAGGAGGACTTTAAAGTATGATCAACTCATTTAACTTAATAAGTATTTATTAAACACCAGCTGTGTGCAAGGATCCGTACAAAGACAAAATAGAAAACAGTCCCCGTCCTCGGGAAATTTACTTGTCCCTGGGTGTGAATGTTGGTGGTTTGGGGTGAGAGCGTTTGGTTCTGGGAGGAATTCTAGGGCACTAGAATTCAAGCAGGAGGGGATCTAGCCTGCCCTATTCATTTTCCTGGAGGAAGTAGAAGCCCAGAGAGGGAAAGGATCCCACAGTAAGTCAGTAGGCTTAGCTAGCTCTCAAACCCAAGTCTCCTTTCCATTCCTAGGCATCTTCCCAAAGCACAGGTCCGACCATGTCACCCTCCCTACTCAATAAACTTCAGTGGCTCCCTATCGCCTCCAGAATCAAACAAAATCCTCTGTTCTCCATTCAGCGCCCTTCAGAACCTAGCCCCCAACACCCCCACCCCCACCCTTCCAGTCTCCTTACGTCTTACATCTTCTCAAAGGTTCTTAGATCCAGTGACACTGGCCTCATTGCCGGTCCATAAACAAGACATTCCATCTCTCAGCTGTCAGCATTTTCACAGGCTAAAAGCACTGTGCCCATACCTAGAACTCTCTCTCCTTCCTCATTTCCACCTCCAGGCTTCCCTGGTTTCCTTCAAGTCCCAGTTAAAGTCTGCCCTCTACAAGAAGCCTTTCCCAATCTCTCTTCCTTCTAGTGCTTTTCCTTTGTTGATTATTTCCTATTTTTCCTGAGTACAGCTTGTTTGTACAAGCATATGTCATTTTATTGCACTTCGCAGACGCATTTTTTAATAGATTGAAGGTTTGTGGCAACCTTGCATTTAGTAAATCTATTGGCGTCATTTTTCCAACCGCATGTGCTCACGCTGTCTCTCTGTGTCTCATTTTGGTAATTCTCATGATATTTCAACTTTTCATTATTATTATTCTGTTACGGTGATTCAGTGATCTTTGATGTTACTATTATGATTGATGGAGTGCCGCAAACCACACCCATATAAGACAGCGACCTTAATCAATAAATGTATGTGCTCTGACTGCTCCACTGGGGACTGGCCATTTCTGTCTCTCTCCCCTTTCCTCTCACCTCCCTCTTCACTGAGATACAGCAATGGCTTCTAAATGTCCAGATGGAAGTTCCTCTTCAAGGAAAGAACCGATTCATGCAGCTTCATTATTGTCTTATTTTAAGAAAATGCCCCAGCCGCCCCAGCCTGCAGTAGCTACCACCCTGATCAGTCAGCAGCCATCAACATCGAGGCAAGACCCTCTACCAGCAAAAGGATTACAACTCACTGAGGGCTCAGATGATGTTCAGCATTTTTTAGCAATAAAAGTATTTTTAATTAAGATACATACATTTTTTAGACATAATACTATTGCACAGTTAATAGACTACAGTATAGTATAAATGTAACTTTTACAGGCACTGGAAAACCAAAAAATTCATGTGACTTATTTTGTTGTGATATTTGCTTTATTGCGTGGTCTGAAATTGAATCTGCAATATCTCCGAGGTACGATATTATTTAGATATTATCTTCCCCATTGGACTGTGTGCTCCCTGAGGGCAGGGACTATCTTTTGCCTTTCTTTGTATCCCCAGTACTTAGCTTATTGACTGACTGACCGACTGACCAGGTACACTGTATCATCCTAATTCCCAGGCCTCCTCCAGGCCCGTACCAACATGGTAAGACCTATCTGAGGTCACACCACAGCTAGTGAGCAATGGGGTAGGTCCAGGACTCAAACCAGTCTCAGGCGATTATGAGATCATAAATGTAGAGTTATAAGGGGTCTTACAGCCCAGGGGCACTTAACCTTTTATGTGAGTCAGCCCCTTGGTAGTGTGGTGAGGCCTATGGCTTACTTCTCAAAATCATGTTTTTAAATGCATAAAATAAAATGAGAAATTATAAAGGAAAGCAAAAGTTAGCAAAAATAAAAGTGTATTTTTTATCATCTAAGTTCCTGCATGGGCTGAATCTATCCAATGGATCCCATTGTGTGGACTCCAGGTTAAAAACCCCTGATCTAATCCAACCTCTTCATTTTACAGATGAGGAAACTGAGGTTTAGAGGTTTGAAGTGACTTGCTCACTAATGGGTAGCACAGGTGAAATTTGAACCCAGGTTCTCTGGACCCTAGTCCTGGGCTCTCTCTACTCTCCCACAGGCATCACTGGGGGCAGGAGGAAGCTGCGTCCTGGCCTTGGAATGGGGAGGCCAGACGACGGGTAGCGAGAGGTGGGGTCTCTGCCAGCCAGACGCCTGGCAGCCTAGTTATAGGAGGCCTCAGACCTTCAGGGGCCAAGTGGCCAGCACCTGCTGAACTGGGAGGGATCTGAACCCCCTCAGACTTTGCCCTGGACCATTTCTGAAAGCCTGGCCTTTGACAGACAAGCCAGACCCCCTTGTTTGGGTTTTCCTAACAGCTTAAGACAGCAGGGCCAGGCTTTATTATTGTAGCTGATCCGGCCCTTACAAACAAATTAAGTGCCTGGATTTGCTCCCTGAAAGGGAGAAAGCCCCGCCAGCCCTCTTACCTCCATCCTCCCCCCAGCCACAGCAGCTGTTGCAGGGTACTGGCAGTGGGGGAGGAGGACAAATGGCCGGCAGGCGGAGGACGTCCCAGAGGCTGAGCCCAAGCTCCCGGCTGCCTGGGGAAGGGGGCTCTGCCCAGCTCTCTCCCAGGCACTGAAGCATGCCTGCCCTCCCTCCATTGCTCCATTGGGTCCCCTACCCAGACTCTCCTTGAGGCTCTTCACTGGCCACTGTGATTCAGTCAGCACATTCATATTACAGAGCTCTTTCTCTGAGCTTGAAATATAGTGAAAAGAACTCAGAGCTAAGGGTCTGGGAAGTCTCTAATCCAACATTATTAAGAATAACAGCTAGTATTTAGATTGTTGTTGTTTGGGGTTTGCTTGACAAAGATAATGAAGTAGTTTGCCATTTCCTTCTCCATCTCATTTTACAGATGAGGAAACTGAGGTAAACAGGGTGAAGTGACTTGCCCAGGGTCACACAGCTAGTGTCTAAGGATAGCTTTGAAGTCAGATCTTCCTGACTCCACTCCCAGTACTCTACCCACTGCACCACCTCACTGCCCCAGCATTTAGATAGTATTTTGCAAATATTATTTCATTTTATCCTCGCAACAACCATGGGAAATAGGTGCTATTATTATCCCCATTTTACAGATGAGAAGACTGATGCACAGTCACACAGCTAATAAGTGTCCAAAGGTAGATTTGAACACCGGTCTTCCTGACTCCCAGGTCCACTACACTACCTGCTGACTCTTGCTTGAATGCTCTGAGCCTCAGTTTTCCCATCTGTAAAATGAAAAGATTAGATCAGGTAGTCTTTAAGGCCCTCCAGCTCTGAAATTCTAGACTTTGGAGGTCACCCAGTGCCATATGCTGAGGCTGAGGACCCCTGAAATAGGTGAGAGTAAGAGACTTGCCCCAAATGACACAAATGGGGAGTAGTAGAGCCAACTATTCTGACCCCTTCCTTCTTAACCCATGCCCCTTGGGCACCGGAGAAACACAGAATAAAACCAGGCCCTGCCTTTGAGGAGTTCACTGACGAGTCAGAGAGTCAGGGCCCACGCGGAGATGCGGTCACGAATGCCAGTGACAGCTGCCATTGCCCCAAGACTTGAAGGCTACGAAGAACTTTCCTCCAGGCAGGTAGTACAAGTCATATTACCCCCATTTTACAGATGAGGAAGATGAGGCTCAGAGAGGCCAAAGCATTTGCCCAAGCGTGGCAAATCATCTCTTCCAACGTCAAACCCGGCACTCTTTCTATCCCGAGTCCCCAAAAAGGGATCTACTAATACAGAAGGGTATCTTACCCTGGTCTGATGGGACTAGATGGTTGTGTTTGCTAAACACTTCACAAATATTATCTCATTTGATCCTCACAACAACCTGAGGAGGCTAGTGCCATTATTATCCCTGTTTTACAGATGAGGAAACTGAGAATCAGAATGGAGAAGTAACTTCTGTGTTCAGAAACCAAGGAGAGGTATAGGCAGCAAGCAGGGCCTGAGGGAGAAAGATCGGTGTGAATCTGGACCAGTAAGGGAGGGTTGGTAGGATTCTAGAACCTGGAACAAGATCAGAGTAGGCTCAGGAATAAATCCAGCGATGCTGTTGACCCACCTGTGCTGTGGACGGGGGTCACAGGGGAAGGAAGGGAAGGGGGTTCTCTTAAATTCCATGACCAGGGCCTAGATCGACGTAGGGCCTAGCAGGGGCTGAGATGAACCTGGAAGGACAAGCAGCCTTCAGCCAAAGGAAACAGGGGAAAAAATTCCAGGAAGATAGAATCATGAGCTACAGTAGAGAGGCAAGAATGACCAGTTGGGGAATGATGGTCACCAAGACTGAAGCCATGTTGAAGAACGTCAGAGCTGGGAAGGACCCTTAAGCATACAATCCAGGTGTGAGATCTGGGAGGGACTTTAGAACACGGTCATTGCCACATAGTGGGAAGGCTTTGAAGTCAAAAGTTTGTGGTTTCAAATCCTGCTCCTGATGCAAGTCAATCACTCAGTTTTCTCATCTGTAAATGACGTCTGAAGTCCCTATCTATGCTCTTATGGAATGGCATGGCAGGGCTGGAAACTGTGCATTTCATAGAGGAAAAACTGAGGTCCGGAGAAAGGGAGGGACTTCCTCAAAATCAACAGTAAGTTGGCTGCAGACTGGGATTCAAACCCAGGACTCCTGACTCCAAATCTAACCCTCAGAAGTGAGATCCAGGAAGCATAGCAGAGCCAGGGAAGGGGACAGGCAGAGAGGAAGAGCATTCCAGGTATGGAATCCTACAAAACTGAGGTTTCAGTATGATTCGTGAATGCCAGACTAAGGAGTCTGGGCTTGATCCTGTAGACCCTAGGGAACCCATTCAGATTTTGTGAGCAGGCATGTGATGAGATCAGAGAAGGGCATTAGGAAAAGCAATGTGGCAGTGACGGCTAATGAGTCAAAGCTTCATGGGAGAGAAAACCCAAGCAGGAGGTAGTAGTAGAATTCTTTAGCCTTTCATAATCCTGTCGAGGGCTTTGTGATGCACGCCTGACCTAGCTACCCAATCAGTCTTTCTGTATATATCAGCCTCACAACAGAGTAGAAGAATGCCAAACCGGGGTCTCAGAGACCTGGAATCTAATCCCAGCAGAGTCTAACACTCAGCATATGACCTTTAGAAGATCCTCTCCTACCTCTGGGTCCCAGTTCTACCAGTGATTAAATGGAGATGGTAATACACTTCATATCAATCAATCAATAACCAACAAGCATTTAATAAGAGCATAATATGCACCAAGCACCATGTTAGATGCTGGGGATATTAGGACAAATTGAAATGGTCCTTACCCACAGGGAGTTTACATTCTATCAGGAAGATAGCACATATGAATGCATGTATGCATGTATGTGTATGCAAGTATGTATGTTATATGCACACATCAGATGAAACAACATGTATGTGTGTGTATATGTGTATGTTATTGTTGGATCAAAGAGCCATTTGCACAAGACTCTCATTGGTACAGACTAATTAGTCATTGCTTCTCATCTTCAGGAGGGGAAGGGTTGGTGAAAGCAAGAGAGAAGAAAGATCTTGGTCTTCTGGCTTCCAGTTTCAAGAGAGAAGGTTTCAGACTCTCTTCAGGTCTCTGAAGGGAGAAAAAGACTCTGGAAAGAAGCCAACAATGATCCTTCTTCCCAGAATCTGGAAAGCTGGAAGTCAGAAGACCAGGATCTCTCTTTTCTTCAGCTTTCACCACACTGCTTGTGAAAGGAGGGCTGAATAATCAATCTCCATCTATGAGAACAGCCTTATGCAAATGACCCTTTAAGCCAAGAGTTTCACACACACACACACACACACACACACACACTTTCCCCTGGATTCTGTATGTACTTGTGGGAGAACATTCCATAGATTTTGGGAAGGACGCATTTTATAGTATTTGTTATTGTTCAACCATTTCAGTCATGCCTGACTCTTGGGGACCCCATTTGGGGTTTACTTGGCAGAGATACTGGAGTGGTTTGCCGTTTTCTTTTCCAGCTCATTTTACAGAGGAGGAAACTAAAGCAAATAGGGTTAAGCAACTTGTCTAGGGTCACACAGCTAATAAGTGTCTGAGGCTGGTTTTAAACTCAGGTCTTCTTGAGTCCATACTAACTATACCACTGTAGTAAATACCCATTTCTTAAAAGCTAATAAAGCTGACTAATTGATAGCAACTGATAATCAATGGAAAGAAACACACCAGTGGGGGGTTGATTAGCTATATAGCATCAGAAAGCCACCTACCTGTCGTCCAGAAAAACTAAAACCCTGAGGGAAGATGTAACAGCTGCCCTCCAGAGATCCAATCTGCCAGTTCAAGTAGAGGGTGGGACAAAAATTCCAGAGCATGTTATACATATTATATACCACCACCACCACCCCATTCCTCATCCCAATAGTCTGTAAGATCTTTGAGAGGAGGGGCTTTTTCCATTTCCTTCTTTGTATTCCCAATGCCTCACATAGTGCCTTAAACATGGTAGACATAATAAACATCTACGAATTGAAATTCATTGAAGACATGGATTTGTGTCCAGACTCTGCCTTTTACTTCTCATGTGACTATGAACAAGTCAGCCTCAGTTTCCTCAACTATAAAATGGAAAGAATAATTCATCCACTTATCTACCTCATGGCATTATTGTGAGGACCTAATCAAAATACAAATATCGAATGTTATGTTCATGTCAGCTATTATTGTATGATTCTGTGAGAATCAGCATGTTGGAATAGAGAGCTGGTCTCAAAGCCAGGAAGACTTGGGTTCAGATCTCTTCTCTGACACATACTGACTGTACGACCCTGAGCAATTAACTTAACTTCTCAGTGCTCTGAGAAACTCTCTAAGACGGCGGGCTGCAGATAAGCTGTCAACGAGCTCTGAAACAGGGAGTTTCCTCAACTGAGACTTCCCTATGCCAATTTTTCCTACGATTCTATAACTTTAAGTCTCCCTTGCCCCTCAGTAATAGGTACAACTTTATGGAGTGGAAAGGACGCTGAACTTAGAGGCAGAAAAATCTAGGCCTCAGTTTACTCATCTGTAGAATGAGGGAGTGAGTCTAGATCCTCCCGAAGAGCCTTTCTAGGTTGGAATCCTATGATGCTCCGAATTCTATGATCCCATGTGAATTCCAACTCTGCCATTCCCTAGCTGTCTGAAAATCCCTTCCCCTCTCTGGACGTCAGTCTCCACCTCTGTAAAATGAAGCGGTTGGACTCAGCACAGCTGTTAGCCCGTGCCCACCCCCAATCCCAACTCAACCCTCTCCCTCTCCCCAGATTCCCAACACACACACGCACCGGGGTGAAGCTGTCCAGCTGCACTTCCTGCCTGTCAACCTCAGGGCCATCGACCTTGCGCGGGTTCCACACCCTGGGGTTCCTTGGCCCACAGCTCCTCAGCCTTGGAGATCTGGCGCTGTTCACCCTTCCCCCACCTCCCTCAGTCTGCGGATGATTTGTCTGGGCTCCCCACCCTCACGGTTTGTTTATCCAGTATTTCCAATTACCCCCCGAATTTTTATCTATTATCTCCAGTGGAACAGACCTCGCGCTTAGGACCAAGAGATTATAATTCAGATTTTGCCAGTGGCTATCACCATGGCCTGACATGTGTCTCAACCTCCCTGGGCCTCATTTTTCTTCTTTGTAAAATGAGAATGTACCAGATGATATCTAAGGTGCCTTAGGATCACAGATTGAGAGATAAAAGGGACCTCTGAGGTCCGCTAGTCCAACCCTCTTATTTTCCCGATGAGAAAAACAAGTCCCAGAGAGGTTAACTAACTTGTCTGAGGTCAAGCAGTAATAGAGCTGGAATTTGCTGCTACCCTCGTCACTTTGGACGAGTCAGTTCCTGCTCTAATTCCTAGGCCCAGCCATCTCCTGCACTCCTCTAAATCCCATCCTTCCTGGGACATTCCCTGTGCTTACCCTTTAGGGCTCCATCCAGCACTGACCCTCTTCTTCTCACATGGCCATAGATTGGGCAGGAGGCTCCTCGGTCCCTCCCCCAGACGCCTTCATCATAGAATCACAGAAGCTCAGAGCTCCAAGGGACCTCGAATGCGTCCAGTCCCACCTGCTACTCTAAGGCAAGTGGAACAGATGCTCAGCGCCAGGGAGCTCCTTTCCCCCTGAGGTATAGTAGCCACTTAAAGATCAACTTATAAAACTGGGATAATTCTCCAACATCATCTCCCTTATGGGGCTACTGTGAGCCAATAAACTTAAATGCACTCACTACATAGCAGAACAGACTGCTAGGACTCAGAGTGTCTGAATAATATATTTGACATTCACTATACAGGTTAACGGGAAGGTAATAGTGTAATGGAGAGCATCGGGCCTGGAAGACCTGAGTGCAAAAGTAGCCTCGGACACTTACTAGCTGTGTGAACCTGGACAAGTCACTTAACCTCTTTCTGCCTCAATTTCCTCATCTATAAAATCAGGAAGTTCATAGCACCGTCCTTCAGGGTTGTGGTGAAAATAGAGTGAGATAACATTTGTAAAACATTTTACAAAATTTAAAGTGCTATTGTTATTAGCTATTAACTCTGGGGTTCCCTTTTCTGAGCCTCGCTTTACTCAGCTATGTAAAGGAAATAATAATCCTTGTACTGTGGCCTTGTGGTCTTGTTAAGTAAAGCATTTGAGGAATAATGGAAATAGGAGTCTTCATTAGGGATATCTATAGATATAGCTATATAGATACACACATATTCATACAGATATATCTATAACTATACATATATATAACTATATACATATAAATATATGTAAATGTGTATTTGTATATATGTATTATATTTATGTGCACACACACGCACATACACACACACACACACACACATATCCACACAAATATATGTAAGATATTTTGGCCAAAATTGCACTTACCATTTAGAGATAGACAGGATCCCCTGCCCCCTCATCTTCTGGAGCTATCCCTCCCCAGCTACCACCTAGCATTTAAGACACACATATATTTACTATATATCTTTGCTGCACATGCTTATATAGGTATTTGCAGTTTCCCCTATTAGAATGTAAAGACATTTCAAGCAGGAACTCTTTCATTCTTTACACTAGCGTTCCCAGCTAACTAATTAGTAACTAATAAATATATATTGAGTATTGATTGAAGGGACCTTCGAGATCATCAAGTGGCATTTCCTCACCTGACATACGGCAAGCTGAGGCCCAGAGAAGGGAAATGACCCAGAGGGCCCTGCGGCTCATTAAGGGGCAGGGCCAGGAATCAAACCCAGTGGTGACTCTTTCCCTTTCTTGTCCCTATCACCTTCGGCTTTGAATCCCAGTTACTTAGGCACCTGCCATTTCTCCCACCCTTTCCCCATCCCCACCCTGGGTGGATGGAAAACTCTCTTTGTGTCCTCATCTTCATGAGGGGAGGAGTTGGTGAGAGCTAGAGAGAAGAGAGATCCTGGTCTTCTGACTTCAGCCTTCAAGAGAGAAAGTTCCAGACTCTCTTCAAGTCTTTGAAGGGAGAGAAAGACTCTGGGAAGAAGCTTCACATCAGCTTTTGTGAGGAGAGTCTTAGGAGATGGCCCTTTGAACCAAGGCCTTTGGCACAAAACAAAGGCACACTTTCCCTTGGACTTTGTATGTACTTGTAGGGGAGTATTCTAATGATTTTGTGGGGCGGGCTGCTTTATACCAGCTTTACCACTGCAATAAATACCCATCTCTCTTTTTTTTTTTTGTTTAGGCAATGGGGTTAAGTGACTTGCCCAGGGTCACACAGCTAGTAAGTGTTATGTGTCTAAGGCCGGATTTGAACTCAGGTCCTTCTGACTTCAGGGCTGGTGCTCTATCCACTGCATCACCTAGCTGCCCCTAAATACCCATTTCTAAACAGTTGATAAAGCCCACTAATTGATAGCAACCAATAATCAGTGGAGGGAAACACACCAGTAAGGGCTTGTGAGCTATAGCATTAGAAAGCCACTTACTTGCCCCACCAGATAAGGCTGAACCCATTAGGGAAGATGTAGCAGCTGCCCTCTGGAGATCCAACCTACCGGTTCAATAGGGATTTGGAGAATATCCCCACTACATGCACTACATGTTACTACATGTTACTACATTTTACTCCTCCATCCTCCACCCCAGTAAATTGTAAGATCCTTGAGAGAAGGGACTGTCTCATTTCTGCCTCTGTATTCCCAGTGCCTAGCATGGTTCAAATCTCCTACTCTAAAAACGTGAGAGGTGGGCAGGGGGTTTCCCATATCATTGTGAGCTAGATTTTCATTCACAGTGAGTTATGACTCCGGCCATCGAGATGGGTCACAGAATCAAGGAATCCCAGAGTTTAAACCATATTTGAAAAAGAATGCCCAGGGCAATAAAACTGAGAAGCGGTCGGCCAATCCAATCTCCACTTGAAAGATTCCAATGAGGGAGAGCCTCCTGCTTCCCAAAGCAGAGCATTTCACCTTTGAACAGCTCTAATTGACATTCTGAGCCAGCCAGGCTTTCAGACCCCATCCCCCTTATAATCCAGGCAGGGGCATTCTGAAGTCAGCTCTGTCTCAGGAAAGCCAGTAGTTAAATTTTGAATGTGAGCATTTACACCTTGGAAATCCACACACAAAATCAGGGCTTAGATGATCGTTTCTTTAACAGTTTAGATTTAAGAAAGTGATGAGGGAAATATCGATAATACAGATAAAACTTAAAAATGTGTCATACATTTTCTTTTCCTTTGGGGGAGAGGAAGAGCCACTTGTTAAACATTTACCAGTGTAACCTTGACTAGGACTCAATCTGTGACTAAAATTAAAGCTTCATTTGTGGAGGGCTCAATGTGAGGCCATAATTGAAGCACAGTGCAGCTATGGTCCTGTAAGTGTTCTCTAGAGCAGCGGTCCATGACCTGACCCCAAGCAGTATGGATGCAATCAAGCATTTGGAAGGTGGGGGATGGGTCACATCCCTGAAATAGCCAGTCATGGGTCTTCCCTTTCTTCTCACAGCTACCACCCCAGTCTCTCCTCTTGCCTAGACTACCATAACAGCCTCTCAACTGGCCTCCCTGCCTCAAATTCCTCTGCACTCCCTTTCAATCTCCACATGGCTGCCAAAATCTGACCACATCATTCCCCTGCCCAATGAACTCCAGAGGTCCACTGTTGATCATGCCCATCTTATTCTTTTCAATTTATATTTTGTATAAATTTTATAATGAACATACTTATTAGTACAGTAGTAAAAATATGTCCCTTATTGTGGTCAATAGCCACACATTGGAGGAGCACGCTCAAAAAATGTTTTACTGGTGAAGTATATGATGAATAAGGAGCAGAGACCACTGTTCTAGGTGACTAGCAGGCCTAGATAGCTCAAAGCATTTCCTACACCCAGCTGTCTTCCCCAGAAAGTAATAGCCAGCCGGAATTGCAATGTCTCACCATAGCCTAGTCACCTGTTTTTGCTCTCTCCCTGCCCCATCCAAAGCTGAGGTGGCTGAGAAAGCCTCAGGAGCCCGGTTTTGTTGCCTTACTAGGATTCATGAAGAGAGACAGAGAGACAGAGACAGAAAGAGACAGAGAGAGAAACAGAGAGAGAGAGAGAGAGAGAGAGAGAGAGAGAGATGCTTGGAGATTAGAATAGTTCCCAGATCTGGTCCGTGACCCATCAAGCCTTCTTGCCCCTATAATCAGAGACTTTGAGCCAACTTTGGGTAACCCCCCAACCCCAGCAGAGAGACAGAAGACCAAATCTCCAGCATGGAGGGGCATATCTTATGAAATTCAGAGATCTCTGAGGTGTGGAAAAGATGAGGTTCTCTTTCCATGCAAGAGAAAAATGGAAGTCTAGTATATAAACAAGAGAGCCAGACTCAAATCCACAATTTCCCACCTCCCAATCACTCTAAAGAATTCTCCCCATATACCACCTTCTATAGGTACAGAAAATGTGAGTGCTGAAAAGAACCTTAAAATGTAGAATTCTCCGGCTGGGAAGTGCCTTGGAATGTAAAGTATAGAATGTCAGAGCTGGAAGACACCTTAGAATAGAAAATGTCAGATCTGGGAGGGAACTTAGAATTCTCAGTAGATAAAGACAGAGTTGAAGGGAACCTTAGAATTTAAAGCATAGAATGTCAAAGATGGGAAAAATCTTAGAGATCATCTAGTCAAGATGGTCTTAACCTTTGTTGTGTGTGTAATGGACCCTTTTGGCAGTCTGTTGAAACCAATGGATTCCTTATCAGAGTAATGATTTAAATTTCTTTTAATTTTTATATTTTTTTTTCAATTACATGCAAAAACAGTTTTTAACATTCCTGTTTTTAAATTTTGAGTTCCAAATTTTCTCCCTCTCTCCTCTCCTCCCTCCTTGAGAAGGCAGACAATTTGATAAAGGTTATACATGTGTAAGTATGCAGAACATATTTCTATATTAGCCATGTTGCAAAAGAAAACACAGACCAAAAAGAAAAAAACAAGAAAAACAAAGAAAGTTTAAAAAAGTATGTTTCAATCTGCATTCAGCTACATCAGTTCTTTCTCTGGAGGCAAATAGAATTTTTCATTGTAAGTCCTTCAGAATTGCCTTGAATCATTGTATTGCTGAGAATAGCTAAGTCATTCACAGTTGATCATCACATAATATTGCTGTTACTATAAACAATGTTCTTCGAATTCTGCTCATTTCACTTTGCATCAGTTCATATACGTCTTCCCAGATTTTTCTGAAATCATCCTACTCATCATTTCTTACAGCACAATAGTACTCCATCACAGTCATATGCTATAATTTGTTGATCTATTCCCCAATTGATGGACATCCCCTCAATTTCCAATAGAATAGTGTTTTTAAACGCATCAAACAAAATACAAAGGAAATAAATTAGGTTGAAATAAAGTTATCCAAAAAATTTAATTCACAGACCTCAGATTAAAGATACCTGATTTAGTCCAACTCTCTCAACTTACAGATGAAGAAACTGAGGCCCAGGGAAAGAAAATGGTCTGTCCATAGTCATACAGTGTATTAGTAGCTAATACTGAGAATAAAAATTCATTCTTCACAACAACTTTGTACAAGGTAAGTTTATTTTACAGATGAGGAAACAAGCCTAGAAAGGGTCTTGGCTGTGGTCACTCACCTAGCAAGTGGCAGAGTCAGGACTTGAGATCATAGGATAAGAGATTTAGGGCCAGAAGGGACTTTCCATGTTATCTACTCTCACTTTACAGGGAAGGGACCTGATGGACAAAGGAGTTGAATGACCTGTGGAAGGTCACAGGGGTTGTAAGTGGCCAGGCCATGATTTGAGCCCACATCTTCTGGTTTTTCAATACACCCTGCTTCCTGTTCCACAGATATTGAACAAGGCAGTTTAGTGTAAAGAGAAGAAGCAGAGAACCAAGTAGAAATCTAAGTAAGCTTGGTAAAATCACTTCTCCCCATACTTTAGTTTCCTATTAGACTAAACGACCTTGATGGCCCCTCCATCCAGCTCTAAGGCCATTTATGATGATTCCATTAGCTAAAATCCTTCACTCTATGTGTTTCTGTTGTTCAGTTGTGTCTGATTCTTTGTGATCCCATTTGGGATTTTCTTGGTAAAGATATTGGAGTGAGTTCCTTCTCCAGCTCATTTTACAGATGAGGAAACTGAGGCCAACAGGGTTAAGTGACTTGCCCAGGGTTTTACAGCTAGTAAGCGTCTGATGCTAGATTTGAACTCAGGAAGATGAGTCTTCCTGACTCCAGGCCTGGCACTCTAACCACTGCACCACTGAGCTGCCTTCATTCCACGTGCCTCAGCTGTAAAAAGAAAGGGATGGAGATAATTTCAAAGATCCATTGGAGCTCCAAATCTGATGATCCTTGATTCCCTGGGCCAGAGATCTAATCTTCCTCTTAGACTTGCATTCCTTTGAGGGTAACACACTTTCTCTTTTGAAATGCAAACACCCCTGGCTGGATGAAGGAGCCCTCTGCATTCATACCTCAGGGCTAACTATGGAGACATCAGTGGGAAAAAGTCCAGGTCTGGAAGTCTTTGAAATCGGGGCCATCCAAGGGCAGCAGAATGAGCCTTGCCATTTGAAATTCCAACTCTGTGACTTCAGGCAGGTCCCTTAACCTCCTTGGGCTTCAGTTTCCTGATCTGCAAAATAAATCTACAAAAAAAAAAAAATCTGTAATGAAATAGATGATCTCTAAAACTATGATTTTACCATCTTGGTCCCAACCCCAGCATTTCCCCTCATTAAGCCTCAATTTGCCCATCTTCAAAATGGGGGTGATGATTCTTTTACTCTCCACTTCCCAGGATTGTTGTAAAGAGGGGACTTTGCTGACCTTTAAGGGATGGAGAAATGAGAATTCTTTAGCGTAATTAGGTTAATGATGCTTCCCTCTGGCTATCTGCATGAGATTGGGCAGTGGGAATTATGATGGAGGAAGAGACAGTGGAGGGAGCAGGATGCAGCCCTCTGGGAAACATGCATGCTCGAGGCCTCTGGAGCGGTGGGGCGGGATGGGGATGGGGGGCTTGCAGAGGGGACAGGATAGGGTCCACACAAGAAACAAGGGCAGGCAGAGAAGATAACGACAAACTTCATGTTTTTGCCATCTTGCCAGGGCCAAATCTGGCCCCTTTCCCCAGCTCTCCCTCCAGGAGGCCATGAATTTCCAAGAGCAGCGGAGAAATGGATCTGGTGGGAGGAGGGTAGCTGGGTTCTCCAATCTCTTCATTCCATGCACAAACACTGTACACAAAAAAGGGGGTGGCAAGGGAGGCAGTGTGTGTCTGCCCCACTGCATTGGTCCTGTGGATTAGCTACTTCAATTACTGTGCAATTTCACCCCCCTCCCCAAACTCTCAGACACCAAGAGACCAGGGGTGGGATGGAAAGGAAGACCCTGGGGAAGGGGAAACAATCTCTCCCAGCCCTCCCTTACTGAGCCCTAAATCCTCTTGCCTCTTGTCATTAGAGAAGCAAATGCGCTGGAGAGGGGGTGGTGACTTTGGAATGGTAAGTGACCTTTCCAGCTCTTTGGGTTCTATCACAATGGGCCCTCTAGCATCCAAAGTCTCTCCTCTACTGGGTGAGCTGGCTAGCAAAGGAGACCAGGACATAGTGAGATATACATAGAGAGAGAGAAGCTAATGGAAAAGGATATGGAGAAAGAACCACAGAAAGACTGAAACACAGCAAGACAGAGAGAAACACACACACACATAGATGGAGACACAGGACATCAGGTACACAGAGAGAGACAAGGAGACAAAGACAATGGAATACAAAGAAAGAACAAGAATGAGGAAGGAAGAGAGGGAGGGAGAGAAAGAAGAAAGAAGGAATGAGGGAAGAAAAGAAGAAGGGAGGGAGGAAGGGAAGGAGGGAGGAAGAGAGGAAGGAAGAAAGGAAAGAAGGAAGGAAGAAAGGGAGAAGGAGGGAAGGAGAAGAAGGGAAAGAAGGAGGGAAGGAGAGAGGAGGGAAGGGAAGAGAAGGGAAGGAAGGGAAGGGAAGGGAAGGAAGGGAAGGGAAAGGAAGGGAAGGGAAAGGAAAGGAAAGAAAATGGCACCCATTTCAATAGAACTAGGAGACTTACAAATTGCTATTTCCCACAACAACCTCATGTGGTAGGTGGTACAAATATTATTATCCCTGTTTTGCAGAGGAGAAAACCAAGGTCCACCCAGTGGGGAACTTTCATACCAGTAGAGCTGGTACTAGTAGAGACCTCCTCAGGTCTCCTGAATCCAAGTCCAGTGGCCACCTCTCAATCACAGCTCCTTCACCTTGCTCCTTGGACACAGAGCGTCCAAAGCACCCTGCCAACAATAACCTTGAGGGCTTAGTTGTGCCAGGATCACTACCCCCATTTTTCCAGAAGAAAGAACCTCGTCTCAGCAGAGCTGCACACTTCGTGTCAGACCCAGGACTAGACTAGACCCAGGAGTAGGGGGTTTTCCCCTCTGGAGCTACACAACATCGAAGAAGACAAGTTGGGACTCTCTGATGTCCCAGCTAATTTGAGGAAGAAATCAGAGCCACCTGCCTGCCTTGAAGCACTGTCCTCCTGGAGTCAAGCGGGGGGGGGGGGGGGGGGGGGGGG
>NW_020954645.1:787236-814946 GCF_900497805.2 Vombatus ursinus | reverse complement strand
CGGCTCAGGGGATCAGTGGGTCTCTCATTTATTTTCCCACCTGCAGTACAGAGGCCCATCCCAGCTCAGCCCAACTCTTAGTCATGGGAAACTACTAAAGAAAATAGGTTATTGGCAGAGGATGAAGGACTCTGTGCATCTCCATCCCCCACACCATCAGATTCACTCTCTGATTTGAACGTACAGGGAAGACATATAAAGTGGGTGTTCTGTGAAATACAGCAGGTTGGATTAAAAAAAAAATACTGGCTGAGGTGGGTGGGATGAAATAGAGAGAAAGGGGAGGGGGGCAGCGCAGCTTAGGAGGCTAAGACCCACTTCGTACTCAGCACTAAGTCCTGGCCGGGAAACTGTTTGGTTTATTGAATCATAAAATATAAAGCTGGAAATAACCTCATTAATCGATCAAGACCAAATTTTCCATTTCACAGATCTGAAAACTGAGACCCAGAAAGAAATAATTTGCTCAAAGTCACCAACAGAGTAAGTGGAAGAACAAGGATTCTAATCCAGGTCCTAGGTTGTTGTTGATTAAAATCCTCCGGCATTCAAAGCTCTTCATAACCTGCCTGCCTCCCTGGCCTTTCTGGTCTTCTCATCCCTTACCTGTGGATGTGGGTGGGGGGAGACCCACTCTGTGCCTGGGACGTTCCCCCTCCTCATCTCCACTTCCTGACTTTCCCCACCCCCCTTAATTCCAGTGCCTTCCCCCGGTGATTATTTCCTACTTATCCTGTGTGCTTGTACAGTTGTTGGAATGTTGTCTCCCCCGTTAGACTGTAAGCTAGAGGGAAGGGGCTGCCTTGTGCCATTCTTTGGATCCTCAGTCCTTAGCACAGAACCTGGCAGCACCAGGCTTCCAGTCACTCTGATTTATAACCTCGGAATTATCCTTGATTCTTCTCCAACCTTTACCCTATCAATTACCAAGTCTTGATCGGTTCCTCTACCCAACATCTCTCACATCCACATCCTTCCTTCCACTTGCAAGACCACTACCCTTGTTCAGACCCTTATCACTCCTCACCAAGACTTGCTAACTCTTAATTGGTCCTCCTGCCTTCATTCTTTCTCTAATCCGTCCTCCATATAACTGCCAGTATAATCTTGTTAAGGCTCAGCTGTGACCACCTCTCTCTCATCCTCAAAAACCATCAGTGGATCCCTATTGCCCATGGCATAAAATATCATCTCTTCAGCCTGTAATTGAGTTTCTTCCACAATCTGACTCCAGTGCACCATCTCAATCTTCTTCCATAGTACCCTACTTCCTATCCTCTGTTTCAGTCAAACTAGACTGGGAGCTATTGCCCCAAACTCAGTATTCCACAGCCCTCCTCTTTGCATTTCCACAGGCATTCTCCCATGACTGGAGTGCACCTCCTCCTCAGCTCATTCTCTCACAATTCTTATCTTTTTAAAAGTTCAGCTCAGGAACCACCTCCTCCATGAAGTTCTTCTTGGTGACTACAGCTAACAATGCCCTCTCCCTCCTCAAATGCGACTAGAACACTTAGCCTGGGACACTTTTTACCTTGTATGGCCCTTTACCTATGTATAGGCCCTATCTTCCCAGTTGAACATAAGCTCCTTGAGGGCAAGAATCCTGCCACTTTTTTCTATCTATATCCACCAGCTTACGTATAGTAGTACACTTTATTTTTTAAGGATGTTGAACTGTATCGGTCCCACATCCCTTTTGTTCCTTTACCTTCACTCCAGGATTCCTAGAGACCCATCTTCTTCATGGTCCCCAAATTGTCCCCAAAACCCTGTTCACTTACCTAGGGCTCTCAATCTTTCCACCCACTGTCTCTGAAGGAAGTCACAGTATGGTAAAGAGATTTTGAGGACTTTGACTCAGAAGACCCAAGTTTAAACCCCAACTCTGCTACAAGGTCATCTGAACAAGTCACAACCTTGCTGGTCTCAGTTTTCACAGATACAAAATTAGAGGCTTGGATCAGATCCTCTCACAGGCTCTTTCTAGCCCTAAATCTAGAATCTTAGCTCTCCCCTATCCATGGCCCAGTGCCAGCTCTCAGCTGGGTAGCCCTGAGAACCCCATGATATTTTGCCTACATGCCAACCAATCCTCCCCCCTCTCCTCCCATTGCCACCAGCAGCTACCTTCTGGTGTGAGGGACTCAGTGGCCCAGGAGCAGATCCCCATTTCCCCCAGCCCAGCCTCCCCTCAGCTGTCTTTGAGATGTCTGCTCACAGGTATCTCAACCTCTGGTGTCCCAGCTGCCTCAGGGCAACCCCTTCTGAGCTGACTCAAGGTGTGGATTGAACCCCAGTTCTTTCCTGGTGTAGCAGCCTCATACATTTGAAGGGGCTTAGACAGCATCTAGTCCTTTCTACAACATCCCCACCAAGAGTTTATCTAGAACCCCTTTTAAAGGAGTGATGGGGAGCTCATCACTGCCCATCCCAATTTTAGGCAGCTCTGACTGTTAGCAGGATTTTGCTTATATCAAGTGTTTGCCTTGCTGCAACATTACCCTAGTGGGCTCCAAGAGTAATGTGACATAGTCTAGTTCAGGGGTGGGGAACCGAGGCCTTGAGTCCTCTAGGTCCTCAAGTGTAGCCCTTGGATGGAATCAAAATTTCATAGAACAAAAGGACCTAGAGGGCCACATGCAGCCTCAAGACTGTAGGTTCCCCACCCCTGGTCTAGCTCATCTCTTTGGGGTCATCCCCATTAGTGTCTTCCATCTGGGATAATCTCCTGGTTATACTGTATATATCTTGTATGTACATAGTTTTTACCTACTGTCTCCCTCATTAGAATGTAATCTCCTTGAGGGCAGAGACTGTTTTTGCCTTTCTTTGCATCCTCAGCACATGGCATAGTCCCTGGCACATGGCAGCAAGTGCTTAAGAAATGTCCAGGATTGTTTGCTGACTGCCTGATTGGTCCTTGGACAAGGGGCATACAACTAACTCATCACCAAGTCAGACTTGAAGTCATTCCACGAGGGTTGGCCGTGCCAAGGCTTGTACTCTGAGACCCCAGATTTCCAGACTCCAGAGTCACCTGGACACCACGATGTGGAGTCAGAAGGGGATGTTAGTGAAGACACGGCCATAATGGGGATGACGGTAATAACAAGTCCATTTTTCTATTGACCTTTTTGAAGTTGGTCATTCAAGCTTCATGGGATTATAGATTTAGAGCTGAAAAGGACCCATCAAATCTACTACCCCATTTTAAAGATGAGGAAACTGAGGCCCAAAAGGGTTAAGTGATTTGCCCAGGGTCATACAGCCTAGTAATTATCTAGGGCAGGACTTGAATACAATTCTTCCTGTCTCTACATCCAGTCCTCTATCTATTATACCACATTGTTTCTCCCCCATTTTACAGACTGGGAAAGAGAGGATCAGGGAAATGGAGTTACCGAAATAACAGAGAACTGGCCCACAGCCTGGAAATACGGCAGCTCGGATTTGAGCTAGATTTGGAGTCACAGGACCTGAGTTTGAATCTTGGTTCAGTCATTGATTGCTTGTGTGATCTTGGGAAAATCTTTCCCCTTTTGGGGTTTCAGTTTCCTCATCTGTGGTCCTCTAAGGTCCTAGGCTCTGTGATCTCAGGCCTCCAAATCCATCTGACCCTCCACCCAGCCTGATTCACACCAAACTGTGGAGAGAAATCATCGCCATTTCTCCCAGTCCATGAAATCACCTGGCGATTTTAGGATTTTTGCTGGTCCTGAAGGCACTGCAAGGCAGCAGGCATAGTTCAGAGTCTTATAAGCTGAACATGCCTGAATCGTAAGGGAGTTCAAGAGCCTTGGGCTGTTGGTCTAAGGACAAGTTAGTTCTACTCGGAGCTCTGTCTCAAACGCTCTGTGTGACCTGGACCAGTCTCATCCCTTGGACTTAGTATCCTAATCTGCAAAATGGGAATTTGATTGAAACCGATGCAAGAGGCATTTATTAAGTTCCTATTACATGCAATGCACTTTGTTAGGCACTGGGCACTCCAAGACTAACGCAAAAACAGTCCCTGCCAAGTTGCGCCACATATTTTTGGCTAAAGGGAAGCATGGGGAAAGAACAGGTGCTCCGGTCAAGAGGCCTGGATTTTAATTTGAGGTCATATACTTACAGTTGTGTGACCATAGGCAAGTCCCTTTTCCTCTCTGCACTCAATTTCTTTCTCTGTGAAATGGGGATAATCATTTTGTCTCTGTACTCCACAAAGCTAGACAAGAAGCGTACTAAATGCTATGAGATCAGATGTAGGAGAACATTATCTTTACTATGGAGATCAGAGAAAGCTTCCTGGAAGAGGTGATGTTTGAGTTGGGGCTTGAAGGAAACTAGAGATGCTAAGTAACAGAGACAAGAAAAGATATTATTTTCAGAGAAGTGCATCACTTGGCCTCGACCCAAGGCACAAATAAAGGAGTAAGTCTGAAAAGATGTTATGATATAGAGTCCTAAACTTGGAGGCAACAGAACCAGAGCTCAAATCCCAGTTCTGTCACTTACTGGTGACTTTGGGCAAGCCACTTAGACCCCTTGGGCCTCAGTTTCCTCATCTGTAAAATAAAGGAGTTGGACCAGATGAATTCTAAGTTTCTCTTGGTCTATGAGCCTGTGTTAGGTAGAGAGGATCCTGGTTGTAAAAAACCTTAAATTTCAGACTAAGTAGAAAATTAATTCCGTAAGGCACTTAGGAGCCATGGAAGCCATGATATGTTTAGGAAGTTAACACTTGTCTTGCCTCCTTAAGACAGGTTGTGAGGTTGAGTGTGCTGGTGTTTGGTAAAAGTTGAAAGCATCACCAACATTAGCATTCGCAGCCTGCTGGTTGTGCTGTTGTGGCAAATACTGTTTCCATACCTGTGGAGGAAATTCAAAGAAAAGGAAAGATCACCAGGGCGATCAGATGAGGTTTCTTGGAGGTCATTGGGATTTGAACTGGGCCTTACAGGGTGGGGAGAGTCTGGGGAGGAGAAGACATTCCTCATAAGGGTGAGGCTTGAAAAATCCAAAGCCCAGAAGTCCCAGGTTGGAAACAAAGATCAGGTAGACTAAGATATTTGTTTTGGGGGAAGAAAGGAAGGGTGGGTGGCTCCTGGGGGCCTACGCCCAGGAATGCACAGTCTGGTCTCCTTGAAATACATACTATCCCTGCTCAGTATAGAACTATCTTTTCTCTGTACACTGAGCCCCCAAACCTCCTTCCAAGAGGCCAGCCTCATGGTATAATGGGAAGACCATTGAATTTGGAGGCAAGGATCTGAACTCAAATTCCAGCTCTGCTAGAATATAAGGTCCTTGAGGGCAGGAGTTGTTTCATTTTTTTTTCTTTTTTTATTTTTGTATCCACAGCCCCCAGTACAGGGCTTGACATATAATTGATAGTTAATAAATGCTTATTAATTCACTGATGTCTGGGTTTGGACAAGTTTCTTTCCTTCTCTGTGCCTCAGTTTCCTCATCTGTAAAATGAAGAGGTTATATTAGGTGACCTCCAGGTGCCTTCCAGCACTAGGGTTTATGATATCATGATGGTTCTCCCACCTACTATGGACTCACAGTGCCTGGGGACCATATATAAAGAAGAATTTTTCAGATTATCCTTCCAAGAAAAAAAAGTTTTTGGTGGATTTTTGTTTGTTCAGTTTTGCTTTATTATGATTTTTTTTAACCCAACAGCTTCAAGATTTCCCATCTAAGGTATAGGGGATTCCTTCACAAACACCCTCCCTACAATCCAGGGGAGGACTTCCCTGGGATAAGCCCTTCCAATCTGAAGGCTTCAAGGAAGGGTTGTGGATGCTGTCCCTATGGAGCTCCCGGTCTGAAGAAGGTGCTGTGGCTTCCCCAGGCCTCACTGTCCCCCGAGGATGGAATCCTGGGAGGGGAAGGGGGGGCAAGGCAGAGGACTGTATCAGGGAAGCGTCTGCCGCAGCCAGCCCCCCGGCTGCTCCCTACTATCTCTCAGCCAGAGTCGTGAATCCTGGAGGTGGGGAGCAGGAGAGCTCTGGGTCAGGGGAGGGGGATAGACAGAAGCATGTGGGCCTCCAGCTGGGGCTGGGCCAAGGATTCTCTTGGAAAAAGTGACTGTGTCCACACCTCCTGGGAACAGGAGGGAATGTGTGAATCATACACCCCCTAATCCCGGGGTTTAGCTACAAAGGACACGTACCCCCTCCAGCCTCTCTGTTCCCATCTCCACCTGCTGCCCACAGCTTTAGCAGGAGGAGGTTGAGTAGGAAGAGTCCTGGAGACCCAGAGTGGACACTCTGCTCATGGAAATCATAGAATCTTAGCACTAGAAGGGTCTGAGAACAGAAGACAGAGCTGGATGGGACCTCAAAACATAACACAAACATTAGAGATGGGAGGTACCTTAGAACACAGAAGATGAGCTTTGAGGGGGCCTTTAGGGCAGGGAACACAGAATGTCAGACCTATACGGGTATTAGAAAGCACCTAATCCAAGCCCCCCCCCCCCCCCCGATATTTCAGAGGAAGGAATTGAAGCCCAAAGAAGGAAGGGACTTGATCTGGGTCATGCAGCTAGTTACTGGGCTAAAGGTGGAGTCTGGGCAGAGTGAGGTGTCAGGGAAGAAAGAAAGGAAATATGTATGTTCACTTCTTTCTTCCCAAGTTACTAAAGCTAAATTCCTCAGGCAAAGTAGTTATCTGAGCTAATTTTCCAAGGTTAGGAATAATTATTTGTATATTTGTCTTTGAGCTAAAACCTCTCCAAAGTAATCAGTATCTAGTTTAATGCCCTGTCTGACGAACTTACATACAAAGGAGGGCCTGTGAGAATACAGTCAGAGTGGTGGGACCCGATCTGCCCAGATACGCTTACTGCTAAAAGCTCAAAGAGCCTCATTTCAGGAGATTCGGGGACATGCATGAGAGAAGCCTATTTCCCCAGCAGGAGACTCAGGAACATAAGAGCCAACGGTTTTCAAGCATGATTATTAGGCCCATCCCCATTTAAAGGGGAATATTGAGGGCCTGGAGGTTAAGTGACTGGTTCAAGGTCAGTTAGTAAGTGACAAAGCTGAGAGTCAAACCTGAGTTTTCAGACTCCGAACTTTTCTCACTACATTCTGCTGTGTCTTCGTAGGACGAGGAAGCAGGTCCCTCTCTAAGAAGTCATAGACAAGGGAGTGTCAGGACAAGTAACTCGTGAGTAGGTGACTTAACCATTCACCTGGTGAAAACGTTCTACCAGTCCCCAGGAGGAGCTCTCTGGAGCACTTCACACCTAGCCCCTGCTGATGACTCGGGAGGCTGATACTGATTTCAGCAGCCTTGATCACCTGGCAGAAACTACGCCCAAACTATGAAAGGGGAAGCAGGTACTAGACACTAGCCCTTGGAGGTAGGAGGAGGGAGCATGGAGGCACACAGGACTGCTGCCTCCTGGTCTGGGGCTCACTCCTCCCTCAGTGACTGATGCACCCTTCTCCCTCCCCTCCCCTCCCCTCCCCTCCCCTCCTAAACCCTGCCCTCTTTCCCCCTCCATTCCTGTCCTAGGGTCATCTCTGGTTGTTCACAACCTTGGCCTCATCAGTTCTCTGATTCCCAGAAAGCAGGCAAGACGTGTGACCCGGTCACTGCTGGCTAGTCCAAGTACCTGCCTTGCTGAATTGAACCTGGGTCCCCATGGGACTTCTTGGGAACTTCAGCATGGCTCAAGCAGCCCTGGCCTTTGGAAACAGAAAGTTGTAAAACCAGAAAGTTTGCTCTTAGAAAATGAGAGTGGGCTGGCTTCACTGACAAGAGCATTTGTGTGAGTGTTGGGGGGAGGGGGACATGGAATAGGGCTTGGGAGGGTAGAAAAGGGAGACCATGAGCCAGGCTGGCCAGCTCCCTGGAAATTAGCCAGTGGGCATAAAGGAAATTTGGCCTTGGGGCCAACCAGAAAGAAAAACCGATCCCATCTCCATCCCCGGTCCTGAAGGGGAGCCTGCTAACACTCCATCTTGCCATTCTGCCAGGTCTACACCCTACAGCTGAGTCTGGGAATTGGAGCCGAGGAGCTGAGTGAGCAGCAGAAAGGATGAAGGGGAGAGGGGCAAAGGAGGTGGAGAGGGTGAAAGGAGGGTTGAAGAGGAGAGAGGCCAGGTTATCTGCAGGCTCATAGAATCACAAGTTTAGAGCTGGGGAAGATCCCCAAAGCTACCTGGTCCAACCTCCTCAGTCTACAAACAAGGAAACTGAGGCCCAGAAAGCGTAAGCAGTTTGCCTGCTCAAGGGGAAGGTGAGGAAAGGCTTCCTGAAAGAGGTGTCATTTAAGTTGGGCTTTAAAGGGTGGGTAGCGGCAGCTAGGTGGCGCCATAGTGCGCAGAGGCCCAGGCATGGAAGCAGGAAGACTCATCTTCCTGAGTTCAAATCTGGCCTCAGAAACTTACTAGTTGGGCGAACCTGGACAAGTCTCTTCACCACATTTGCCTCAGTTTCCTCATCTGTAAAATGAGCTGGAGAAGGAAATGGCAAATCACTCCAGTATCTTTGCCAAGAAAACTCCAAATGGGGTCAGGAAGAGTCAGACATGACTGGAAAAGGCTGAACAACAAGATACTCAGTAGGCTAAGAGAAGGAGGGGGGCCCGGTTCAGATACAGAAAATAGCCCGAGGAAAAACAGAGGACGGAGAAAAACTGGGGACAGAGACAGCTGACAGGAGATGCTAAGGGCCCTTCTGAATCATTGCATATGTTTATACACATTGCATATGGGTATATATACACATATCTGTATATACATACGTGTGTGAATATATGCATTCATACACATTTGAATGTTCAGTTCCATTCCTATGTCAGGAATGCATTGCTGCTTTCTTATCTTGTTTTCCTAGCAAAATGACCTCAGGGAGTCATGTAACCTCTCCATTCCTCAGTTTCCTAGGATTGTTCAACATGACCTCTAAGGCCACAGGATCATAAACTTTGAGCCAGAAGGGCCATCGGAAGCCATAGACTCCAATCTCCCCATTTTAAAGATCAAAAAACAATGTCCAACTTCTAGGTTTCAATGTCTGCTAAAGAAAGATGGCTTGTCCTAATGAATGGAGAGCTGGCTACCGAGTCAAGAAGACCTGGGTTCAGATCCTGCTTCTGACCCACACTGGCTCTATGTCCCCTGGCAATTCCCTTAACCTGTCAGCAGACCCAGGTGACTCTCTAAGACTAACCCGTCGGCAGGTGCCTCTCTGGTGGTCAACAAGCATTTATTATATGCTTAGTACACACCAGGCAGGGAGCACACATTCTGTTGGAAGGGACATGTAAATAATTGAATGTGTAATGTAAAGGAAGGTCTCCTGAAAGGGAAAGGCATTGGTAGTTGGGGGACATGGTGCTGGTGGGAGACCGGGAAGGCCTCCTACAGAAGGTGAGCTTTGTATTGAGCCATGAAGGAAGCCAAGGAAAAGAAGATTTCGGGGTGAGGGAACAGAGCATTTCAGGGTTGGGGGCAACCAATGCAAAGGTACAGAGCAGCAAGATGGAGTGTTACAAAAGTAAGAAGGAGCCACTACAGAAGGGCTACACTTTAGAAAACTTTGGCAGCTGAGGGAAGGGGGTATTGGAATGGGAAGAGATTTGAGACAGAGAGACCAATTACCAGACTATTGTAGTAGTCTAGGGTGGAGGCGATGAGGGTCTGAACCAGAGCTGTGGCTATTTTGATGGAGAGGAAGGGGACGTATGTCAGAGGTGGTGTGAAGTAAAATGACAAGATTTGGCAAGAGATCAGATATTTGGAATGAGTGAGTGAGGAATCAAAGTTGATACTAAGGTTTTGAGCCTGAGTACCTAGGAGGATGATGGTACCCTCAATAGTAATAGAGAAGTTCAGGAGAGAAGGGGAAGATAATGAGTCCTGTTTTGGACATGTTGAGTTTAAGATGCTCTCAGGACATGACATTCAAGATGTCCAGGTGACATGTTCATGGAGTTCAGGAGAAAGGTTAGGGTATAGACCTGGGAATCATCTCCATAGAAGTCATATTGAACCCATGGGAGCTGACGAGACCACCAATTGAGAAAGTAAGGGGTGAAAGGAGAAGAGGTCCCAAAACAGAACCTTGGAGGACCCTATGGTTTGTGGGTAAGACCCAGAAAAGAAGACTGAGAGGGAGCAATCAGACAGGTAGGAAGAGAGTGTCCAGGAAGAGAGGGCAAGAGGGAGTTCCCCATAATCATTAAAATCACCGCTCCAGTTTAGAGAACACTGACTATCAGAGCTCAGAGGGACCTTAGAGATCACCTACTCTCTGTTCGACGATTACAAATTTAACCCATTTATTGACCTCTAGCTATGTGCCTTCTGCTTTGCTATGAATGAGGTAGTGAGGCTAGGAGTCAAAGAAGGGATGGGGCACTTCCTCTCAAGAAGATTACAATCTAGTTGGAAGACAAGACACACGAATGAATGAAAAACCATGTTTAAGCTCATTTGTGGTGCTAAATCCTGAGGATACAAACCACAAATCAAGACCACTTTTGCTCTCAAGGAGTTCCTGTCCTATTGGGGGAGGGGGGCAGCACATAGAGGAGAGTCTGGCTAGTGGAAAGACCCTTGGGGTTCAGTAACAGAGTGGATGAAAAGTTAATTAAAAGAACAAGAAACAAGTCAACTTCTCAATATGTCAGCCAAAAGACAATGCAATTTTCAGCTGCATTGGGAGAGGCACAGGGTCCAGAGGGATGGAGGAAATCATCTCATTGTCCTCTCTGTCCTAGTCAGACCCCATCAATGGGATAGTGTTCAGTTATGAACACAAGCCTTTCGGTAGCATATCAATAAGCTGGGGAATGTCCAGAGGAGAACAAACAGGAGGTCAAAGGCATGGGAAACCATGGTGTAAGCAGACCAGTGAGGTTACTGGGCATTTTTATTCTATCCTGTGGAATAGATTTACAGGGGACATTTGAAAAGCCATCATGGAACTATAGAAATTCATAGGCGTATGATCTTCTGCCCCTTGGCCTTTGCGAGGCACTCTCCCCTACCTAGAGTACCCTCCCTCCTCACCATCTGCCTGTTGCAAAGGTCTTCTGGTTCCTCTCCTGGGCTTTCTCCTCACTCTGGCTCATCCTCCTCCATTCATCCATCAAACTGATCCTTCCTAAAGCACGGCTGCCCATATCACCCCTCCCCCATTCTCCCATGGCTCCCATTTGCTCCCAGGACCAACCTGGAATCTTCTGTTGGTAATTTAAAGTCCTCCATAAGTCAGCTCCTTCCTACCTTTCCAGACTTCCAGTGCCTCCCTGCCACCACCTTCTCCTCTGCATACTCTATGATCCAGTGACATGGGCCTCCTTGCCCTTCCTGGCCAAATGTTCTCCATCGCCCAATCTCAGGCATTTCCACTGGCTGTTCCCCACCCAAGCCTGGCCCCCTCCCCTTCCTCATCTCTGCCTTTTGGTTTCCTTCAAGTCTTTGCCTTTCCCAGTCCTGCTGAATCTTAAATTCCCTCCTTCTGAGATTAATTCTATTTTATTCCATATATATCTTGTTTGTACAGTCATTTGAGTATTGTCTCCTCCATCAGACAGTTTCTTGACCACTGACTGATTCTTTTGGCCTCTCTTTTTATCCCCAGTGCCCAGTATATAGTAGGCACTTAATAAATGTTAATTGACTTGACTTTTTCATGACCTCTATTGAGAAGTCAACAGAATTTTTGGAGAAAGAGGATGAAAAGCATTCAGTTTGAAGCAATGTTTCCATCTTCAGAGCCTGGGCCTTCTTCTATTTTACCAAACCCCAAGGACTAGAGCTTGCTAGAGGGATTCCCAACCTGGGATATAGAAGATACTCAGGGGGAGCTGTATAAGAAGCTTGGGGGGGCAAGGAAAATTTGGTAAA
This sequence comes from Vombatus ursinus, assembly GCF_900497805.2. Taxonomy (NCBI): domain Eukaryota; kingdom Metazoa; phylum Chordata; class Mammalia; order Diprotodontia; family Vombatidae; genus Vombatus; species Vombatus ursinus. Next base: position 803,079 of record NW_020954645.1, on the reverse strand, counting down.
TAACTATATTGTCCTATTGAAGTATCAGAAATTTCGAACTTATTAGATGAATTTATTAAAATGTTGGTGTATCCTTGAAGAAGCAAAATAAATTTATTTTCTTATGTGCGTATGTATGGCAAAGATTAGGATTAATTTCCTTTCATGTTGAATGAGGGGTTAATAAAGGTTTACCAAGGGGGACAAGGACAGGAAAGGTTGAATATTCCCGATAGGATGGGAAGAGAAGACGAGTTCTAACCCCAACTTTGCTATTTAATATTTGTTTGACCCTGAGCAGGTCTCTTTCTTTCTCCAGACATCCATTTCTTCATTAGCCAATAGAAGGGGCTGGAGCAGATGGTCCCCAAGGCCCTGTCCTCCTATAAAATTGCTAGCATCCTATGATCTCACGCAGTGCTTTGCCCTTCTCCGATATACTTGGGACTCAAGAGCCATACCTGGCTGGCCAAGAGATCTGACCACTATTTCTCACATGGTACAGATCTGAAGCAAATATGAACTATCTATTCAGCTATGCCACAAAGTCCCAGAATGACATAAGTGTGATGGATTGTTGTTTCCTATTTTAAGTATTTGTTCATTCATGCTTACCTTTTTTATGTTCTAGGCATTTATGTAGTGGTGGAGGAAATAAAGACCTGTCCTATCCTCCTATCTACTCTTTTCACTGAGTACCTTTTCTAGAAGGGTCCTTATTAATCCCTTTGAGGAGAGACTTTAGGCATGAGCTATATTTAAACCTTTGTTACAGAGATATTTCTCTTAATGGGGGGGTAGGGGGGAATGAACAAAAGTATGAGATAAGTTAGATGGCTCGCTATAGGGGTTTAGTTTCCCAAGGATCAAATTTGGCTTTAGGTGAATCTAAAGCATGGGCCAATAGGATGGTGCCCTTTGGGTCAAGGATAGGAACAGTTATCTGTGTTTGGGTCTTATTTCATCTAGATTATGAGAGAAATGATTATTAATAACCAATGATCTGGGAAGATCCAGAGTCTCTCCTACTTTTTTTCTTTATTTTCCTCATTTCAAAAACTCAATCTCTTTCCTTTGTATCCAACCCCACCCAACCTTACATGGAATCTCTAATCTAAGGTGAATTCCACTCAATCAAGCTTGGGTGGAGATGCTTTGTCTAGATGCTTTGTCTAGCTTGCCCAAGGCTGGGGGTGGTCTGGGTATAGGAATGGTCTCTCGGTCCAAGAGTGACATGATGTCATTCTCAGCCCCTCATTGTAATATTCATTCTTCCATCAATTGTTAGCCAATTAGTTGATCCCCAGTCTCAGAAACACCCCTCTTTCAAGGTCATATAAGCCACTGTCTTTGGCATGCAAGAGTGCTGCCCACCTTTTATTTAAAAGGCTGGTGTTATTAATAAAATTACTAATTACCCAGAAATTGTGTCGCGAACTTTTTTAAATGTCACAGCTGTGAGCTCCATGTGGGCCAGGATGGACTCCTAACTGGTCTATTTTATATTTCCCCTAGAGTTCAGCTTAGGCTCTGTTTTCGGGAGATACTTTAATGTCTATTGAATTAAATATTCTATCCCCCAATATCTTTCCCTTTGTCATGTCCCTCCTCCTCCTCTTCCTCCTCCTCCCCAAACTGAGCAGTGAAGGAAAGACACCAAGTATAATTTAAAATACATTTATTTATTGTTTTCATTTTGTTCTCAGGTTTTTGTTATACAAAGGTGTTAAATAACTTAAATACATTCTCCACAGTCACTCAGAATCCGATTTATACCTACAAGCTGTACACATGAGGTAGAGAAAAATAATTTAGGCTCTCATAAGACACAAAAAAGAATACACAAATTCTTCATAGGTTAGTGTTCACCTTTCCCAAGCCCCTATCCCTTCAACACCCCCAGACCAGGCCCTCTGTCTCTCTCCGTCTCCAACAAGGTTGTTTTTGTCCAAAGCAAATACTAAAGTTCATACTCTGAGCAGGCCAGGCTGGGCTTGGGAGGCGGACAGGGACAAAGGGGCTGGACTGGTCTCCTGGTCAGCCCAGGTGAGGGGACTGATTGATTCTAAGAAGGAGCTCCTCTAATGAAAACTAGCTTCAGCTCCTTCCACTGGACTATAGGGTTTCCAGACCCTTAAACACCTTAGCCACCCTTCTCAGGTCTAACTCCAGTTTTGAGAAAAAGAGAGAGATGATCGTAGACACAAAGAAATGGGGAGAGTAGGGGAGAAGGGAAAGGATTGGAGTAGAATTAGAGAAAATCTCTATGCTAGAAAAGCCCCTTCTAGAAGGCGCATGAGAGACCATCTAGTCTAACCCTATCATTTTACAGATGAGGAAATTGAGGCCCAGAGCAGCTAAGCTAGCAGTTGTCCAAGGTTACAATCAGTGCTGAAAGTCAAACCAAGGACCTCTGACGAAAACTCCAACACTCCTTCCACTTAGATGAGATGTATGGACTCTTCTAGATCTAAAAACTGTGATCCGAGTGTGAGACCAAGGTATAGCTGAGAGAATGCATAGGAGCAGGAGAAAAGGAGAGAGGGAGTAAAAGGCCCTTGGCCCCATCCCTACCTCCCAGCTCTGGAAACCTTTCCCAGAGGGGCCAGTCTTAGGCCTTTCAATGGTGGGAGGAGGCACAGGGTGGCAAGGGACAGAAAAGCAGCCCTATGGGACTCCCAAGTCAAAGCTGGAGGATGGCAGCAATAAGGGGAGGTCCCCTCGGGGGATACCCTACTTGGCCATAATCATTCCTGGCTTCAAGAATGGGGAAGGGAGAGAACACACACACAGACCAGAAACACAAGCACACAGTCATACAGACCACACACACACACACAGAGTCATACAGACCAGACACATACATACATACATACACAGTCACACAGACTAGACACACACACGCACACAGAGTCATACAGACCAGACACATACATACATACACACACAGACTAGACACACACACACAGAGAGACACATACATATATACACACACACATACATGCACAGTCATACAGACCAGACACATACATACATACAGTCACACAGACTAGACACACACACACAGAGTCATACAGACCAGACATACATACATACAGTCACACAGACTAGACACACACACACAGAGTCATACAGACCAGACATACATACATACAGTCACACAGACTAGACACATACACACACAGAGACACATACATATATACACACACACAGTCATACAGACCAGACACATACATACATACACACATACATATATACACACACACAGTCATACAGACCAGACACATACATACATACACACATACATATATACACACACAGTCATACAGACCAGACACATACATACACACAGTCACACAGACTAGACACACACAGTGTCACACAAACCAGACACGCACACATACAGACACATACAGTCACACACACACAACCCTTGAACTAAAGCCTTCTGGAGCTGTGGGCCCATTCCACTTGGCCAGAGGTGGGGAAGAACACATGTTCTTAGTTCTTGGCAGGGTTGATAGGGTTTCTGGAGAGAAGACTGAAGTTTCAGGCTTCTTTTGGATTCCTTCTCCATACATACGTGTGCAGAACCCTCACCAGGAATTTTTTTCATCCAGGGCAAGGAACACAAAATACTGACAAGTGGTAGGAAAGGCATCGTCAGTAGAAAGGGAGAGGGAAGAGTGCCAGGTTAGACACTGCCCCTTGTGCATGCTGGGTGGTGGTGGTGCAGGGTGTCAGGGGGACACAGCTGGTAGTTTCTGGTTTAGACTAATTATTTTTGCTTAAGTGCTAAGCTCTTCTTTAATCCCCACTCCTAAAAAATTGCAAATGCTGTCAGTGCCTCTAAATTTCACACCCTTGGGCAAAGCCCCAGTCACCCTGCCTTAGGTAAGGCTCTATACCTTAGAGGCATTAAGTGTAGTGGATAGAGAACTGGGCTTGGAGTCTGGAAGACCTGGGTTCAAATCCTATCTCTGACACTAGTTAGGTCACTTTGGGCAAATCGTTTAACTTCTGTGTACTTTAAACACTAAGACTTACCTCTTAAGTCCTGTTATCTGCATTGGTAAAAAGGGCTACTCTGACAAAATACTTATGTATATACACACATACATCATATATATATATGTACATATACATATACATATATATTTTTAATTTTTTTTCCTCCTAGAAATTTCAGTCACACAAGTCCAATAAATAAGAGCACGTGGGTTTAATAGGTACAGACAGAGAACCACTTCACTTAAATCTGAAGATACACACACACACCATAATACACACATACACAACACACGAATAACACAATAGACACATATAACACCATACAATACATACATACAATACACTCACATATAAAATAAACAAACCAGCAAATATTTTTGATTTGCCTTGTTTAAAAAATATTACATTTTCATAATATTTTTGAAATAAAGCTAAATGAGATAATTGATTTTTTTAAAAATCCTCTTCCTTCATCTTGGGACCTTCCTCTAAAGAGACATAAATAAATGGATGCCCTGTACCTTGGCCTGGGCAGTCGTGTCATCGAGGGTATGAATAGCTTCATCCCTCCACCTCAGCGGAGCCTAACAATTTCAAAGGGAATGGGGAATGGAAGGATGAGAGAAGGAGCCCCTCTTTCCCAGCCCCAACTCTTTTGAAAGTTATATCTGCCAATAACTTTTGGGAGAGTACAAGGCAGAGAGCGGGGGAGGAGGGTTGTTTTCTTTAAAAATAATTTTTTAAAAAGCCTTTAAACTTGGCTTCCCTTGTCAGAACAGTGTGACTGTCTGCACTCTCCTCTTCTCCCCCAAAATACCCATTAGCATGTATCCGGAGATTAAGCAAACAGAGGACAAGTCAAGCAAAACAAAAACCTAACTGGAGGACAACCCTCCCCCCCCATTCTAGGCTCACTGGTATAGTAGAAAGAACACTATTTGGAACCAGATATCCTGCTAGTACTAGCCCATATGACCTTGGCCAAGTCACTTCTTAGGTATGGGTCTCAGTGTTTCCTTCTCTGTGAAATGGGTGGCAAGGGGAGTCGGAGGGTGGGAACAGACCTTGAAGGCCCCTATGCTGCGTTTAGGTCCTGACTGGTATTTCCCCAGTTTTGGAGAGCTCAGAATTCATATGCCACCTGTTAGTATATGAGGTGAGTCTGTACTATTTTATTCCAATATTTTTTTTTGCTTCTTTTTTTCTTCTGGACCACAGGAGAATAAACCTTACTATTTACAATATATAACAGGAAAGTGAGATATCTACATTAACATAAATATGTTTCGTTTTGTTTTAAATACAGCAACTCTCCAGGCTTCAGTGTGTGAATTAGGATACCAGGAGTTCCCTTTCAGTAGTTACTCACGTCTGCTCCTAACTCGGCACTTTTCTCTAATGATCTCCTAGCTCTTGCCTCTCACCTGTCAAACACATGGCTTGGAAAAAGAAAAATTATACACACGAATTTTATATTTATATATATACATACATACATACATACACACATTGCTCATATATACATATATACACACACATACATATACACACACAGAAAAATATACATATATTTATATATATATATATAATATATAAAACACTGTCACAAGCTATTGTATTACCCATTCAGCTCCTTTACCCTTTACCTCTAAAACACACAATTAGGCATGGCAGAATAACTCTAAATTCTACGACCTAAGAACTATCTCCAGGTAACATGACCCCAAAGGCCATTCTGGTATCCATCTGCCTTCCTTAGCCCTAAGAAAAAGGACCTCACTTTGACTGTGAGCTCCTTGAGGGCAGGGGCTGTCTTCTGCCTTTCTTTGTATCCCCAGCACTTAGCACAGTGCCTGGCACATAGTAGACACTTAACAAATGCTTGGTGACTGTCTTCGGCGTGTGAGAGAATGAAGAGGGAGAGAGACCCCCAAAGGCAGGGCCTCATAACTGAGCCTAATGATACCACATTCAAACCAGAAGTTTCTTTGGAAAAGTTTGTGACAATAAATAGAAGTCTTGAGAGCAGGGAGGGCTGTCCGGTAATGCAGCCCTTCCTACTTTCATCCCATTCCAGCTTCGCCAATAAGACGGTGTTTTACAAATGGCTTCATTTATTAGACCTCCTCCTCCACCAACCTAAAGCCATCCCCCACACCCCTTCACCCCCCAAAAAAAAACTCAGGTCAGCCCAAGTCCTTTGTCTCCCCAACCCCACCCACCCTCTTACGGCCCCAGTGGGTCTCGATCCCCAAACACCCAAAAGAAATAGTGCTTGCTTCATACAATCTCAACCTAAGAGAATTTCTTCTCTCTCTCCCATTCCCCACCAATCTTAGAAAATCTCACCCCAGAATTTCTCTTCCCACTCCCCCAATCCCAACCCGAAGTAGAAGCACAACAGTAAGTAAGAGCTACCACGTGAATTAAGCTACCCAAAGGATCTTCATGCACCCCTTCTTCCCCAGGCCTTTGTCCTCCCATCTCTCAAGGTCAAGTTCAGGAGAATCCAGCCAAATCTTACAATCTCAGGGAAAGGCAGAACAGAACAAATCCAAAGGGTCATCCTGGTTATCACTGCTTCAGCCCACACTAGGAATCCTGGACCACTGGCCGGCAGCTCATGAAATCCCGGGAGAGAGGAACAAAGCTAAAAGGCTAGATGCCTCACTGAAACCCAGTGCACTCAAGGGTTCCTAGGAGGACATGGGGTGGGGGCAGTGTTGGATTCCACTTCACAGCTTTAAAAGCATGATTTTTTTTTAATTGGGAGAGAGAAAGGTCAGTCCTTATGATGTTACCCCCTCCACTCACACAGAAAGGGCACTGGGCTTCACTATCCCAAATTACTAAATAGGAACAGTTTTGTGTCTTTGTGTGTGTTTTTATGTCTTTTTTGTTTGGTTTTATTTGAAAAAAAAATCTTCAATTTAGTGGTTTCCAAAAAAAAAAAAAAAAACACAAAGCAGAGTCAAGGGAGGAAGAAGAGGGCAGGGCAAGGGAGAGGCAGGGGTTGGGCCAGATATACCATTTGGACAGACCGTCAATGGATAAAGTCCAGACAGGTACAATCCCCTTCTCTAGATGTGAGGGTCTTACTGTCCCCACTCAGACTCTGCCCATCCCTTCAGAAGTAGGAAATGTGCGCGGATATGAGACAAGATGCGCAAGAGATAGGGAATAATAATAATAATAATTAATAATATTAATAATAACAAATGACAACAAAAAGTAATCACTGACATTTGCTCTAACTAGAAGAGAAGTGCCTGGTGTCATTCTAGAAAAGAAGGGAAGGGAAAATCCAATTAACTCAATCCGCTGTCAGGACAGGAGTGGGGAAGGAACAGGGGCCAAGCATCCAATTCCCTGATTCAGACAGACTCCGAAGACAGCCTTCTAGTGGTCTTGCTTTCCAAGTCAGTGATAGTGCCAAAAAAGGGGAGGGGACTTAGGGAACCAGCTGGGAGAGTCATGAGCCTTCCTTCTCTGGACTCGTTGGGGTTCTGAAGACCTCCTCTGTTCCATCACCCTTGTTGGTGAGGAGCCCAGGGGAGATCTGGGGAGTGTGGAAAGAGCCCTATTCTATGGAAGCCAGAAGACAGGATCACAAAACCTTTAAGCTGGATGGGAGCTCAGACAGCCTCTCTCCACGATTAACCTGTACACAAAGCATGAGTTCCTGAAACAGTATCCTCCAACAAGTGGCCACAGATGACCTCCAGCAAAGCAGAATTCACTACCTGCTCAAAAAGCCTGTTCTACCTTAGGGCATCTCTCATCATTAGAAAGTCCTTCCCACACATTGGGTGAAAATCTCCCTTTCTCCAATGAGGACTCAGTCATTGCTCCAAGGTTTGTCCTAGGACTCGTTTTCATGCCCAGGCTGCACTCCCTCTTGCTAATGAGACTGTGGGCAAAGTCCGGTTCCTCACCTCCTGACGCTTCAGGGGGCTGGACTGGAAAGCCCCTTCCAGCTTAAAAATTCTGTTTCCCTGCCACTCCAGGCTCCTTGGGCAGTTCTGGCTTCAGTAAGGACCTTTAGCTGCCCTCTTCCACCCTGGCCTCCGAGAAGAAGAAAAAAAAAAAGGAGACACCTAGCAGACTCCCTCCTCTTCCTCTCTCAGTTACCTCAGCCCTGACCAAAGCCAGACTTGGAGAAGAGAGTGCAGGAATGGAAGGAGTCCCACTTACGTCCTGGACTTCTTTTACCTCTGTTTGGGGGGATAGTCAGCAAGTGAGGAGGTGGGAGAAAACGCATGGAATCGGGGAGAGAGTGGACAGAGACACCTGTTAGAACAGTTCAGACTGAGTGGGCAGCTGGGGTCCCAGATTCTAAGGGTGGTGTGGACGGGAGGGAAGGAAGAGAGGGAAGGGCTTGAAGATCAGTACAGCTGGGTAACCCCACCAGCCCCCTGCGCGCGCACAGGCACACACAACCACACACACGCGCACGCACTCACACATACACACAAAAGTGCTTACATCATCAACATTGCCTTCTGAATCTAAGAACCGCCCCTGTCAAACCCTGTGTGTCGGTCTCGAGGCCAGAGGCAGAGCGGAGTCTTGTCCCCTCCCCCCCGGCAGACGGTTGGCCCGGCAGGCGGTCAGTCTTTGCAGGTGTAGACCTCCTCCCTCTGGGTGCACTGTTTGCACTCCACGTAGCAGCACCAGCGTACCTGGCACTGGCAGGGCCGAGTCACCACCCGGCTCTGCGTGTTGTGCCCACGCCCACAGCACATGCTCTCACAGTTCTTGTCCTTGTAGCACTTCCGGCCAGCTGTGCCCGGGGAGAACCGGCTCGCCAGGCAGAAGCTGGGGGAGTCATCCAAGTGCACCAGGTCTGGGGTGCGCGGGAGAGGGTCGGTGCCGGGCCCGGAAGAACCTAGGGCCCTTCGCGGAGGCGGGATGTCTCCAGCCTCACCTGTCGCCTCGTTGGTGGTGCTCCCCACCTTGAGAGAGGCCTCGTATTTCTGCTTCAGCTGTTTGCCCACTTCGTGGAATGGTGAGAGCTGGCGCCAGCAGGTGCGGACCGTGCACGAGCCGGAGACCCCGTGACATTTGCAGGTGGTCTCCACACCAGCCTTGATCACCTGGGGAAGAAAGGAAGCAGGTGGGGAAAGTCATGGGAGGAAGAGGAGGAACCAAACACCCCTGCACCCCGCTCAGCTACACCAAAAAAGCAAAAGGAGAAGAAAGAGACAGCCCTTGGTCTATTGGAGAAACGCCCTCATTCAACGAACGTGGATTAAACTGCCCTTACTTACCTATCCCCTGTGCTTCAGGAATGGCCCAACTCCTGCCCTCTAGAAACTAGCAGTCCACTGAAGGGAAGATGGTCAGGAATAAGACAGCAATACAAATAGCAACGAAATAAAGGAAAATGAGATCTGGGTAAAGGAGAGAGCCATGCCTAGGGCTGCGATAAATTTAAGGAGGAGATCATTGACCACTTTCACCTGTGAGAAAGGGACAGGTAAACCATAGAAGGCTTGATGGAGAAAGTGCTATCTGAATTGGGTTCTGAAACAACGACTTCAACAAACCGACAGTTCATTCGGGACAAGAAAGAACCAGGCAGGGAGAGGAAACCAGTGTGGCTGAAATGTAGTGCTCAGTAAGAGAAGAATGGGAAGATAAGTTGGGGCCATAACAATGGAGAGCTTTGAATGGTGGTACATGCAGGATGTACTGGAAAGGCAGCTAGGGAAGGGGAGGGGAGAGACCTAGAGGTTGGGAGACCTGTTTAAGAAGCTCTATTAATATTGGGCAGACAACAGGTAAAGAAATCCTGAATTGAGGTGACAGGTGGCAGTAGTGAAGATGGCAAGAAATAGATAAGTCACCAAGACTCAGTACTGACTAGATACATGGGATGAGGAAGAGAGAAGTCAAAGATGGCATTGAGATTTGAAGCCTTCATGACAGGTGGCATGGTGGCACTACCAGCAGAGACCCGCCTTCATTCTGTTCTGCCCACCCCCACCGGGTTCACCTTCCTGACATGCTATTTTTGAGACATCATTGCCCTGCTCAAAAGTCATTGCCTTCAGGACAAAGGCCAAACTCCCACTCCTGACATTCAAGGCCCTCCACCATCTTGCTTCCGCTCTCCTTGCCTTACCTTTTTCTCCAACATGCTTCCTCCTTACTGCTCCACGAGCTCATGTAATCAAGATCCACCCAACAAACCAAGACCCCTTTACCTCTGGTGCCTGGAGCTCGACCTATCACTTGGTCTAGATGCTAAACCCAACTGCTGTCCTCCCTTCCTCCCCCTTGCCACCTGGAAAATGGGCATAATATGCCCCCTCTTGTACTGGGCCAGAAGTCAGTGGGGAGAGCAAGACCTTTGCCTGGCCAGAATAATAGCAAGTCCCAATGTGAGAGTAGTTTAGAAGGTTACAAAACACATTCCTCCTCACAGCTCTCTTCATGCAGGCAGTGTGAGGTTTGTTATTCCCATTTTGCAGAGGAGGAAACTGAGGCTCAGAGGAGGACCCGCCCACTTGTAAACCAGGACTCAAACTCATATTTTCTTATTTCCAGGTCCCGTACTCTTGTCAGAATGTCTCAAATGCCGCAAAGCAAGGAAGGGCTTCAAGAAACCAACAGTCCATTCTTTGCACAAGGATGACTTGAGAAAAGGAAAGAAAATAGGAGAGAGGGCAAGAACCAGGGGTAAGCAAACCAGGGGAAGTGTTCTTGTTCTCTCTCCTTCTTCCTGCCCCCCCACCCCTACCCCCAAGGGTGATCTGAAGTCTTAGCATCTAGTTTGGGGCCATTGAGCTAAGGATCTCTTGGCAACGTGTCTCAAATTTCATAAATAGTTCAACAGGACTCTGCAAAGGAACAATGACTGCCCTTCCATCTTCTTTCTCCATGCTTGGCATGAGAATGTTTGTTATTTTATTATATTAAAATTCCACATGCTCAAAAGCTAATTGGTAGACACGTATTTAGGTGGAACTTTTATTTGCCTCAAATATTCAATATATACTGTTGCCTTATGTGCAAGGGAAATATGCACCCACTGATATCTAGGGGAAGCAGGTATGTGTGCATATGGGCCACATGTGTGGCCTGCCAGGTCAGGTGCCCCAGGAAGCCCTCTCCCATCAGCTAAAAGTGAGGTCTCCCTACTCACATTTTCCTAGAGCATTCTGGTTGATCTCTCCATTGACTACCTTACCAGTACCTAGTATAGTGCCTGACTAATGGTAGGTGTCGATTAAATGCATATTGAAAAACAAAATTGAATACTGTGTAATTCTAATGACTCGCCTCATCGCCAAAGAAAGAAATGATGTCTCTCCTTTCCCTCTTTGCAAAGGCAGAGGAGCATTACATATGCGGTGACTCAGTTGGTTAATTTAGTTAACTGCCTTTTTCCTCCTTGTTTTTTTTTTCTTGTTCTTTTTTTTTTCCAGCCAAAGACAAGATTTATTAGAACATCTGTCGTATTGGGCAGACTCTTAAGGACCCTGAACATTAGTGAGCTATTGGCTAGATTTTAAGAATTTGAGCCTATGGCTAGATTATAAGAATCTGAGCCTATTTTCTTGTTCTTGTTACAAGGGATGGCTTGTTGAGTTGTGGAAGAACAAGGGAGATGTTCAGAAATGAAGATGATATAGGAACAGAAGATATCTAGATTACCCGCCTCAGGGAGGGGGGAGGAAAGAGAGGGAGGAATAGAATTTAGAACTCAAAACTTTTTTTAAAAAATGTTAAAAATTGTTTTATCATGTAATTGGGGGAAATAAAATATTATTAAAAACATAAATAAAAAACAAAAGATATCAACAGTTTAAGAAATAAATTCTTATTGAATTTGATTGAATCAGAAGACATGGGTTCAGGTCCTGACTTTGATAATGTTGCACAGCTATGTGAACATAAGCAAACTGTATAAGCACTCCTAAGCCTCAGTTTTCTCTTTTGTGAAATGAATATAGGAATTCTCTACTATTTGCCTCAGAGGACTGTTGTGAGGAAAACACTTTACAACCTGCAAAAGCACTCTAGAAAACTGAGAGATTTTAATCGTGGGTATTTACAGAACCTTGTGCTCAGCACTGAAAGAGAGATTAAACTCAGATAAGCATGGTCACAGCTTATACCCCAGCTTCGAGCCTAGTTAACCAAACTCTCTGACTCTAGTTTCCTTACACAGCTTTGTGACCTTAGAAAAGTCAAGTCTGAGCCTCAATTTCCCCAACTGTAAAATAGGGGGAAGGAGGGGAAGAAGACTTGGCATGATCTGCCTCACAGGATACCTGTGTAGAAAACATTTTATATACTTGCAAGGGCTATGGAAATGTCAGGCAACGGAAGGAGCTCTCCCTGTGTTTTGAAGACCCTTCAGAGTCTCCTGTGTAACACTGGACAAGCCATTTCCTTTCCCTTTGTAAAAATTAAGACATTTCCCAGGTTATCTCTAAAGCTCCTTTTGGCTGGTCCTATGATTTAAAAAAATCATTAATATATGTGGGAATCCAACAACTATTTATTAAGTGCCTACTATGTGCCAGACACTGATAACACCAAGACTAGAAGGAAGTCAGGTCAGGACCTGACTGCAAAAGGAATCTACTTATTAATGGGGAAAAGATGGCATGTATAAGCTCTCTGCCCGCTGAGGGCAGGCCCCAGGGTAGTGAGTCCTGGATGCCACTGTGCCCAAGGGCCAAGGACAAATGTGTGGCCCTGGGTCCCTAAGGTCCAAAGGGATTGGAAAGGTGGGAGGAGGAGAGAGGAGAACCTCACTGTGTTGTTTGTAAGCATCAGGGCCCATGACAAGAAGAGACTAAGACAATGGTTTACGGGCACACAGAGGGAGTTGGGGCAGGGGCAGAGAGAGAAGCAGAAAGGGTGTGGAGATGCTTTGTTGCTTTGATCTGAGGGCTAAGGGAAGTTTGTCTGAGCCTGGAGAAATAGTGCACCCTATGACTTTGGAGTCCCGGCATGATCCCATCCCTTCTCCCAACAATAGCCTCACACTTAGGGGAGGGGGAGGGGTGCGTTAAAAGCTGGTCAAAGTCATCAGCTGAGATATCACAGGCTTGCCTTCACACAGCAGGCTCCCACTAACTCCTCACTAGGCAGAGGCCTGGAGATAGGGGAATAAACAATGGATTCAGGGGTCAGCAGACTTGGGTTTGAGACCCCACTTCTATTACTTGTCTGACCTGGAACAAGTCTCCTCCCTTTCCTAGGCTTTAGTTTCTCTAGGCTATAAAATGGGGAGATTGGACCAGATGATCTCTAAGGTCCCTCCTAGCTCAAAATCTGAGGTTCCTACCCTGATTGGAATTCATGGAGCCCAAGGGGACTGTGGATAGATTTCAGAGCGTCCTTGAATTTGGAAAGCAGGGGGAAAAATGACATCTTAATTTTCACTATCTTTTGGCATTCTTTGAAATCCTACAGATTTTATTTCATACACTTAAAAACTTGCTTCTGATTCAAGGTTCACAGGTTTCATTGGATTGCCAACCACCCCTGGCTCTCAATTCTATGACTGAGTGGGACTGGCCCAGCATGTTTCCTTGCACACACATAACTCAAGGCCATGGGATGGTAAGATTAAAGAAACTAAAGAGAAGGCTGTGGAGGATGTAACAGCTGGCTTCAAGTATCTGAGGAGCTGCCATGGAAGAAGGGAATTAGATTTAGTCTGCCCAATGCCAGAGGGCAGAGCTAAATACCACGCGTGGAAGTGGTCAAGAGGCAGATTTAGGCTTACATTTAGAGGCAGCCTGAAAGAACCCTGAATATGAAGGACGAAGACTTGGATCCCAGCTCTTCCATTTACTCTCTTTGTGACTTCCAGCCGGTCCCTTCCCTTCTTTGGGATTCACTTTCCTGCTCCATGACCGATAGGAGGAAGACCATGAACTGGATAGAGTCAGGGGAACTGCATGGATGCTGAATTAAAAACCCCGATATTCTTCTGGCTGCAAAGCCCCAAACACCATGCAAGAACCAGAATCATGGGCCATCCAGATGGCAATGGGAAGCTATGTGCTGAATCCAAAGAGACTGCAGCCCATGCCTGACTGTGACTTGAATGCAAAATGTGACGTGAAAGATGCTATCCAGGATATGGGATGAGAAAAAAAATGCCGTCTGAGCCCAGAGCAAGAGTGAGGTACTGTGGAGCGCCCACCAAATGTTAAAGGGAAACATGATGGGTGGCCCAGGCATGACTTATGATTTATGAGAGACCGAGGGTTAAGAGTCATCCAGGATGAGAAGGGATGGATGGGCCGTGATCTGCCCCACTGAAGGATGGACCTACCATGATGAAATCACAAATCCCCTAGAGGATAGTGCCTATTCCCTAATTCCCACATTCCTACAAGGTAAGCTAACCCTACATAAATTTCAGCTATTATTCAATTCAGACTTTTAGGGACACATTCAAAAGTGCTGAGATTATAGAGATTTCACCTGAGTTTGCTTAGGAGGCAGCCCAGGGAATCCCCTATCCAGAATAAGAGAAGAGCTAGTGGGAACAGATAGCATTGACCAGGATGTAAAAGGGATTCTCATGCAAAGTTCTCCAGCCCTAATATCACAATCCTGACCTTTGTCCGGTGTGAAAAGCTCCCTTCCTTCATGCACATATTTATACATACACACACACACACACACACACACACACACACACACACACACACACACTCACTCACTCACTCTCTCTCTCTCTCTCTCTCCCCCTCTCTCTCCCTCTCTCTGCCTCTCTTGCCCTCCCTTGTTTGTAGGATTATATATTTAGAGCTAGAAAGAACCTTAAAAACCATTTAGATCAACCTCTCATTTTACAGATGAGAAAACCCGGACCCAGAGAGTGACTTATCCAAGGTCACACAGCTAGAAGAGTCAGACTTCAAAGACAGGTCCTCTGCCTCCAAAGCCAGCCCTCTCTCCACTGTATCAAGCTGCCTCTCAAGTTATTTGTGTGTGTGTGTGCCCTATACCCATTGTGAGATTTAAGTTCTGCAGGCAGGGACTGTCATTGCATATTGATATTCCAAGGATTTTTGTAATGTATAGCAGATGCTTAGGATCTTAGGAGCCTCTAGAGATTCAGAGTTGGAAGGGACTTTTGGGGGTTGGACCAAATAGTCTCTAAATTTCTAGGCAAGGAAACAGGCCCACAAAGGCTAACTAATTTAATGCTCAAGGTGACACAGGTCACAAGTGGCAGGGCCAGAACCTGAATCTGGGTGTCCCCAGACCCCAAATCCAGAATACTTTCCATTGGCTTTTTCATTGAAACAGAATTGACTGCCCCCAATTCTCCAAGTCTCTGAGGTTTTCCTCATTGAGTACTTTTCCTCACACAGACCTGCAGGATGTAGGTAATTACTCTGGCTGGACTTATTTTAAAGATGAAGAAACTGAGGGTCACAGGGTCTCACCGAGAGTGACTTTCCCAAAGCCATACAACCAGACAATGTCCAAGTAAAGATTCCAGCCCACACCTCCCGGCTGCCAGTTCAACATCCCTCCCATTACCCCACCAGTGTATGTCCAGACTATGCCCCCAGATCCTAGAATGTTAGGGCTGGGGAGGACCCCGGAACCTTGAAGCTTAGCTACGTCCAACCCTATCCTTTTACAAAAGGAGGAACGAAGGTCCAGAGAGATTCTCCAGGACCACTGAGCTACTCAGGCATTAGGATTTGAAGGCAGGTCTCCTGACTCCCAAAACTGGGGCTGTTTCAACTAACTCGAACAATCTGAATGTAAAGATTAATTCTTCCCCCAAAGCTTGTATCTGGAGATCTGAAGAGACAGAAAGTTAAACACACACACACACACACACACACACACACACAC